>NC_143060.1:63031900-63332600 GCF_052426305.1 Pelodiscus sinensis
CCACCTGCTCTGGAGAGCCACGCCGGCAGGCGAGGGAGCCGCTGGGGCCGCTGGGACCTGCCGTGGCCGTGGGGGGGCGGGTGAAGGCCTGCTCCGGTGGTCAGGACCTGCTGTGGCAGCTGGAGCCAGGAACAGGAGGCAGGGGAGGAGGGGTGTTTCTTCTCCGGCAGCTGGGATCGGGATATGCCGCATGGCCGGGGTGGGCGGGGTCTGCTCCGGCGGCCAGGAGCATGTGAGTGTTAATAAATTGGGTGCTACGGTGTCACACATCCAAACCAGCGCACATGACCTCACTATTGGTGCACAAGCCAAAATGCACTCTGCTCCTGGTTGGAAGCTCTTAGCGGGAACACCGCTTAGCACCCTACAAATCACCCTCACAAACCTGGAGAAACTGAGGCAGGGGGTGACAGGACTTGCCCTGGGCTACGGAGGCGGGATCGGAACTCAGAAAACATCCTAGATAGCATTCCCCTCATTGTTCTGTAAGGTCTTTGGGGCAGCGCTCACCTAGCAATTTCCATCGCTACCCCCTTGCTACAGCTGGGGAAACTGAGGCAGGGGCTGGGAATAGACCCCAACTGCCAGGCCAGGACTTGATCCATTAGGCCACACTGCCTGGTTAGACTAACAGTGAGGACTCATTCATGTCTAACTTCCATTGACAGCCCCTGCCCATCCGATGGGAAATGCCACGAGTTTATTTAAGGCCGTTTTATGTGTTATTTGTCTTTTCATGAACACCGTGGGCCCGTGTGTGGCACATACCCAGAGTCAGAGACAGTCCACCTGCCTGGAGAGCTGGCAATCTAACTCAGGGAAAGGCAATCATTTTTGCAGGGGGACCACTCCAAGAATTTTAATAAGTGATCACAGGCTGCACTAATCAATTATATTAACGGGGGGGAGCAGTTTGGGTGCAGGAGGGGTTCTGACCTGGGGGGGGGCAGAGGTGTGGGAAGGGTGCAGGGTCTGGGAATTTTGGTGCTGGAGGGGTTCTGATCTGGGGGGGCAGGAGTGTAGGGGGTGCAGGGTCTGGGAAGGAGTTTGGGTGCTGGAGGGGTTCTGATCTGGGGGGCAGGAGTGTGGGGGTGCAGGGTCTAGGAGGGAGTTTGGGTGCTGGAGGGGTTCTGATCTGGGGGGCAGGAGTGTAGGGGGTGCAGGGTCTAGGAGGGAGTTTGGGTGCTGGAGGGGTTCTGATCTGGGGGGGCAGGAGTGTAGGGGGTGCAGGGTCTGGGAGGGAGTTTGGGTGCTGGAGGGGTTCTGATCTGGGGGGGCAGGAGTGTAGGGGGTGCAGGGTCTGGGAGGGAGTTTGGGTGCTGGAGGGGTTCTGATCTGGGGGGGCAGGAGTGTAGGGGGTGCAGGGTCTGGGAGGGAGTTTGGGTGCTGGAGGGGTTCTGATCTGGGGGGGCAGGAGTGTAGGGGGTGCAGGGTCTGGGAGGGAGTTTGGGTGCTGGAGGGGTTCTGATCTGGGGGGGCAGGAGTGTAGGGGGTGCAGGGTCTGGGAGGGAGTTTGGGTGCTGGAGGGGTTCTGATCTGGGGGGCAGGAGTGTAGGGGGTGCAGGGTCTGGGAGGGAGTTTGGGTGCTGGAGGGGTTCTGATCTGGGGGGGCAGGAGTGTAGGGGGTGCAGGGTCTGGGAGGGAGTTTGGGTGCTGGAGGGGTTCTGATCTGGGGGGGCAGGAGTGTAGGGGGTGCAGGGTCTGGGAGGGAGTTTGGGTGCTGGAGGGGTTCTGATCTGGGGGGCAGGAGTGTAGGGGGTGCAGGGTCTGGGAGGGAGTTTGGGTGCTGGAGGGGTTCTGATCTGGGGGGTCAGGAGTGTAGGGGGTGCAGGGTCTGGGAGGCAGTGTGGGTGCTGGAGGGGTTCTGATCTGGGGGGTCAGGAGTGTAGGGGGTGCAGGGTCTGGGAGGCAGTGTGGGTGCTGGAGGGGTTCTGATCTGGGGGGTCAGGAGTGTAGGGGGTGCAGGGTCTGGGAGGCAGTGTGGGTGCTGGAGGGGTTCTGATCTGGGGGGGCAGGAGTGTAGAGGGTGCAGGGTCTGGGAGGGAGTTTGGGTGCTGGAGGGGTTCTGATCTGGGGGGTCAGGAGTGTAGGGGGTGCAGGGTCTGGGAGGCAGTGTGGGTGCTGGAGGGGTTCTGATCTGGGGGGTCAGGAGTGTAGGGGGTGCAGGGTCTGGGAGGCAGTGTGGGTGCTGGAGGGGTTCTGATCTGGGGGGTCAGGAGTGTAGGGGGTGCAGGGTCTGGGAGGCAGTGTGGGTGCTGGAGGGGTTCTGATCTGGGGGGTCAGGAGTGTAGGGGGTGCAGGGTCTGGGAGGCAGTGTGGGTGCTGGAGGGGTTCTGATCTGGGGGGTCAGGAGTGTAGGGGGTGCAGGGTCTGGGAGGCAGTGTGGGTGCTGGAGGGGTTCTGATCTGGGGGGGCAGGGGTGCAGAGTCTGGGAGGGAGTTTCCGGGCTCTGGCCAATGGGAGCCGCGAGGATGCTGCTGACCATCTTGTCCCCTGCTCGCGGGACGCCTCACCTGACTCTTCGAAGTGTCGATTGTGACCGTCCCAGGCGTCCCGGAGCTGCAGCAGGCTGGCTTCCAGCGCCTGGATGTCGGCTTCGGGGCAGTTGCAGCCCGGGAAGCCGGGCCCGCATTGGCACCAGCAGTCATTCTCCCGGCAGACGAGCTGGCCTTCCGAACTGCAGGTGATGTAGCTGAGCGCGGCCGCCACGAAGCTTTCCCGCAGGTAGTTGGGCAGCAGCACCTGCAGCCCTGCACAGGAGGGGGCGGCAGGGGGGTGAGAAGCAGACCCCGCCGGCTGTGCAGCCTCAGGGATCCGAGCCCGACCGCGGTACAAACAGCCGGGCAGCCGCTGACCCAGCCCAGGGGCTGCACTGCTCCTGTGGCTACAGGGGAGCTGCCCCCGGGTGCGGGCAGGGCTGGGGCACCAGCCATGAGGTGAGCTGGGACCTGAGGTCCTCTCCCCACTCCCCCTCCCGAACTGGCCTCTTCCTGGGGGGGGGGGGGGGAGGCTGGCTCTGTGCCACGGCCCAGCCACTTTGGGCGAAGTGAGCAACGACGGGCACCCCCATCCCCTCGCTCAGCCCTGCTCCCACCCTTGGGAAACGCCGAATCCACCGTCTCCCTCCTCCGCCAGGGTCACGCCGGGAGGCTCTTCCCCTCGGCGTCGGGAGCTGTACCTCGGTGGGTCCCAACCTTCTGGGGCTCAGGGCCCCGTGTGAAGGCTTCTGGCCTGTCGCAGCCCCGGCGGGAGGTGGCCACCCTGGGGCAGAGTCGTAATGTGGCGTTTCTGTGCCCCCTACCAGCGATGGGCCTTTGGGGGGTCACGAACTCCCCCAGAACTTTCGGTTGCACCCCAACCCGGACAGGCTGGGCGCCCCACTGAGGGAAGTCAGGGACTGGAGATGGAGCTGCCCCCACCAAGCCCTGTGCCATCTGGCAGCGCTGGCCTGAGCCACCCTGTCGCTTTGCACCCTGGGCACTGCCCTGCTCTGGTTACAGCCTGGGCCTGGGGCGGGTCTGGTCAGAGCCTGCCTCCCGGGAGGGTGTTGGGCCCTGCCTGGCACTCACCCCACAGAGGCGGCGCCGTGGGGCTGGCTGGGCCGCTCAGGTTAGGCCCGGCCCGCTGGCTGGACCAGACGTGGGCGTGGAGGAGTGACCGGACTCATGGGTTACAGTGTCACTCGCTCCAATCCGGCCTCCCATCGCCATGGCAACCACATCCCGCCGGAGCACCAGGCCACCCTCTGGAACATTTGAGCCCCCCGGTTTTGGGTCTCCATACATGCCCCACGCATGCACTCGGCAGGGCAGCAAGGGGAACCCCGCAAACACTGGGGCTGGGTTGCAGCTGTCACTGCATCGGCTACAGGCATCCAGTGCTGCTGCCAGCCCCGCGGTCGCTGTGTGTCCACGGCCTCCCGCCCTGGTGGTTCAAAATCCCCTCAGACCCGGCCCCTCTAACCTGCTTCCAGCCACCAGCCACTGGCCCCCTCCCCGCTTCCCCGGCGGTCGGGGGGGACTTGTGTATCGAGGGACGTGGGTGAGTTCTCGGAAGGAGCAGGGAGCTTCGTGCGGGAGGTCGTTCCTTCTCTAGCGCCCGCCTCCCTCACTCCCGCTTGGCCGCTTCGTCCCTCCCCCAAAAGCACCTTCCCACCCAACCTTATAGGGCCCAGCTGGGGTTAGTGGGGCAGTGCATACTCAGGCCCTGGCAGGCGGCGGCGTGCAATGAAGGCATGTCCTTAGCCTTCGGGGTTCACAGGGCAGCCCCACAATATCAGCGCATTGTGGGGTAAGTGGCCGTGGTGGAAACAGCACCCCAAAAAGCGACTTGCGTAAAAGTACCGCTGCTTTGAAAAAAACGTAATGAAGGAAAAGTCAACGTCTCCTTCTGGAGAACGACTCGAGTAAAAGTATCGCATCTTAATTGTACTCAAGTATCCAATTGAGTACAATCAGGTCTGGGTCCAATTGAGTACAATCCAATCAGGTCTGGGTGGGGGGTACGGTGCTAGAGCGGGCGGGGAGTGGAGGTCTGGCCGGGAGGGAGGTGCAGGGGCGGGGTGTCCGGAAGGGTGGGAGGGTGCAAGAGCAAACCAGGGCTGGGAGAGTTGGGTGGGAGGGGGGGCACAGGGAAGGGATGGAGGTGCAGGGGCCGGCCAGGAGAGGGGGCACTTACCTAGCTCCACACTCCCTGCCACTCCCTGCTGCTCCCATTGGCTGAAATCCGGACAATGGGAGCAGCAGGGAAACCCTCCCACCAGCGGTTTCCAGCATCACATTACCCCAGCTGTGGGGAGAGTGAGCGGCAGCCTGCGGGGCCACCCTGCTTCTCCCCAGCACGCCAGATCCGGCCTGCAAGGCTCGGAGCTCCCCGCCCCTGCACAGATACTGGTTCGGAAGGAAAAGGTGTGGCCGTGGCTGTTATAGATCTTCTTCGGCAGGGTCAAGCTGCTTGTTGCTTGGTTATTTTTTTTTAACAAAACACTGGCACTGCATGTCGATTGGATGCTGTGCACATGCGGCTAGGCCTGAGTAAAAGTCGACGTGACACAAAAATAAATTACTTGCGTCAAGTATAAATACTGTAAAAATGGACTTGGGGAGGGTAGGATTTCTCCTTAGTTACTTTCCACCTCGGGTCAGTGGGGCCCTTTGAGCTAACTTCTATACACTCTCCCCCTTCGTCCCGTTGGGGCCCACCCCTCTCCTGGCCTCAGTGTCCCCGCTCTCTCCCACCGGCCTCTCTTTCTCTCCCTGCGCCGGGGACCCGCCGGAGCCATTGCCGGGCGCTTGGATGAACGGAGAAAGGCTGCAGCCCTCACCTAGCAGCTGTACTTTGTTCTCGGGGCTCTGGACGAGAACCGAGCTGACCGAATCCAAGTTATCATAGTTGCTGCAGCCGAGAGGGCCTGTCCGGGTTTCGGTGACCTGCGGGAACAGGGGGTGGTCAGAGAGCGACTGAGGCAGGACCCGGCGTTTGCCGCACACCTCGGTGCTTAGGGTTTGAGTCTGCGGCTGACCACGTGCAGCGCTCTGCCCGCACCGACCCCCCACCGAACTCTTCTTCCTACACCAGTGCGGGGCGCAGTGCCTGGGATCCCCAGCTGTGTCAAGTCCTGGGTCCCCTGGATGAGGTCATTGCATGTACGAGGGGAGCAGGTCACCAGGGAGAGCTTGGATGCCACCCAGTTCCCAGCCCAGAAGCCTGGTGCAGCAGAGGGGTAGCGAGGGACGGGAAAGACCTGTTACGTCCCAGAGCAACGGCAGCGGGGGAGTCTGCTGGGGGAGGCCCATAGGCCACTGGCCAACACGGCACTGACAGTCCAAGCTCCGAGGCCAGCCAGCGCTGCAAGGGGGGGTAGAAATGGTGAGCAGGGGAGGGTGAGTATGACCAGGAGGAAGATGGGAAGGGGTCAGACGGGCGGTGAGGTCCCCTGGTGAAGCCCCAGATCCTGAGGCGGCCGGGTGACCTTGGAAAGCAAATGTGCCTTGCAGGCCGCAGAGCCGTCCTTCCTGCCAACGAGGCGTCCCCAGCGAGGGCGCCGGCGCCGGGAGAAAGGGGAAATAATTGCGCGCTAATTGGCCTGTTGACAGAGCAGCTCTGCCTCCAGCCTGACGGGGCTCGGCTTCGTTAGCACGGCCAATTTCCCCTAACGAACAGGAAGGCGTTAACCTCTCCCCTCCCTGCGGGAGGCTGGAGCAATGGGGCTCTAATTGCCAGGCTGCGGGAGCGGCCGGGGCTTTCACAAACTGCATGCCAAGTGCCCGGGGGCGGGGGTCAGAGCTGGGGAGAGCCCCGTTCCCCTCCGCCTAGCTCCGCGATCTCGTGGGGCCCGTGCAGAGCAGAGGGGTGGCAGGACCGGGTCGCACGGCGAGGCTCTGTCTGCCCAGAGATCTCAAAGCACCACTCTGGTTTACAGGTGGCCTTCGGAGCAGAGGCCCATGGGACTCAGTGGCACAGCCCGGACTAGGATCCACAGCTCCTGAGTCTTGGGGCTACGGCGGGAGAGGAAATGCACGTGGGTCAGGTTCTGTGGGGCAGGGCAGCGCTGGCCTCCCCGGTTCAGGGACCCACTCCTGGCTGGAGCCCAAGGTAACCCAGCAGGAGAGCTTTGCTCGGTCTGTGGGCTGGGAGCTGCCATGACGCTGCCAGAGGGACGGGCCAGGACAGCGCATGCCTGACACGGGGCAGCCACGCCTCAGCCCCTGCGAGCTCCCCCCGCCCGTGGCACGATGATCGGGGCTCAGGAAGGGTTTACAGCCTCCCAGGAGACTGGCCTGGCTTCCCTGCCCACGACGGAGCCGCTGAAGTCGGACCCCGTGTACCTGGGCCTGAGTCGCAGTTTCCCCACGGAAGACGACCGAAGGCAGCTGGAGCCTTCTAAAGAGTCGGGCTGTAGCAGGGCAGAGCTGCCCGGGACCAAGACAGGGAAGCTGCAGGAAGGAGCCAATGTTGGGGGCCGGCCCCGGGCCCAGGCAGGAAATGCTGGGGGGCCAAGGGGGCTAGCTCAGTGCCCTGCCTGAGCGGGAGGGAGGCGAGAAGGGGCTGAGCCGTTGGACTGTCCTCGGGGTAGGGAAGCCAGGAGACTGGTTGCTCGTGGCTGGGAGCCAGGGCAGGAAGGCGTGCTGGGGGCCGACCTGGCAGCGCTGTCCCCAGAGAGGGGACAGGGAAAATCCCAGCACCTTGCTGCACGTTCCCGTGGGGGCGATGAGCGAGGTCTCACCATGGGAGTTGGGGGCCTAGAGGAGTCTCCCCGGCGCGTGAGACAGACTGTGCTCTCTCTCATGAGGGGCCTGTGAGAAGCGGCCACCGTGGGACCGGTGCCTAGGGCAGCGCAGCAGGAGTCGGGAGACAGGGGAGCGATTCCCCGCTCTGCCACTGACCAGCTGGGTGACCCTGGGCATGTCACTGCTTTCTCTGTGCCTCAGTTTCCCCTCCCACCCTGTGTCTGCCTTATCTATTTTGATTGTAAGTTCTTTGGGGCAGGGATGGTTCCTTCCTAGGTGCTTGTGCAGTGTCTAGCTGCTGCTGTTCTACGCAGTGTAAGGCAGAGGATGAATCTCGTTTACCTTTGCTTTGGAGCGCTCACGGCAAGGTGCTAAGCCCTCAACCCCTCCCGGATAGGCAGGGCATCCCCCTCTTTGCTCCCCACTCGGAGGGGCTGCTGCCGGGCGCGCGGCGCGGTGTTACCTTGATGGCGGCGGTGGCGATCTGGATGTGGTGCAGCCTGCGCAGCGTGCTCTCCCGGTCAATGAAGTACGAGGCGGCCAGCTGGTGCAGGGTCTCCAGGGAGACGTTGGAGCTGTTCCCGCCCACGTCCGCTTTCCGGCTCAGCTTGCGCTTGTCCACGAAAATAGTCAGGGACTCTTCTCCTGCACGGGCACGTGAGCTGGTCAGGGTGCGCCGGGGACGCCGGACCCTAGCGGCCACCCGTGGGCAGGAAGGGACCGGCGCCTGCCCCCTGGCGCCCCTCCTGGATGGCCACCCCCCACGGCAATGCTGGGTACATCTGTCCTGCAGGCGGGTGAGCTGCCCCAGTGAGGGACATCGGCCCACAGCCCCTCTGGGTTCCAGCTGCTCCACTCACTCCCTGGAGGCGGAGTCCTGGCTGGATCCCAACTAGTCCTCGCTGGACCAGGCAGGACCACAACCCCCTGGTCCTCGGTGGCCATCTTGAGCCAGCTCCGCGACACTGCCACCCCCGGCCTGCTCACCAGTGCCCAGCTGGGAGGTTCAATCACCCTACAACGCCCAGGACCGGGGCTCTGACGGCACGGTGGCAGGGCACGTTGGAGGCCATTTCTCTATGGCACCAGCCCTTCCTCCTCCTGTCCCTGTGGGCAGGTTTATAGACCCAGCCTCCTTATCTTTCAAGGCCCCGGCCCTCGCGTAGCAGCCCAAGAGCGGCCAGCACCCAAATGCAACCCAGCCCGCCTCTCGCGCTGCTGTCAGAGCCCCGAGTCTCGCTCCAGGCCCTGGCAACCCAGCGCTTGAGGCTTGCGGTGAATCGGGGGCGTTCCTCAAAGGGACCCAGGGACGCTTGGAAAGACACCTGCAGCTGAGGCCTCGGAGAGGCTCCTGTTCCACTCAGAGAGCAGCGTGCTAGGCCTGGCCGTGCGGAGATCAGCGGTAGGTGTTAGCCTAGGCTACGTGGAAGCATCTGTCTGCTCCCGGCCTTTGGCTGCTCAGTAAAGAACCCCCATGCGGATTGGAGCCCCCGTCTTTAGGGCTTTTTCTGCGGCTGCTCGTACCCGTCGCGCTGAGCTACTCCCAGGCATCAAAAACACCCCTGCGGTGCTTTTAAACCCGCCCCCTCTCTGAGGCTCTGTGCAAACCCCAGTTGCTGCTTTCTACCTGCCCCGCAAAGCAAGAGCGGCCAGGATTTTCCAAAGCAGCTAGCCGCTTGGGGGATCCAGAGATGCCAGAGAGTGCAGCACCTCTGCCTTCCCAAACCGGGGGCTCTTTGCAGGAGTCTTGCCCCCAAAATCACTAGCCACGCCGGAAGGTCTTGGCTGGTTCTCCCGCCTGCTGCCATGAGCCAGCAGCCTCCCCAGACCTGGACACACCCTCCTCGCACTCCGCGCTGCTACACAGGTAAGGCAGGCCGGGTAAAGGCCGTCCTGCCTGGCTCGGATACTCAGCTGGGGGAAACGGAGTCAGCACCACTGACCTCCAGGGAGATTTGCCCCAGCTGAGGTTCACCAAGGGGACACTGACCTCCCAGCGTGGCGGAGAGCAGGAAATGCGTCCCGTATTTCTTAATCAGGTTCTCTGTAATCTGTTGCAGGCTGGGCCGTCGTCCCAGGAGGCGGATGTTCCGGATAAATTCGGGGGCCAAGGGCAGCGGCAGGCTGAAGAAATCTTTCCTTTCCAAGGCCAAGTTATTCACCTTCCAGCGGGCAAACTCCCTGGAGAAAGAGGCCAAGGAAAAGCAGCCATGAACTCCAGTGAGCGGGTGAGAGGCAGGGCAGGGTGGGGGGTGGTCGTAAACCCAGGAAAAGAGTAGTAGAGGAGTCCTTCAGGCTGCACAGACAGGCTGTGTGTGGGATGGGGCCAATCAGGGGAGGCTGCCAGGGTCTAGCCAATCAGAGGGGTGCAGGCTAGTATAAAAGGAGCTGCAGTGGAGCCATGCATGAGTTGCTGCTTGGAGCCGGAGGAGTACAGCTCGTGTTCCTGGCTGGCCTAAGGGAACGGCAGCCCCGTGGACAGCTCAGTGCGGGCAGGAACTGGACGAGAGCTGCTGGGCCTGGACGAAGACAAGCCCTGAGGTAGGGGTGAAGGCCGGAGCCCTGGGGAAGTGGCTCAGGGAACTGAAAGCAGTTCTCTTGTAGGGACTCAGCTGCTATTCGCGGGGGCCTGGAGCAGGGGGTGGCTTTGGGTCCCTCCCCATTAACCACTGGGCAAGTGGCCTACAATGGGACAGCAGTGAACCCCCAGACAGGGCTCTGTTGAGGGTCCCAGGTGGGGACAGACCAGACCAGCATGGGAGAAGTCTCCAGGGAGAAGGCCCTGGGGGCAGGGGCCAGGTGCACCTGCAAGCTTTGTTGGCAGGGGGCTGTTTGATGTGTGTCCTGTACTGAGCGTGTGGACTTGGCCAAAAAGGTCACCCCAGACAGCAAGGGGTGTGGACATGCATCCACCCAGGGGTGCTTGTGAGAGGAGGGTGCTACCCCATGACACACTGTACGGACAGGGAAGCGAGGCAGCAGGGAATGGGCCCCAAATCCCTTGCACTGCAGCCCATAGGGCCCTAACCACTAGGCCAGCCTTCTTCTCCTTCAGCTACTACAGCTCATCATCTCAGGTGCCTTCCCTTCTTACATGCAGCCAGGAAAGCCCCGCTCCCACTATGCCCTGCCCTGCAGGTGTGCTGGCTGGCTCTGCGGTGGCGTGCTGCGCCTCCGCTGGCATGCAGCACAATACGAATCCTTGTACGCGTGACACTCGTCCCACAGGTGTGCTGGAAACATCTCATCTGGAGGGAACCGGGCGAGGGATATTGCTCCGTCACCTGGCTAAGTACGCCCACGGAGAGCTGACTTGATTAGAGGTTTATCCCCGGGCTCTTGTAGCTGGCAGCCACAGACTGTATCTAACGGTTCGAAATCCCTCCGACGTGCCCTGCGTGTGATCAATAGCTCTGCGCTGGCAGGCGAGGAGCGGCTGGAAGGGAAACGAACCACGCTGGGGGGGGCGAGAGAGCAGATGGAGGCTGTGTGCACAATCGCTGTTCCAAAGACGTGGGAATGCAACCCGTTCAGCCTGCGAGCGAGGCACCGTGACCATCACCGATGGAAAAGCTGCCCACGGGATGCACCGTCACCTTAACATCATACACCTGGAAGGGGTCTCCAGAGGTCATCAAGTCCAGTCCCCCGCCTTCACGGCAGGACCAAGCACTATCTAGATCATCCCTGAGAGACGTCTGTCTAACCTGCTCTTAAATGTCTCCCGTGATGGAGATTCCACAACCTCCCTAGGCACCTGGCAATCTGTCTCTGGCCCGGAGAAACCAGGGACTGATCTTGTAAAGGCAATAGTACTATGTCCCCCACCTCCCTCTCTCTGGCTTTGTCTGGAGCTCCGTTCATTATGACCAAAGATTGAAGAGATGTCTGCTCCCTCTCCCTCCCCCATGCTTGTTATGCGAGGTCACTGCAATTAAACACTCTCTCTATAGTTAGGTGTTTACTCTTTATGGGTTTGTCTACACTAGCCCCCTAGTTCGAACTAGAGAGGCTACTGTAGGCATTCGAAGTTGCAAATGAAGCCCTGGATTTAAATATCCCGGGCTTTACTTGCATCTTCCCGTCCGGGCGCCATTTTTAAATCCCCTTAGTCCGAATTAACTGCCCGCAGCTACACACGGCAGTCAAACGTTAACTCAAACTAAGTCCTTAGTTCGAATTAACCTCATTCCACAAGGTGTAACAGTTAACTCAAACTAAGGACTTAGTTCGAGTTAACGTTTGACTGCCGCATGTAGCCACGGGCAGTTAATTTGGACTAAGGGGATTTAAAAATGGTGCCCAGATGGGAAGATGTAAATAAAGCCTGGGATATTTAAATCCAGGGCTTCATTTGCAACTTCGAATGCCTACATTAGCCTCTCTAGTTCGAACTAGGGCGCTAGTGTAGACATACCCTATGTTATACTGTTGTTAATCATAGAATACTAGGACTGGAAGGCACCTCGAGAGGTCATCAAGTCCAGTCTCCTGCCCTCATAGTAGGACCAAGCACTGTCTGCCATCCCTGACAGATGTCTATCTAACCTGCTCTTAAATATCTCCAGAGATGGAGATTCCACAACCTCCCTAGGCAACTTATTCCAGTGTTTCACCATCCTGACAAAGTTTTTCCTAATGTCCAAACTAAACCTCCCTTGGTGCAGTTTAAGCCCATTGCTTCTTGTCCTATCCTCGGAGGTCAAGGAGAACAATTTTTCTGCCTCCTCTTTGTACCACCCTTTCAGATACTTTCTGTACCTTGTGTCTTTAGCGTGGGACTGGGTGGCTGTCCTCCCAAAGGACATGTGCTAGTTCCACCACATGAAAAAGGCCTGATGTGGGGACCACTGGGTGACATTCAGGGGCCTGAATGATGCAGAAGGTGGATTGTCATGCGCCCTCCTGGCCTTCCAGTCTTGGAATCTATCCGTACCCTGCTGCTGAGGCATCCAAACTCATTTCACCCGTGAGCCCAATTTGAATCTGCAAGTCCACTGGTAAAAAGGCCAGTTCCTCCCAGAAGGAACCATTGGCTTCCACTAGGTAGCCACCCTAGCGTGGGTGGGAGAGCACCTTTGAATAGTATTTTCTCTGGGGGACTGTCCAGCTGCCATAATACCACGTGTAATTGACACGCAGAAGATGATGATTTGCAGGAAGCGTCTACCACACTTTGATCATCAGCCCGGTCTCAAAGGGCTGATGGGTGGCAGGGAGTGCACATGAGAATATCTAACCAGCACTGGCCAATGGTGCAACATGTCTGTGGGTAAAACAATCTCAGTAGTACCTTTAAAGACTAACAGATTTGCATATACTTTCATGCGGAAGGATGAATGGGGTGGAAATTAGAGGCAGGCGTAAATGGACAGACGAACACAGCTACCCCTCTGATACTTGTCCCGGGTGTGCGGGTAATGGGGCCAGGCTAAAAGGGGGGCGTGGCCACAGCTGACTGCCCAGTGAGCCCAGCTGGGAATCCTGCGGCTGAAATCTCTACTCTGCGGTTGTGTACATCGCTGGTCCCGGTGGGCAGGGCACTGCCACTGTTTCCCAGGTGAGCTGTACAGACTGGTCCTCGGCGCAGAGATGCCCACACATCAGGCTGGCTCCACCGACTCCTCCCCAGAGGTTTGCATCTCACCTGCAGGAAGGTTTGCCTAAGCTGAGACGTAAAAATGCATCCACACAGCTATGCTGCCAGCTTCCCCTCGCCTCTCCCATGATGGGCGGGCATGGGCAGCTGGAGTCCAATCTAGGAGCTGATCACAGTGTTCTCCGTGGGCACCTCCCACCCTGTAGATGGTCTTGGCTAGTTTTATATCTGCCCCAAAGAAAGGAGATGATGGTAGGGTGAGCTCCGGCCCCCAGTATAAGACACTCTGTACAAACCTAGTGAGAGCGTGTCCACCTTGCATCTGCCTGTATAAATAGATGAGAGCTGGAAGGGTCAATGATGCAGCCAGAAAATAGACCCTAGATCTACCCACTAGACCACACTGCTTGCTAATTACGTCACTTACAGGTTAAAGGTAAATACAAACCTAGGTAATCCCAGAGCCATTAGTTATAATAGCAAGCCGTTCTGAATTAATGAGATGTCATTAGTTAATCATCTACAGTCTTAATTATTTGTAATTGCTAGGGCACCATTCAATGAGATCGGAACCCATCTTATAATACGTGTAACGTTATGGGCGTGATTTTTTCCTTTGGTGTGCACCATTGACGTCACGGTCCCGAGTTAGGCAACTGGAGGCAAGAGGAGCCTCAGTCTCGTATGCTAATCTCCTCCCATGGAAATATCATTGTCTATGGAGAGTGACTCAGTAAAAAGGATTCGGCAGCGTGAGGCCCTAGCCTGTTAAAATCCTTAGCTCCAGCGCCCTGCTCTCCCCTGCCCAGATTCTGAACAATGGACTATAGGACAGGGCATGCCTGAGCTAAGGGCGCTGGGGGCTGAAATGTTGTTGTCCAGTAAATTGTGTTGGCTGCTAACTCAGAAACAACTCCGTGCCTGCTGCTGCTCCCATTGAAACTACCGGCAACATTCCCACTGATTTGTCGAGGCCTGCATGATGGGGTGGACCAGCCCTTGAAGCTCCCTGCCAGAGGCCCTGTGGTCCTGCTACACTCCACCCCAGAAAAAGGCCATAGACAACTCCTCCAGGAGGCCAGAGTGGCTGTGGAGGAACTGGCCAATCAGGGACCAGAAAGGCCCTAGAAAAGGAGCTGCAGGACCGGAGTCAGCTCAGTGTCTCTGGAGGCCTGAGGAGGTGAGAGCCGCGTGGCTGGCTAAGGGAGCAGCAGCACCATGGAGAGCTCTGTGTGGGGCTCTAGTGTGAGACAATTATGAAGGGAGGTAAAGCCCAGAGCTTAGGGGCAAGAAGCTGGCTGCAGGAGGAGAGGCCCTTGGGATACCGCTTGCTCCTGAGTGAGGAGACAAACGGGGAGAAAAGGGACACGAGCAGAGGGCACCAGATGGGCCCTGCTAGGCATGTGCCCCCATCTCCTGGGTCCCAGCTCAGTGCTCTGACCCTTAGCCCCCCCCCGCACGCTAGCAGAGCTCTGATCCCCCCACGCATGCCAGCCCTCTCTGCAGCGAGGGGCACCGCCGAGGGGAACGAGGCCGGCCGCAGGGGCTGCCTTTTGGTCATTTGGCAAGTAACAGCAGCAGCCTGCAAAAATGTGCCACCTGGTGCGTGCCAGGCCCCTTTCAGCAGGACTCCCACGTTCCTGGCACCGTCTGCCCTCGCTTGCCAGCCCGGCACGGAGGCAGCGCAGCAGCCTGCTGTGCTCCCACACGACGGCCCCGCAAGCCGCGGCTGGCCCATCGCGCGCCAATCGTGGCAATTTTGCGCTAATTAAAACCAGAGGGTGGCTTTCAGGTGGTTTCATTAAGGGTGATTGGGAGAGGGGGAGGGGAGGCCGGTGGGGGATGGCCGGCCGGTGTAGCCAAGGTGGCTCCGGTGGTGTTCTGGTCCTCCAAGATGGCACCCTCGGTGGGTTCTGTATTCGGTTAAATGGGCAGCGCGGCAGCCACAGTAGAGGGCCCACAAGCACTTGACTTGATGCTTCCTGGCCACTTGTTCCTTCCCATCATCACTCCGGGCAGGAGGCCCTGCTCTTCTGAGGGGCCCGGCTGAAGGGTGAGTGTGTGAGGGGGCGGAGGTCTGTCCGGAGGGGGGGGGGGGTTGACGGGTGGTGGGAGAGGAAGCTCACCCCTGGAAGGGAGGGACTGAGAAGGGTCTGTCCAGAGACTGAGGGAGCTGGCTGGGCCCGCCTCCGCATCGCCCTGTTCCCGCCTGGGGCTTTCACCAGGCCTGCTCTTCCAGCTCCTGGCTCCCCAGTGGGGCTCTCTCAGCGCCCGCCCTGCATTCCTGGCCACGTGCTCGCTTGGCACGTGCCCGACAAGCCTCCCCCCAGCTCGACTCACTGACAGCAAATCCGAAGGCCAGGCTCCACTGGAAACCGCTCACGACTCCCCAGGGCCGTGCGCCCCGTCCAGGCCCAGCGTAGCCGGCTCTGGCAGGTGGGGGTGGAGCCGCTTACCCTGAGTTTAGCTGCTGCGCTATCAAAACAAAGCCAAAGGGTTGCTAGCTGATTACATGCCTCCGAGGCGCCGAGCGACAACGGTTGCCTTAATCCTCGTGGGTTCTTTCTTCCTGTCCCGCCACCGTCACCAGCATTTCTCCAGAGACCTCTGGGTCCCACAGCAGCAGCCTGGAGGCCGGGGGCGGGGGCGCAAATCAATCCCCCGAAGGCACCAGGCTTCATAACAAGCTGATCACAGCACGGGCTGCAGTGGCTGTGTTTGTTGTCAAAAAGGGCCTTGTAACAAATCTCAGCTTTTCTCTGCCATTCCAAACCCACCTCCCTGGCTGTTAGGGCTTTGCGCAAACCCCGATTTATTCTTTTAGGGGCAATTAGGTGCATTCTGATGCTCATTAAAGTGAGACACTGACAGCGCTGATTAGAGGAAGGCAGAATGTTAGGCAAGCGATGTGCAAGATTCCCACGCACGCAGCTTTGCCAAAGTGCTTCTATCATGACCTACCGAGCCCCTTGCTATTCCAGCCCTATGTTTTCTGCTGGCTAGAAACATCTGATGCAGCTAATTGTGTGTGGGTGGAAGGGAGAAGCGAATGCTGAACAAAAGAGGGGGTGTGAAGACACTGACGGGCCTATCTGAACGGCCTCCCGAGGCAAAAGGCGAGGCTGTTTTTAATCAGCAAAACCAACTGGTGTCAACACCCCCATCTAACTGGAAATGTGATCGTTTCCAGTACAAGCTGCCCGGTCTAGAGATGACCTTCAATTAACAGTTCTCCAGGCTGCTCATGACTAACACAAGAGCTGGTTGAAAAAAGGGAAAGATTTTTTTTTTTCTAAGTGGCTTCAAAATTTTCGAAACAAAATTTTTTCTGATGGTTTCAAAAGGATTTTGGGGTTGGTTTTTTTTATTCCAAATCGTTTATGGAAATGTCATTTTTGTAGATTTTAAAATGTTTCACTTTTTCTTCTAGTTTTTGGGGACCGGAGGTGGTTTGTTTTCCATTTCTCTCTCTCTTATTTGCCACTAAAAAGTGTGTGTGTGGGGGGGGGGGGAGAAATAAATGGTAATCAAAGGGGGGAATTAAAACTTGAAACTATTAGGCTGTGTTTAGACTGGCCAGTTTTTCCGGAAAATCAGCCGCTTTTCCGAAAAAACTTCCCAGCTGTCTACACTGGCCGCTTGAATTTCCGGAAAAGCACTGACGATCTCATGTAAGATTGTCAGTGCTTTTCCGGAAATACCATGCTGCTCCCGTTCGGGCAAAAGTCTTTTTCCAAAAGACTTTTGCGCAAAGGGGCCAGTGTAGACAGCACAGTACTGTTTTCCGCAAAAAAGCCCCGATGGCGAAAATGGCGATCGGGGCTTTTTTGCAGAAAACCACGTCTAGATTGGCCACGGACGCTTTTTCACAAAAAGTGCTTTTGCGGAAAAGCGTCCTGCCAATCTAGACGCGCTTTTCTGAAAATGCTTTTAACGGAAAACTTTTCCGTTAAAAGCATTTTCAGAAAATCATGCCAGTGTAGACGTAGCCTTAGGCTTTGAGGGGTCTCCTGAAACATGGAAACCTTCAAAAAAAGGAAACCCAATTGTTTCAAAGAGTTCCTCGGCATGAGATATTACCTGCATAATCCAGAGGCTCAGACACCACCGAGGCCAGGGAAAGAGAAGGTCAGATCAAGATAAGCAACTCCAGCTACGTTAATTACATAGCTGGAATCGACGTACCTTGCTTTGAGTTTCCCTGCCATCCCCACAGCAGGTGGCTGCTGGAAGCAAACACTCCCATTGGCTTCCCTTACTCCTCGCAGAAGCAGGAGTACTGGCCACTGCCGAGGGTACCCTCTGAGTTCAATTTAGCAGGTCTTAACTAGACCTGTTAAATCAAACTCTGGAAGATCGATTGTGTCAGCATCGATCTTCCGTTTAGTGAAAACATGTCGTAAGGAGAATGAAGTCTGCTCTACAGCCTTAGGGTGCATCTACACAGCACCCTAAACTTGAAATAAGATACACAATTTGCACTATGCAAATTGTGTATCTTATTTCGAATCTATTTCAAAATAGCTTATTTTGAAATCTGGCGCATCTACAGAGTGCCAAACTTCGAAATAACGTGCTCTTTTGAGCCATCCCTTATGCAATGAGGTTTACCGGGATGGCGAAACAGCGCACCCCTTATTTTGAAAAATATTTTGAAATAATGGGCGGCCTGTGTAGACGTGGGGTAGCTATTCGGGATATTTCTGGTATCTCAAACAGCCGTGTAGTATAGCTGTACTCTTAGGGTATGTCTACACTACCACCCTAGTTCGAACTAGGGTGGTTAATGTAGGCAACCGGAGTTGCAAATGAAGCCCGGGATTTGAATTTCCCGGGCTTCATTTGCATATTGCCGGGTGCCGCCATTTTTAAATGTCCGCTAGTTCAGACTCCGTGCCCGCGGCTACACGTGGCACAAACTAGGTAGTTCGGATTAGGCTTCCTATTCCGAACTACCGTTACTCCTCATGGAACGAGTCCCACTGGCTGATGACCTGGGTTTGTTAGTGTTATACCTGTACATAAAATGCTATCTATAATTCATTGTAATGTATCTTGCCTAGAACAATGGAGTAACTGATGCAACATAAATAATTGCTACACCACGACAACCTACATTCAAAGAACATTATTAAGATTGCAAAAGTCAAGTGCTCAAGATTTAGGAAACGCTAAAATTAAGGATGCCCATGTCAACTTAATTTGGCCTCCTTGTGCTTCTGTATTTTCACTTAAGTGATCACATACTATTCCTCCCCCCCTCGGAGTCCTACCTCCTTCAGTGCAAAGGATGGACTGAATGAACACTAGCCAATATATTGATTGCTCCTCGTTGTCCAATAGGTAGCCCCAGTCTTCTTTACTGCACCCTATTCCAAGCCTGTCTTAATTAATAATACTGTCTTATCTCAGGGGCTTCTCTGGGGTGCTTGTCACTACAGTGCAGGAGTGTGTCAGAAATATTAACTCATGGGCATGTTATTAGCCCCATTTTCCAGAGTAGGAACTCACAGGAATAATTTTAGACACACCTAGGGCCCAGTATTGCAGAGAACTTAGTATTATTTGCAGCACACGATGTGTTCGCAGCACCGCTCCCCTTGACGTCAGTTGTAGTGGTGCGTACTCGGCATTTCTGCCAATCCGACCCCAGGGTCTCAATTCAGGCACCCGGAAAATGAGGACCCAATAGTTCGTGGCCCTCTGTGATCAGGGTGGATTCAGGTGACCTGCCCAGCATCACACCATCTGTGTGACAAAGGCAGGGATAGAATTCAGTTCCCCAGGGCAGCAAACTGAACAAAGTCTGTCACGGGCCTCATATTGACACCCCGTATGATTTATGTCAGTCTGAGATCAGTCCCCTGCAGAAATGATGAAGTGGCTAATTCAAGACTCAATTAATAAAGAACTAAAGCAGGGTCATATAATGAATGGAGATAGATCTTGTCAAACTAACCTGGATGTGACGGGATTACATAGTCAGGTGATGAAGGTAATAGCATTGATGCAATATACTTAGACTTTTGTAAAACGTTTAACTTGCCACCGCACATTTTGATTACAAAACCAGAATGGTACCGACTAAATATGGCCCACGGTGAATGGATTAAAAACTGGCTAACTGATGGATCTCAAATGGGACTGTCTAGGATGAATCATCCTCAAGAGACTTTATTTCTAGTGAGGTCTCAAGGGGATTAGATGTAGGCCCCAATATTTTTATCAGTGATCTGGAAGGAAACATAAAACCATCATTGGTAAAGTTTGCAACTCAGAAATTGGGGGCATAAATAATAAAGAGCGCAGGTGTAACCCACACACCTAGTGTGGTTACTGAGCAATACAAGTGGTACCTAGACCACAGCAACAGTTAATATCAGGAGAACTCTACAGCATAGGCTGCGCAGGTACTGACTTTTAGCTCAGAGGGTGGAGGCACCTATACTTAGCTCCAGAGGTCCCAGGTTCAAATCCGCCTGGTGGTGGTTACACAGGCGACTGACACAGTGTGATCCGGATTGTTTGGGACGCTGGGCACCAGCAAACAATGAGTTTTGACACAGCTATATAGAAATGTCGACATTTAGGAACAAAAAATGTCGGCCAGACCCAGAGGATTTGGGGTGGGGGATTCTCCCCTGGGAAGGAGTGGCTCTGAAAAAGACGTGGGGGGCACCGGCTCATTTTCACCTCCGCTCCTACCATCCCTAGGGGCATGGCAGGGGCAACCCACGGCTGCTTTTCCCTCCACAGCCACCCTTCTACCAAACAGCACAGGGTGCAGGCATGACCCACAGGGAGAATGGGGCTCTGTCCCCCTCTAGTGGCCACGCCACGTCAGAGGTTAATGGCCCTACTACAAGCCTCGCATGCTTTTCACTTGATAGGCCTCGGGCCCACGCCCCAGGTGGGGGAGGGGCTGTCCTTTCCCGATTTCCCCCGGGGGGGGGGGTAAGACACATTGCCCCTCAGCACACAGCCTGGCCCCTCCCTGTGCCACGCCAACTGTACTCTGCTGTGTACCCGGGCATGCGGGGGCTGCGCTCTGGGAGCCTGGCGTGTCGGCCATCTTGGATGCGCTCTCCAAGAAAGCACCGAGGGGCCGTTTCTGCTCCCTCAGCGGCACCCAGGGATGGAAGATCGGAGAACGCGGCCCGTTGCTGTCACTTATTTCTGGTACAAGAGAGACTAGAGGCCTGTGAGTAAACGAAGACCATCCTAACCACCTCCAGGCAGGGCTGCGGCCTCCCCAACAGGCTGTGCTCATGACAATATTCCCTTGCGGATGCCCCACCGCTCAGCGGCTGATGCTGGGGGTGGCCAGCGGAGGAAGACAGGGAGGTGAGGCAGGGCGAAGCGTCTTTACTTTGGGCCTAACCCAGCCCTGGCCTCCATGAACTTGCTCCTTTCTATTGACACTGCAAACTCCACTTGTGAGTCGTTGCCAAGGACAACGTTGGGCTGAGGCTTGGAGCGCCTCTACCGTTCTCCACCATCCAGGCAGCCGGTGGCTTCGGCGAGCCCGGGGACATGCCAGGATCCGCTGGCGGTCACCCTATTGGCAGAGGGGAGATTCATCCCGTGGGGGGCCAACGTGGGAGTTAAGAGGCAAATGGTGCCCCAGCTGACCTGTTCTACTCCACTAGCGGGCGGCCACGTGCTTAGGGGTGCGCACCCGCGGCAGCTCACCCTGTTTACTCCCCGTCCCCCCCGGGCTCTCGTTCCCCCGCCTCGCCCAGCGCGTTCCCCTCGGGAAGGCCCGCCAGCTCCCCCTCTCACCTGTAGATCCTGTACCTGGTGGTGAAACCCTGGCGGTAGCGCTCGGCGAAGTCCGTGTAGTCCTGAGCTCGGTGAAACGGGCCCCGGTCCGTGAGCAGCCAGTCCAGCGGCGTCTGGCCTGGGGAGGAGGAGGAGGCCGCATGCTGCTCAGGCACCGGGCCGGCGGCGGTGGCCGCAACCGCCCCCCGGCAGCACAGACTCAGGACCAATAGCGCCGGTGCCCATGGGACCGTCAGCCGGAGCCCTTCACACTGCGCGCCGCGCTGCCGCCTCATGCTTCTCCGGCGCGGTTGGCTTCTTCATTCTCTCGCCACGCTCCCCCCCGCGGCGCTCCCTCCGGGCCTCGGGCGCTGCAACGGCACAAGGGGAAGGGATTAACGGGAGGCCCAGGCCAAGGACCGGCGGGTCGCTTCCTGCTGCTTTGCTGGGCGCCAGGGAGAAAGGCAGGGTAGGCCTGGAACCCGGCGGGGGCTGTTTGGCACCTGTCAGTGTGTGCGGCGCTGCCAGGCAGACGCCAACGCCCTCTCATTAGCAGACCAGCTACCCCATGGGCAATGCCAGGCCAGGCCCGCCCCGCACTGTCCGACCGGCGTACGCGCTCTGCTCCACCGGGAACAGCTCCCGGGAGTAGGGGGAATTCTTTCTCCACGTCACAGCCTCGAGCTATGTCTGCTCACCTGAGAGCTCTGGCTCTCAGCTGTATGTGGGTGTGGCGGGGGTAGCATGGCACAAAGGGAGATGGTGCAGAGCTCCACAGTGAAGGGGAATTCGGCGGCACAGCTGCAAAGTGCAACACCACGTGGACAAGCTCCGGAGGGTGCCGAGAGGGCCACCCCCTCACCCCTTTCGGACTGTGGTTGCTCTGAAGGTGGGGATGCTCCGGTGGAGATTTCAATGGGCTAGCGCAGGGCAACCCCACGGAGCCGTAGCGACTGGCTTGGGGCCCCGTTCTCTTTAGCAGCCCTGTCTCCCACAACATGCTGGGCAGCTACCTGGCTCCTCACTTCTGTGGCTCCCTTCCCAAGCCTCCCTCCTCTGCGGCACGGATGTTCCCACCCACCGACCGGACCTGCCATCGCCCCCTGCCCGCCCCCCCCCCCCGGTTCCTTTGGCCCAGGGTCCGGCTTGCTGAGGAAACGAAACGTTCTGTTGCACTCAGGGGAACGACCGGTCGGCGTCTGCAGCCCCGGCTGCCACGTCACCAGGACTAAAATAATAAACGCCCCAGACTGGCATTAAGCAAAGTGCGGAAGAAACACGCCCCGCTCCTGAGTGAGGTCAGAGCCGGGGGGAACCCACCTTCCTTTTAGGTACCCAAGTGGGCAGCAAATTTAGGTACCTGAGGGCGGCTGGGCCCAGGGCTTTGCCAAGGCCTCTCCCAGGTCAGGGTGCTGAGCATCTGCCAGTTTGGTCCTGGGAGGGCTGGGAAGGGAGCCACAGGAATTCAGGGGGCTTGGGAACAAAGGTGCCGAATGCTTTGCCGGGCGCGGCAGGTTTATGGCCGGTCCAGTCAGGGGTGGGGAGGCGCAGTCCAGGCAGGCAAAGGAACCCACGGCCATGTCCCATGTGAGCGCCCTGGTCTACAGAGCAGGGCGGAGAAGGCAGGCGCAAGGTGTAACAGGGCAGCCTGGCCCTTTAAGGGTCAGCCGGGCCTGTGTAGTGAGCTGCCTGAGGAGGTGGGACTAACGGGCCAGGTGTGAGAAGGGAGAAGGGTTGGGCTTTGTAAAACAGGGCCCGGGAGCGAGCGCACAGGCAGGGGTGGTAGCCACAGGGAGCAGCGCTGGCCCTGAGGTAGCTGCGGTTCCTGGCAAGGGAAGGCCGTGGGGGAGAGCGACCTGGAGAGAAAACCCCCCCGGGCAGAACATGCCCTGCTAGCGTGGCAAGAACTCTGCAGGCCGGGGGGCGCAGCGCAAAGAGCAGGGAACTGCCGGGGCACTGGAGCAGGCTGTCTGGGAAGCCTTCAAGGTAGCCCAGAGGTGGCAGCGAACTCGGCCCAGAAGGCAGGAGGAGAACAAGACTTCAGGGACCTCAGAAGGGACCCGAACTTGACAGACGACCCGGCTGGAGGGCTGGCCCCCGGCAGACTCAGAATGCTGTAGAGCCACCAGAGGAATTCCTGCCGTGCGGTGTCCGGCCTGGGAGGGGCGCTCTGGTGGTGAGTACCCCCCTCCTGCCACGCGTGGCAGCTTTATTCGCACGGGGGGGCTTCTGCCAGTGAGGGATCTGCTATTGGAGCAACCTTGAGGGGGGAGCTGAGGCTGCCAGGCATCTGGTGGCCTTGCTGGGTCTGCGTTTTGCTCGTCACCAGAGCCGGCGTCAAAGCAAGACTCTCCCGGCCGGGTTCGGGGGTGGACTCTGTGGGGCCCGGTGTAGGGCAACGTCTTGTTAGATGGTTACAGGCATCCCAGGTGGGATGTGAGTCACCATCCGAATGGAGGCTGGGTAGGAGCGGTGTTTGGTGAGTCAGCGTTTCCTGCTTGTTCCAGGGGGTTGGCTGAAGATGGTCCGGGTCACACCTCCCGCTCAGCTGACTCTGACTGTGGATCGAGCGTTTTCTGCCTTAGGGGGGTGTTTCTCTCGGGCGCCGAGGCCTAAAAACATCTGCAGAGCAAAGCCAAGGTCAAAGTCAGCACCTGCACTTCTGACTGGGGCTCCGTTAGCTGAAATAAACAGGGGAGGGGTGTAAAAGTGTAGCAGCCTCCAGAGGAACCCAACTCCAACCACCTGGAGAGCCTTCCCGCCGCGATGCTCCCAATTCCAACGCCTTCCTGGTGTCCAGTCCCCCTTAAAAAAGCCACCCTAAGCCAAGCACAGTTCTGGCCCAGGGAAGGGAGACCTGCATGAAGGCCAGCAGCTTGCTATTGATTTTCTATGGAAGGTGCTGAGAGTTTTCAAGTCACTTTCGGCCTGCTCTGGCTCCTGCCTCGGCTCTTCTTAAGCTGCTCGGAGATTTTGACCAGCTAAGCTCAGAGCACCACGAGTCCGTCTGCGTGGCTGCTTCTTGGCTGTCTTCAGGCCCTTCCGGCAGGAGAAATCGATCCAGGTGGGGGATGCAACGAGGGAGGCGTAAACTATCCAGGGGGCTGGGCTGATGAGTGGCGAGGGGCCAGAAATGGGGGGGTTGGTTTCCTTCTGTGGTTCTGCCCTTGGGTCTCTTTGACCTTGGTCAAGTCTCTTTGCCACTGCATCCCCCAGCTCACGCCTGACAACACTTCCCTGCTCCTGGAGGTAAGGGTGACCTCTCCGGTCCAAAACTGTCCTTATGGGGGTGGCAGGAGACAAAGGGATTTGGGAACCAACGGTGCAGTGTCCTGCCTCTTGGGAAAGGAGGCAAACAGAGCCGGTAGAGACTGAAGCCATCCGCTTCAAGGGAGTTTATTCACAACCTGCCTCGTTATTATCCCAATGGGGTGTTTTTCTCCTGTCTCTGAGCATGTGGGTCGGGTTGGAGGCTGCGAAGGAGAAGCATCCATGGAGGGAATCTCTGCTCTTCTCTCGAGAAGTGGCCCAAACCGTGGTCCCCATCAGAACCACCTGGGCGCCGGGGTACTAAGAATTAGTTCCATGTGTTTAGCAAACTTCCTTGCGAGTCATGAGGAGGATGTGCAGCCGGCAGATGTTCCCGTGCGCCCAGCTCTGCCGGGGCCTCTCGCTCCTGATCTGCAGCCCCACTGACAGGCCGGTCCTGGGCCCCCATGCGGCTCTAATAATACGTCTCCGTTATTACCTGCCACAGCCCTGCCGTTCCGGTGCCAGCCCCTCGTGCGGCGCTGCTAATGCATGTCAATCCAGACCGGCAGCCCCCCCCTGCAGCACGTCCTGGGCTAATGCCTGTCAGTCGTAGCTTTCAGCACCCCCGCTAGCCCAATCTGGGGGCCCCACGTAGCTCTTGGCAGGACTCGCAATCATGCTTTCAGTGCCGCCTGTTGCTCTACTCCTCCCCCCGGCTCTGTCACTCACCGCACTGCATGTCTGCCCTGCAGCACCCCACCTTTCTCCCGGGGGACGAGGGGTGGGGAGGAGGAACAGTCGGCATAAAACCGCTTAGGGAGGCTGTGGAATCTCCATCGTTGGAGTCTTTTAAGCGCAGGTTAGACCAACGCTTCTCGGGGAGGGTCTAGAGAACACTTAGTCCAGCCGGGAGGGCAGGGGGCTGCATTAGAACACCCCTCCAGGTCCCTTCCAGTCACGTGAGGCTAGACTGCTGAATCTCCGGCCTCCCCCAAGCTTCTCTGGCATTTGGGGTTGCCTGTCCGGCGGTAGCTCTCCTAATACGCTAGCAGCTGCCTTACGGCCCTTTCCTTATTCCAGCTGCTAGACCACAGCTCACTGAAGTCAATGAGCCACGCTGATTTCAAGGGGCGCTAGATTTCAAGACTTCCGCTGATTTCAAGGGGCGCTAGATCAGGCCCTCTTTTCGCTACCCCTTGCTCCTTCCCCCTCTCTGTCGCTCTGCACCCTCAAAGCCTCGTGACTTCAGTGGGATGTCCGGGTGCAGGGCACCTCGCGGGATGGGGCCCTCTGGGCAGGAGGCGTTAAGGGGGCAGAGCGTCCTGGCCAAGCATCAGCTGGCTCAGGGCCGTTCTCTCTCAGCATTGCAGCTCTCGGGTCTCCGAGGCGGGGGCAGGAGGGGGGTTCCCCAGGGCCGGAGCGGCAGGAGAGGAAGGCTGACGCTGGGGGCATCAGGGCAGCAAATGATCGTGGAGCACCTGGAGCGCGCCGGTGACTCTTGGGTTCCAAGAGACAGGGCGTGGCCCAGCGCTGGGGGGTGGGATGTCGGGCTCTGGGCCCCCTTGCTGCAGGGGGGCCAGGGGATCAGTGGGGGGGGATAAGGCAGCTCCCTGACGCAGCCGGCAGCAGGTTCCCAGCCAATGGGAGTGTGGGGCTAGTGCTTGGGGCAGGGGCAGTGCACGGAGCCCTGTGCGCTCTCCCCCTCCCTTCCCTAGGAGCCGGGCCTGCTGCAGCCACTTCTGGGGCGCAGCACAGTCAGCAGTGCCAGGACAGGCAGGGAGCTGCCTTAGCCCCCCACTGATCCCAATTCCCCCTGCAGCAAGGAACCCCAGCGCCCGACATCCCAGCCCCCAGTGCTGGGCCGCACCCCGTCGTTTGAAACCCCCGGGCTGGAGAGATCCTGCGTTGACTCCACAATCCGAGGGGAGCGAATCCGCCGCGTGCATCTCTTACTTGGGGCCGGCGGCCTCTCTGCCGCCAGGGGCAGCGGCTCTCAAAGAGCCGAGTTGGCCTGGACGTGTGGGACCCACTCACCTGCCCCCTTCCCGTGGCCGTCACACTCTGGGCCCTCAGCAGACCTGTGGCCGGAAGCCCAGGGAGGAGCAGCTGCCGCCAGGGGAAAGCTCCCTCCAGACCTGTGCTTGGCACCGCTGGTTGGCTGTCGGCTCTGCCTGCGCAAACAGGGCGCGGTTTTCTCCCCCCCGGGCGCCCTGCACCCAGCTCCCCTGGCGCGGCGGAGCCAGCTGAACGGAAAATGTAACACGCAAGCCACGGCGCTGATCAGCTCTCCCGGGGGCCCGGCTGCAGGGATGCACAAGCGACTGTGTACGGGGCTGGCAGACGCCGGGGCCACGCGCTCCCTCGGCACGAGTCCTGTGGCTGCCTCGCGTCCCAGCGTGGCTTCCCCCGTGCCGAGGCGCTTGCATGGACCTAACGCCCTTTGAGGAGCTGGGCCCGGGAGGCAGGGGGACTTGATCCTGCGAGGTGCTGAGGGCCCTCCGCTCCTACCGCCGCCAGCAGGAAGAGCCCTGGCCGAGCACGCCGGGAGCACAGCGCTACACATGGCTGCCTTCCAGGGAAGCGCCTGTTTTTCTGGGCTTAGCTGCAAATCCGCTCTTGTCCCATGTGCCCGGCTCCCTTCCAGGTTTGTTCTAGGCAAGACGTGACGTCGTGCAGGGGCAGCACCGTTCCGGCACAGAGCACAACTGGCCAGATGTTGGCTGCCAGGACCGGCTAGCACCCCACGGGCTGCGCGAGGATCCCCGTGAGACTCTGGTGTGAGCCTCCTCCTAAGTGGGAGGAGACCCAGGCACTGGGGTTTTGATCAAGGTGCCGAGCCACAGAGGGGAAATCGGGGCTGTATCATGCAGTCTCCGAACGAGCCAGAGTATTTTCACACCGGACAATGCTCCGGTCTCCAGCCTTGCAGTGCTAGATGGGAAGGATGGTCCAATGGTTGGGGCACTAGCCGGGCTGGCTGGTTCCCTCTCTGTCACCGACTGCTTGCATGCCCATGGTCAAGTCACCTAGCCTCTCAGTGCCACAGAGCCCCATCTATGCAGCAAAG
Organism: Pelodiscus sinensis; assembly: GCF_052426305.1. Lineage (NCBI taxonomy): Eukaryota > Metazoa > Chordata > Testudines > Trionychidae > Pelodiscus > Pelodiscus sinensis. The sequence continues at coordinate 63,058,809 of NC_143060.1, forward strand.
ATCATCGTGGGATCTTGCAGAGATACTGTCCTGGCTTGATTGCCTAGCTCTCTGCTGCTAGAAGGTCCAGCTAGAGCCGTCAGCAACCTGGCTGTGCCTACACATGCTGCCTGCCCAGTATTTTCAGGCAGTCCTTGCAGTTCCTAACAACCGGAGCCGTGGCTCGGGTGGAGCTGGGAGGCCAGCGTGCAGAGCCACTGGCGCCAGGCTGCTGGTCATTAGCTCCCTTTGGTCCTTTCGCCATGAATCAAACCAGTTCCCACCCAGAATATCCCTCCTATAAATGGAGACTTGGAGTGTAAGATTTTGCCTTGGGGCAGCTACTCCCGGGGTGACTGCAGGTGGTGCTGTGGCCCAAGGGTCTGCATCCCACCCTGGTGGGTCTCTTCCTGCCCGTCCCCAAGCTGGGTTTCACACGGGGTAGGGGACAGAGGCCAGAACCGGCCCGAGCGCGTGACTCCCTTCTTGCTGCCGGGCTGTCTCTCAGCCGCCGGGCTCAGAGCCAGGAGCCGCAGATCCTGAAGGCTGCTGGTTAACACACGTCTTCCAGGTGGACTGCATCTTCCCCCCGTGGGGCGGGTCCCTCGGCTCCGTTCTCCCGTGCTTTATCGAGCCCAACTTTCAAATGGCTCGAGCAACGGGACTCCAGCTGCTTCCCGTGGGAGCCTTGTCCGTGGTCCAATGCAGCTGGAGGGTAGGAAACGGTTCCTGAGAGCCGCTCGCAATTTGCCAGTGCGTCATTTCACCCCATCGCTTCTGCAATTACAGCGTGGGTGTCTCTCCGTTCCCCGGGCCCGATCCCCAGGCGGTGGGAGTCGGCGTGAGCCCACGGACGCCCGCGGAGCCGCACTGGCTCAGGAGTGGTGTGCGGATCTCTAGATTGATCTGGCTCCAACTTCATGTTCTTCCCGCACGCAGCAAGGCCCAGCGGCCACCGGGAAGATGCCCCTGGGGGAACGTGATCCAGTCAAAGCTCTGTAGTGGGAGTCCAAAGGCGTGGTCCCGCGGGGCTCTGTCCATCTTGGAGAAGGAGCAGGGAGGGCTGCTGCGTGCATCCCTCCAGTGCCCCCCAGAAAAGAATGGGGGCCAGAGGGACCTGGCGTGCGCTGCGGGGGCAGGCAGGGCAGAAGGGACGAGCTGGGGAGTGGGGGGAGAGGGCTGGGGTGGAGACCGTGTGTGCATAGAGCCAGAGCTACCCCCGACCCCGCCAGCAGGGCCCGTGTTAGCAAAGCCACCCCTGCAGGGCACCCTATTTGCCCACCTCTGCAGGGCCAAAAATGAGGGCCAGGCAGGGGCAGCTGGGAGACTCGCACAGCCGGCTTGGAGGTCCCGACCACACAGGAGGTGAGGGCAAGAGCGGTGAATCACCCAGCGTTCGGTGAGCGGAGCAGGCCCGGGACGCTGGTACCTGCTGCTGCCAGCAGGGGGCAGTCTAGCCCGACGTGGGAGGGGGAGGCTCCCCGGCTAGGACACCGTGGGCTGGCAGCTGGATGTGGCACCAGAACGCCGCGTGCGTGGGCGGGCCAGGCTGCGCGTGGCAGCATCTGGCCCCGAGCGTGGGGTTCAGGGGCCCAGCTTCAGCTTGGAAAGAACCATGGGGGGGGGGGGGCTGGCTGCCCCGTGGCAGGTTAAACCGTGGGTCAGAGCCCCGGGAGCCGCGGAGAGCCTAGAGCTACCGGGAGGGGGACAGACAAGCCGGGACCATCCCGTCTCTGGGGCTGGATTTCTCTGAGCCACATTACAACTGCGGAGCTGGGGTCTCAGATGGGCACGTGGCTGAAACCACCCTGAGGTTCTTCCGAGAGCCTGTTCAAGGATGTTCCTGGCCGGAGAGAGCAGCCTCAGAGGCGTGGGGGGGGCGGGAAGAGGGGGCGGATTTGGACAACCTCCCCCTGGTTCACCCTTCGAGACCCACCACCTCTTCCAATATCCCCTGGGTCATCAGAGCCCCCCTGTCCTCAGACGAGAGGCATCTGAGCTGCGCAAGCAGGTTGGAGCCAGTGTAAGAGTATGGCATGGGCAGGCCAGACTTGTCAGGCAGCCCGCTCCTCTCCCAAGCTGAGAGGTCCCTGGTTGTGGGCTGGCCCAGGCGGGTCCCCCAGGATTATCCTGGGACACTGGAGATGATCAGTGTTTAATGTCACCAGGCTCGTGAGCCCTGGCCCCACCCTGTGCCCAGATGGTGCCCAGGCCCCAATGCTCGCACTGTGAGTGTTTCCTGTTGGGGGGCTGTGTGACATAGTGGGGGGGTACCTTGCTGGTTGCTGTGCTGGGCAGTGGGTTGTGAGTGTCCTCCACTGGCTGCAGCACGGCCCAGCAGGGCAGGGGATGAGTCATTATGCAAGGGGGCTTCGAACCTGTCTGACCAGTTATCTCCCAGGGAGCGGAACAATGGGAAGAAGGGGAGTGGAGCCCTGGCTGGGGGCAGGGCTGGAAGTGAGTGGGTTAGTTTCTGTCTGGGAGCATGGAGGAGACAGCCTAGGGAAAGAGGCTGGAATTTAGGGGCCCAGTCTCCCCCATCTCAAGGGGGGGCTGAGGCATCCTAGGCCTGCCCTAGAACCAGATTACATCTGTGCTGTGCTTTATCCTGGGGAAGCAATAGACTCCCTCTATTCTACTGGCTGGTGGAGTCTGTTTGGGCCATTACGGGGGTGCAGGAGACGGGACGACCCCAACGCGCCGTCACAGGCTGGAGCAGGCACGCTGACCGCACGGGGTCAGCGCAGCCCCCCCTTGACCAGGCGCAGCGTAACGTGACAGGCCCCCGCTAGCTGGAGATCGGGGGCTGTGCGGTTAGTGGCCCCAACCGGGCGGGAGTGCAGCCGCTTGGGCGTAACCGTGCCCGTTCCCACGCACACGTCCTGGGTGGGCCTGTGCTGGGAAGGGGGGGGCAGAGATTACTCCTGGGGGTTGGTGTGGGGGCGTCTCTTGTTGCAGCCTGGGTGCAGGGGCTCAGGTGTGCGGTTCCTACGAGCCTCACAGGTGTAAGCGCGTCAGGTTCCCCTGGACAAACCTAGGGCGAGGGTGACCAGATGTCCGGATCTTTATAGGCCCAGTCCTGATAGTACCGGCTTTGCCTTATGTAGATGCCTGTCTCCCCCAGCCCCGGCCTGGTTTCTCGCTCTTGCTCCCCGGTCGCCGTAAGCGAGTCTCCTCGGTGCCTGGGAACCGGCCCCCGGCCTGCCACCGTGTCTGGTTCCAACTCCTTCTTTGGCCAGAACAGTGGACGTTTCCACGGGAAAGGCAGCTTCTGCTGCTGGGGGGTCAGCCCGAGACCCTGGAAATGTTCAGGCTCCGGCGGCCTCGTGGATCCCCCTCCCTTCAATGAAAGCTCTTGAAGAAAAACGCCAACCGGAAGGAGTTTGCCAACTTTCTCGTGGGGACCAGCCCATTTCCCGAGCATCGCTACCTAACCTTCTTCCGGCCCCTCCTAGCCATCCAGTGCCCCTTTCTCTGCAATGGATCGTGGGTAGCTGGCTTGACACGCCCTCCTCCTACCCCCACAGGGCGGCGCAAATCAACAGCCCAGCTGGAGTCTGATCTGAGAGAAACCCAGAGGGCAGAAACAACCCATCAGCCACCGGCTGGGAAGCCAGTACCGCTCCCTGCCCAAAAGGAGCCGATGAGATGAACATCTCCCTCCGGCCTGGGGTCTCTCGTCCTGCCTGCAGGACCCTGCAGGGAGGAGGCAGCTGGGGTGTTCGAAGTGCACCCAGAAATGAGCTGAATAACAAAGGACCCTTGCTGACTTGGGGAGCGAGAACAGGGTTAGAAGGAATGTCAGATTGCAGAGTCCTGCAGACCTGAATCAAACAGCTTTCAAGCGGCCCAGTTTTCCTCCCTGCAGCTGCCGATTCCTCCCTGCTTCGGGGAAAGGCAAGGAGGGGGTGTTGTCAGCTAACACGCAACCAGAGCAGCTGGGGCGGCGGAGGCAGGCCGGGAAGCGGGGAGAGCGCGCTGCTATTTGGGAGGGGGCGGCGGCAAATCAACGCGGTGGCTGTGGCAACCAATCTCCGCTTCGGGGTCGGCTGCTCCTAGGACGTGCCCCGCAGCCCCACGCTTACAGGGAGCGCTTGTGGGCAGTGCTGGAAGGCGGCTGGGCGCTGGCACCCGGCGGAACAGGTGCTGCACACACACAGGGTGGAGGCTCTGCTCCCTTTTTCACTGATGAGCGGATGGAGGGGAGGAGATTTTATTTGCTCGGGGTCATCTGCAGCCAATGCAGGTGTGTTTCCTTCCTCTCCTGCCCTCCAAGCCCCAGGCCTTCACCCTCCTTTTGTCTGGGTTGAGACAACCTCCGGGAGAGGAGGTGGTCGGGGAACCCAAGGGCCTGGTCCCAGAATTCAGGAAGCTTGTCCTCCGTCAGGATAATGCCCAGCCACACGCCGTGACCCTGCTCCCTTGCAAGCCAATGGCAAACCCATTCCTTGTGTAGAACCGTGTAACCGCCCGGTGCAATCATTAAGACATTCGCTAATTGTCAGGGCCACTAGCATTGATTTGTGTCAGGCCGTGTGCATTTTCCAGCTTGCTTCCTGCAGTGGATGAAATAGAAATTAAAGCAGGGCCAGGCACCTTTTGAAACTTGCCACGGGCCCGATCCCCTGTGAGCATGAACTGGCGTAGCTGCATCGATTCACGATCAGTTTCTACCAGCTGTGGATCTGATCTGCTGGCTTGAACTCTCTGGTGTTTGCTCAAGGGGCTGCCAACGGCCTCCCCTACACCAATGCCGGCTCGTGTGTCCCAGGGGAGCGGACGTCCCCTTGGGATCCCACCTTCCGAAGGAGTCCTACCAGCCCAGGTTGTCCTATGGACCGCTCTGATTCAGTGGCGCTCCTCCCTCTTTTTCTGCCCACCCCGGTATATTCTCCATAGTGCCACAAGCCAGAGTAAGCCATCAGTAGGAGGTGGGAATTGGGGCTTGACACAGGGCCCCCTAGCACCAGGCTGGGGCACTGTTCTGGAGAGAAGGCTGCCATGGATTCGGTCACGGGACAACACACGGAGAGAGCAAGTCTCCCTGGCCGTAGGCAGAACCAGGCTGGGTTGCCTACTTGTAGCTTGTCTGTCTGTTCCTCTGTGTTGGAACAGTGCCTGGGGTGCAGGAACTGGACCGTTGTAGTGGCTTCCAGATTCTACCCTACTACAGGTAATAACAATGAGGCATCTGGCTAACGGCCCCCTGCCGGGAGTTCTTCCAGCAGGGGGTCTCCCTTCGGCCAGTCAAATAGCAAAGCCCCCACAGTTGTTCTTGAGTCACTGCTGAGTTATGGAGCCCGGCACCTCACTCACCACTAGGGGGCGCCTCCCAGGACAGGGTGCTGCAAGGCAGGCTGAGGAGAGGTAGCAGGATGGACAGCTATTGGCTGACGCGATTGTAAGAGACAGTCTCTGCCCCGAAGGCTGACAGTCTAACCAGACCAGTCGGCCACAGGGTGGGAGGGGAAAGGGAGGCACGGCGAAGGGAAGTGACTTACTCAAGTCACACGATAGCACCTGGAACAGAACTCGAGTTTCCTGACACCCCCCCTCCCCCAGCCCTATCCACAAATTCTTATTGTGCGGGCTGCTGTGGAGGTCTTTATAGACTGTAACAACAAACACCCCAACTCCATGGTAAAAGAACATTATTAAGACTGCACAATGGCGCTTTCAACATTTGGGAATGGCAGAATTAAGGATGCCCATGTACCCTTAACTCTGCCCCTTTCTACGGATGCAGGGTGACCGTCTTTAATTACATGGTCCCATCTGTTTTAGCCACAGGGGCTGTAGAAACAACATCAGAGCACTCTGTTTTCTGGGACACACGCCCTACCCAGACCCATAGCTTGTCCTGCCGCTGTGTTTTAACTTTCACTTTATCCCCCCTCCCCCAGCATGTAACTAGCACTGCACAGAGCTGCTGTCCATGCACAGGGAGCGGCAGGAAGCCAAGAGCACACGAGGGATCTGCCTCCCACATTCTCCTTTGCACAGCGTGGGCATGGGAACAGGCCTGGGGAAGGGTCATTCTGAGCCAGCGTTATACAGGAGGTCAGGCTGGCTGATCACAGTGGTCCCTTCCGGCCTTATCATCTCTGGGTGTGACGTGGGCAGGGGCTTGAATTTGGGTGGTTCTTTGTCTCTTCGGTGTGTTGGCTTCCGGTGCTTCCCTAGCTTTTGGGAGCAGGCAGCGTCTCAGCCACCCTTCAGAAATCATGACTCACGGCCCTAAATCAGGAGAGTGGCTTAAAAATAATGAGATTTAATGTAGCTGTTTGGCATCTGCTTTCCGAGCCTTTAGGATTCGCACTGAGCTTTTCCTCGCCACCATGAAAAGGCTAGAAACCTGGGGCTTTTTTTTTTTAACCCATAAGATTGTCCCATAACCCCGGGAGCCCAGGAGCTGGGGATTGAAGCAGGCTGGAAAGCCTGTATAATCTGCTTCCCTGTTGTCTGTGTGGGTCTTTCTCAGAGCCCCAGGGAGGGAAAAACGAGTGCAAATCCACAGTCACTGGCGGGGCCTCGGGGGTCAGGAGGTGCCTAAAACACCTGTACTGCCTGGGTTTCCGACTGGTTAGTGTCCCTGTAAGCTGATCTATAGGGCTGGGGGCTCACCTTTGGGTGGTTGGTCTTTTGGGGGGCACTGCTTGCCACCAACAGAGCCCGCGGGGCTTGGCACAACGACCTGCCTCCATACCGTACTCCCCGGCGGCACAGCCCGCCCTCGCCAGGTCTGACACTGGCCCAAAGCCCGTGGGAACCCAGCCGGTGGCTGTGGGCAGAGGTCGAGCCTGACGCCTGGGCCGTGTGGGGCGGGGAGGGAGGGAAGAACACAGCACACAAAGGAAACAGCAGGGGCAATTGCGGGGCGGAGGGGGGCGGCTGTCGGCTGAAAGGCAGGCTGGCTCCCACCGCTGGTTCCGGCTGCAGCCTCAGGCCTCCTCTCTGGGTTTGGATGCTCGGCTGGGCTCAGCGCGGAGCGAGGGGGAAGAGTGACACCTGCTGGTTCACCCGAACCACAGCCGGCGGCATTTTTCCGAGGCGTGGACTCAGCCCCACGCCGGCTTGTAAGAGCTGACCGGCTCCCAGCACCCAAGACGCTGCTCCCTGTGACGTGGCCGAGCGCCTTTCCTGCCACGGATGGTCCACGAGCCACTGAGGAAAAGAGGCAAGAGGGGCAGCCGGTGACCCTCACAGGTACAGCAAGCTCAGGGGTGTCCGGCCAGGATCTCACTAACCCACGCCTCGGGCGGGGGGGGATTTTAGCAGCTAAATCCAAGGAGCGAGCAGTGTCTTTAGGAGGGGGGCACCGACAGCATGGCTGAGCTGTTTGCAGAACTGTTCAAGCTGAGCGTGGCCATGGCCAGGCCCCAGAGAAATGAGCCGCTCTCCGGCTCCAAGGTGAAGAGACCCGAGAAGCCAGGCCCGGGTCAGTGTCGGGGTGCTCGGGGCAAATATTTACCAGGGAGCCGCTCTTTTCACGTTGGCCGGTGTTAAACATTTGCCAGGCCCGTGCAGGTGCTGGCCAGGGTCGGGCTGATTGGGTTTGCCCAGCAGTGAGGTCCCAGGCCGACGGAGCGACTGTTGTGGCTTTCGGTACTGTGATGCCTCTTACACCCGCCTGCGTCAGGCTTTGGCATGCAGCCCGGTGCTCCTGTAATATTCCCGTCTATCCCTCTAGCTTTTCCCCATCCAATTCCCATTCCTAGACCCTAAGATCGATCCTGCATCCCAATTTGGGCATCCACCCTAGCTCAGCATTTCTCTTAGATCCCAGCATTCGTCACCCTACAGGTATCTTAGAATTGTCCCTACGGCTCCATATCTATCCCATATTCTACAGCCCACCATGCTCCCCGTGTGCCAGTCCCCTGCATCGGCCCTATCTGTGCCGCCACCGTTGCCTTCTGTCCCCCTACCCAAACGCCCTTCCTACTTCCTGGTCTCCTTTCACTTGTACTGTCCTCTGCCTCACTACCAACGCGGCCCCTCCACGGCTCGGCATATCAATGCCCAACACACCGTGAGGAACGTCTCCTGCTGGGGATGCAGAGAAGTGAGGTTCTCCTCGCACAGCCCATGAGGAAGCAGAGGGTGAGAGAGACCCAGATCCTGATCCCAGCAGACGTGAGGAGCCTAAATGCCTTGGAGGACCTGGGCCTTTGGGAGTTTCCCGTTGTCACAAAGGGTGACGGCAGAGCGAGGAATTGAATCTGTGGGCCCATCCGTCCTGCAGGTTGCTGCTATCCTCCCACCAAGGGGGGACAATCGTTCCCCAGCCCAGGTTCCTTTCCAGGGCCCAGCAGGGACACGAGCCCAGAAGGTCTGTGCTAGGAGGCTGGAGCTGGGGGGCAGGACTTCCTACACGAGTTCCCCCTTTGCCAGACGACATGAGGCACTATGCCCATTTCAGGCCAGCTTTCTTCTCTCCGTTCTCCGCGCTGCCACCTTCGAACCTAGCAAGGCTGAAACCACAAGCTCAAGCAATGCACCGGCACCGACCTGCTCTTTAACGACAATGCTGGGGACAGAGGGGGGCACCGAATCTCCAAAATATTTCAGAAAGGATGGAGGGAGGCGGGGAGCAGCATGCAGTCAGCAGAAACTGCCCGGCAGCTGTCTCTGCTCTCCCTGGGGGCTCCTCTATGGAGGCTGGCAAGCTCCCGGGCACTCAGCGTCTCCGGAGCCCTGTCTGACGAGTCGGCCGTGCCTGGGGAGCGGAAGAGTTGGATGACGCAGGGACAGCGCCCCATAAACAACTTGTTTTTAAGCCAAGAGGACGGTTATTCAAAGGATGGTCCTGAACGCAGGGCCGGAGGGCGGCGGCTGGGTCTGCCACAAGAGGCTGAAATGCTGAAGGCCAAGTGGAATCGTCTGGCTGGGGTACGCCCTGCCTTCCTCCGCACCCTTACCTGGGCCAAGCTGCCCGGCCCTTCGGAACAAGCGGCGCGCCGGCAGCACAGAGCATGTTTGCACCACGCAGCGGTGGCTTCAGGACACCTGGGCTCTTCTCCCTCCCTGCTCAGGTGCCATATTGGGAAAGAAACCACCGATGTTTTCAACAAGCACAAAATAGGCAGCCCCGTTACTCCCAGGAAACCCTGTTGCAGGGCTCAGCGGCGCTCGGCTTTCCTGAGCTCCCACACCCTGCTGGATGCAGTGCACTTGTCTGAGGCACTCGCTCCTCTCCCCCTCTCTCGGAGAGACAGCCAGACACGTCCATGTTAAGTTCTCAGACGGAATACACATGTGTACACGCCCAGCCCCTCCTCAGCTTCAGCGGCTGGAGGTATTCAGAGGGCTCCGATCCCTGTAGAGGCTAGGCACTGTCTGCAACGCTGGTACAACAGGCCTCTTAGCTGCCAAATGCATCAACCCCTGGCATAACCTCCCCACTTTGTACCGCACCGAGCACAGCACGTACCCCTACAGGCCGATCGCAGGACCCGTTCTCCAGTGGCTAGCGACTAGGTCAGTGGGTCTCAACCCTCCCCCACTGGCTCTGGCCCCAGCCCGGGCAGTGCTAACCAGCAACATGAAAAGTCATGACCTGCCATGGATGCCGGGCTGGCTGCTAAAAGTTCATGTCCCTGTAAAGCTGGGGCAGGTCACTTTTTTAGTGGCTGGGACGAAGCAAAAGGAATCTTATCTCCTAGGCTGGTGCAATGTGATCCACGGGCCCACTCCTATATAAGCCAAGGCAGGAGAGCTTAGAATTAGGTCATCTTGCTCCGTCCCTGGCTGTTAGCAGCCTGGTTTCCAAGGCCAGGGCTTGTCCAGCTCTAAGCAACTCACCTAGCTGCCCCTTTGTCCCTCAGCCTTGTACCATTCCCCAGAGATGGGCGGTATCTCTGGGTGCATACACTGGACAGGGCGGTTCAGCAGAGGCTGCATGAGAGCACCCTAGCCTTGGAGCACCCAAGCTTTCTGCTTGCAGGTAGGAAAGGAGCCTGGGGGTGCCTGCAAGAACAGCCTGGGGCCTTTGCTGGAGCTAGGGGTGCTGTAGGGCAGTCCAGCCCCCTCCCCTTGGCTTGGAGAGGTTTCCCATCACATCCAGCGCTTACAGTTTGGTTGAGGGGCTCTCCACCCCCCCCCCACTAAACACTGTCCCAGCCCCCCTCTGCTACCCTGCTGCTGGGAGGCAGGAGAGGCACTTGGAAGACTTACCCCAGGCACAAGGATCGTGGCTCCAGAAGGCAAACCCGCGACGCCAGCCGCTGTGAATCCGGAGCAGTGAATCCGGAGCGGTAACTCCGCAGCGAGGATCCGGTGCGGGAAAGCGCCGGGGCGCTGTCCCGAAGCCCCTGGCCGGCAGCCAGCTGCCTTAGCGCCCCGGTACGAGCAAAGCGCCCCAGTCAGCATAGCCCCTGGGCCCCTGCCCGTCATACGCGGTGGCAACTTTCCAAAGTCCGGCCGGTGGCGCTCGCTTGTCTTTCGGGGAGCCGGGGCCAGCGGGGCAGGGAGGCACCCGCTCAGCGCAGCTGTCCCGGCGCTGGCTGGAGCTGCGCGGCTCCCCTGCTCTGCCCGTCCAGGGGCTCAGTCCCCACCATGGCCGATGCGCCAGGCCAGTCCCGCGCCGCTGCGCCCCGGCGAACTCCAGGCTCTAGCGCGCCCGCCCAGCGCCCGCCCAGCCGCGGGCACTGCCGTGGTGGCGTTCGCCACGTGTCATGCTGGCCTCTCGGATGGGGGGGGGGGGTCACCCGGCGCGGCCGAGGGCTCCTGCCGGCGCCTCTCCCGGGGCTGCGCTGCGCGTCCCTTGCGCGGGCGAGCGCAGCCCTGCGCTCCAGCTGGCGCCCGCCTGGCCACTGTCACCTGCGCGCTGCTCGGGCGCTGGCGGACCCGAGATAACCGCGCCGCCCGCCCCGCACACTCCCCCGCCCGCCCGCATGCAGGCGGGCAGCCAATGGCAGCCTCGGCCAGCGGGCCCGAGCTCCCGGATTGGCCCGGCTGCCCGGCGGGGGGGGCGCCCCCCCCCGGCTCAGGGCTAATGGCCAGGGCCGGGCTGCAGCGCGCCCCGGGAGCCGGGCAGGGCTCAATCCGCCCCGCTGGGGCTCGCCGGGCCGCGAGTGCGGGGGCAGCTGCTGCGGCTCCTAGTCCGGCTCCTGGAGGCGGAAGGGGACTGAGCCCTGGCCAGGCGGCCGGAGCCGAGCCCGGGGCGCGGGGGGGCGGTGCAGCAGCTGGGCACAGCCTTGCAGAGGGGCACGGCGGGGGGAGGAGGCTGATGCTGCAGATCAGGGTCCTCCCAATTCCAGCTGGCAAGAGACAGACACGGGTCGCCCCCCCCCCCCCCCATCTCAGCCTCATCCTCCCGGTTCTGGACCCAGGGCCTGGCTTGGGGACGCTTTCCATCCTCTCCAGGGCTTGCAGTTTGGCTCAGTGGCTCCCAGCACCCCCACTAGGCCAGCTGGTCATTGAATCACAGAACAGTAGACCTCGAAGGGGCCTCGGGAGGTCACCACGTCCAGTCCCCTGGCCCCACGGCAGCACCAAGCACCCTCTAGAGCGTCCCTGACAGATGCCAACAAGCTGGCTGATGCTGAGAGCTGTTGGCCACCCCCTTCCGTGCCCCTGAAGCCACCCTGACTCAGCACGTGTCAGGATCAGGCCCCTAAATGTCTTCTGAAGAGCAACCAAAGGCAAAGTCTAATCTTGCTGCTGTGAAAAAGGCCCTGCTGGGAACTGGGAACTGGGGGAGAGGCAGGGACCAAGGGGAAGGGAAAGAGGGAAGATGGAGGGAGGAAGAGCAGGACTTGGACCATGGGGATTTATGTCTCCAGTGACATGCGGGTAGCCTCTGCATAGCGGCAGGTAAAGGGGATCAGAGCCTAGGGAGTTGCGGGGAGACGTGACCCCTTGCCCGCCTGGCTCCATCTGCACAAGCCTTCCTTCCCCCCTTCCTGCCTAGCCCAGGACCGACAGGAGGGGAGCGGCGTGCGTTCCAGCTCCCAAGCAGCCTTTCAGAGATTATGCTGTGAAGTGACTGGAAACAGGAAGGATTCCGAGATTTAGGGAATTAGACACTGGGATTAGCCAAAGGGCTCATGAAGCCAGATGTTCTGAATGAAACTAAGTTTGCCGTTCGCCCTTCCCCTCCCTGCCCTGGACCTGACATTGGGGCAGACCTGACATTGACCTCCAGACACTCAAACTCCCTGTCCCTGCTCTCGGGTCAGGTTCACGGACTCGGCCCGTCTCTTCAGGGAACTCAACGGCCCTTGCCCAGAATATCAACCCAATTTCCTAGAGCCCTGCGAGAAGGATGGGACCCAGGGTAACTCTCCACCACAAGGAGAAAGCGCCTCTGGGAAGAAGGCAGCGTTTCCTGAGTGCTGGCTTAGGCCTGGGAATGAATTTCCTAGGAGCTCAGGGCCATCACAAAAGCTCTGAGAAGGGCTCCTTTGGCCGGCTTTGTCAAACAAACCTGCACAGAGCGTGTGTTACAATCCCACTCCATCACATGCCGAATTCTTCCCCGGGGAGGGGGTGAGAGAGAGAATGAATCACACATAACAGCTGTAGTCATGTGGCTGGAAGGTCCTCAGGTACTATGGCGGGGAGGGCAATATATGAACCTATACCGGCTAGAAAGAAGCTAACTAGAGTTCTTATGCAAGTCAAATTCATATAAGGCTATTGTGCTTTGCTCCCCCATTGATATCTAGGGCCGCTTAGGGAAGCAAAGGAAATGATTTCTCTGCGTCTTTGTTCACTGGAGTTGCCAGACAGATCTTGACCCATGGTCCCTCTAATCTGCTGTCCTCTCTCCAACAGTGGACAGCACCTGTTGCCTCAGAAAAACCCTGAAGCAGACAGGTATGGGATATGCAGTCCTCAGGAAAAGTTCCCTCCTGGCCCTCAACAGTTAATGGTTTTCCTTAGTCCTTACTATTATGAGTCTGTTATATTCATACAAACATCTGGTTCTTTTAGAGTCCTGCTTCAGTTTTGGTCTCAGTACTATCATGTGGCAGTGAGTTCCACAGGACAATTTTGTGTGATTAAAGTATTTCCTTTTACCAGTGTAAAATGTGCTGCCTTTCCATTTCATTGACTGTCTCCTTGTTCAGGAAAGGTTGACTACTCTTGCTACAGTGGCCAATGGAGCTACAAGTATCTAATGCTTCTAGGCTAGATCACCCCTGATCCTATGTTATTATTGTCCACCTGGAAGCCCTGGGTTATTTCTGTGGTACAGCAACGCTGTCCCTGTCAGAGCAGGCCCTATCAAATCCCTGAACGTGAATGCATCCGTGAACCAGGATCCTACAGATGAAGCTGCTCCCTGAACTGGGATTTGATTAAATCTCTTCTTGCACGTGTGCCCAAGGCTACGCCAGCTTCCTCAGAGGAAAACTGTAGCAGGCCACAGACAAAGCTTGTAGCATATTTGATGAAAGTCATTGGGCACTCTAATGACAGCAGTGTCCATGGGAGAAACCGAGTTTTGTGTGTATGCAGACAAGGACAGAACCGTTGTTCGTGTTGCTGGCTCCTTTCCTGTTGCTTGTGAGCAAAGCCGTCTTTTAAATCGCACGGCTCTCGCAGAGCACCGACTCCAGACAAGTGTTTCTCCTTGTTTGGCCACCAACGAAAGCACGTGACTGAAATGACAGGCCACAGGAGGTCGGTGGCTGATCGCTAATTGAGCCTCTTCCATTTAGTCTGTCTTCCAGAGCGCAGCCGGCTGTGAGCCTTCATGAACATTAATGGACACCGAGCATCTCCGTGGCCACTGAAAATCCCAGGCTGTGAGCTTTTGAGGACAGAGCGGCCGCACGTGGTCCTGCTCGGTGTTTGGCTCTGGGGTGCGTAGTGCGGAGCAAATCGCAAGTCACGGGCTAATGCCAGGATCCACCATTCACCTTCTATCCTGCCATGACGATGGGATATTGACAGACGGGCACAAGGAAACTAATGCAGGCGGAAGTTTAAAATCACGTGGGATGAGCGAACGTCCTGCTTTTGGGTGTCTCTCAAGGGGTCCTGGCTTCTCACCTTCTTTCATAATGTGCCTTATTGGAACAGCACCCTGCCTCCCATCTCCCCTCCTTTACTTACTTCCTTAGTGAAGTCTGCCTACGTGGATTGCCTTTTTGGTGGTATCCCTGTGCTTCTAGGAAAGTCCTCCTGTCCCAACGAGTAGGGATCGGCCTGGGACTCAGCAGATCCCATTTCTATTTCTGGCTGTGCCACTGCCCCACCGGTGTGCACGTGGGCGAATCATGTCGCCACCCTGTGCCTCAGTTTCCCCATCTGGTAATGTTCTTCCTCTTCCCCTGTTAAGGACTCTGAGATCTCTCAGCAACTCATGCGGCTTAAGAACTGATCATCGTTATTGGGCAGCGATCCCCCCAGCCAGAACGACCGGCGGCCACAAGGAGGCCTGGTTTAGTGTCTAGAGGAGAAGGCCCTTTGGGACAGAGATGTGGCTATTTCTTTGACACCTTTGACCTGCGGTGCAGCGTCTTGGCGACAAGAGGCATTTCCCTGGAGAACACACAGTGCCCTGTGAGTTGTGAATTGGTTCGCGAAACTATGGTAATGGCAAAACATAGGGACAATCCCAGCCTTCAGTCTCAGGGGCTCACAAACTTTATAGCCAGAAGGGCCCCTGACTCCTTGCATATCGCAGGCCACCGACCCCCCGCCACACCCCGCCACTCCTGTTATAAACCCGTAACCTCTGGCTGAGTTACTGAAGTCCTCAAATCGTGATTAAAAGACTTCACGTTACAGAGAATCCACCACTTCCAGTCTTTTAAACCAGCAATCGACCTGTTCCCCATGCTGCAGAGGAAGGTGAAAATGCCCCAAGTGCTCTGCCAATTTGACGGGGTCCTTCTTGTCTGGTGATCTGGTAGACCTTGACCTCGTAGGCAAGACCCACCAGGCAGATTCCTGGTTGCTCAGAGCCCTCCGCATCCAGGCGGTTGGAGATATTTGCTACTAACCGACACAGATGAGCCGTGCCATTGTGGGCAGCTTCCTCATACCAGCCCCTCCATGCACATATCCAGCTCAGCCGGGAAGGCAGTTAATGTTTTTGCCCCACTGCCTGTCTGCCCCCCAGGAAGGCCCTTCCAGGACTTCACACCCCTGATGGTTAGAACCCATTGGAATTTCAAACCTAACGGTGTTGATGGCCGTTGGCACTTAAATATCACCTCTCCCTCCCTGGTATTTACCCCTCGGATATATTTACAGAGAGCAACCCTGTCTCCTCTGAGTGTTCGTTTGGTTGGGCTCTTTAAGTCTCCTCTCAGAAGGTAGGTTTCCCATTCCTCTCGTCATCCTACTAGTCCCTCCCGGCGCCTGTCCCAGTCTAAATACATCTTTCTGAAATGTGGGAGACCAACATTGCCCGTAGCATTCTCTTGTTTGCATGATCTAACTTCCTCGTTCCTGTCTGTACTTACACATAATTGCTCTGCGTCTCTTGGGATGGATCCTCAGGTGGGGAAATCGTCATAGATCCAGCCGGGGAAAATTGCTCCTTGGGGAGTTCTAGCAATTTACACCCACTAAGGATCTGGCTCTTTCTATATCACAAGACCACGCTATACTCTCACTTACACCTTAGTAACCCCCACTAAATTCCTAGCCTCTGCCTAAACAACAGGCCGCGTCAAACAATAGAAATCAACAGCATCACTGGAAACAGGAATAAGGGGCAACATTTTAACAGTGAGGCTAATTATCAAGGGGTTCGGGGTGCGTGTGTGTAGTCTCCATCGCTGACAATTTTAAAATCAGGATTGGATGCATTTCTAAAAGACCTGTTCTAAGGAACCATTTCGGGGCTGTTCTTCGGCTTGCGTTGTTACAAGAGGCCGTTCCCGACAATGCCAAATGTCTTGGCTTGCTTTGGAATCTATGAAAGGCAATTGGCTACATTTTCCCTATTACAGTTCTTCAACCCTGTCCAGCTGTTTGTTAGTGTCCTATGTGCAAACATCACAGAAACAAAGGGCCATTTTGGTTCTTGTTTAAAAAAATAATCCCTGTCAAAATATACCGTTAATTTCACTTAAATGATTAATGAGGTTGGCAAGGCAGATGCCAATGTCTGAAGTTTCTCGCCGTCAGCACTGGGAATTATGTGGGCATAACGGATGCAGGGTTTGCTGGTTATGTTCATTGTTTTATTCATTTGTATTTATTATTCATGTCATTATGCACAGGGCACTGTTCTATTCTTTAGTTGTGTTCCATATTAAAGGGACACCACCATTCTAAAATGTGAGTTGAAATGCAGTATCACAGGCCGCATGCCCCTTAAGTCCCCTGCCACATTTTTTTTTGGTTTTAGAATCACGTTCCTCTGTTTAAAACATACTTTTTTGTTCCCTCTGGTGGAGTAAAAGAACCACAGAAACAAAGCAGGAATCTTTGCTTTGAAGCTATAAACACTCACGCAGTTAGTGCAATTGTCTAGTGTAGATAACTTTGCCAGCTCAATCCAAGTGATAGGAGTCCCCTGGCCTCGATGCATTTACATTAGTATAAACTTACTTTATGACATAATAGTCCCTTGTGAGAAAGGGAGTAACCCTATGGGCATTGGGTGTCTTATACCAGAATAAATGCCTCCATAAAAGGGCTTGTATGATTTTACTACCAAAAAAATAAAATCACAGCTCTAACCAACATACAGGCAGTCCCCGGGTTACGTACAAGATAGGGACTGTAGGTTTGTTCTTAAGTTGAATTTGTATGTAAGTCGGAACTTGTACATATTGTAGGGGAAACTCTAGCCAAACATTACTCCAGAGCTCAGTTTTATTCTCCCACACCTCACTTCCCTCAGTCCTTTATTCTCAAGCTGAGGTGTCTGCTGAGAAAAGCCGCTCAGTGTCTCCCTGGTCTGCTGGAGGGGGGGCGCTAGCTTCGCGTCTCCCTGGTCTGCTGGGGGTAAGCAGCTAGTGCGGGGTTGCCTCACCCCGTTTGTAAGTAGGGATCCGATGTAAGTCGGATCCATGTAACCCGGGGACTGCCTGTAAAAGTGTAAACCAGGTCTTACTTCATTTACAGTTCAGTGTCCCCATAACATAAGAACTAGGGGTCAGCAAATGAAATTAATAGGCAGCAGGTTTAACACAAACAAATGGAAGCATTTCTTCATACAATGCATGGTCAACCTGTGGAACTCCTTGCCAGAGGATGCTGTGAAGACCAGGACTTTAACAGGATTCAAAAAAGAACTAGACAGATTCATGGAGGTTAGGTCCATTAATGGCTATTAGCCAGGATGGGTAGGAATGGTGTCCCTCGCCTCTGTTTGTCAGAAACTGGGAATGGGAGACAGGTGGTGGATCATTTGACGATTCCCTTGTCTGGTCATTCTCTCTGGGGCACCTGGCATTGGCCACGGTTGGAAGACAGGATGCTGGGCTAGATGGACCTTTGGTCTGACCCAGTATGTCTGTTCTTCTGTAATGGTATCAGACCACTCACCTAGTTCATGTTATGTACATGTACAAGAGATGGCAGGACTGAGACGGAACGAAATATAGAGGGAAACAGAGAAGGTGACTATGCACAAAGCGTGGTCAGCCGTGCAATAAGAAACTGAAAAAAACCATAGCATTCTCCCCTCCAACTCTAACTATTATTACAGTTATAATCAGTGCAGGTGTTATTTTTACTAGAGATACTTTCCAAAAAGGGGAGAAAATCATGATTTTCCCAGATGTTTCCTCTTTTTTTCTCAATCCAACATTTAAAAAAAAAATTAGCCAGCTTTATAGCAAGTTGAAAAAAAAAAAAGCAGGGGAAGAGGGATGTTATAAATGTTTCACCAACAATGTTCCCGTTCATTTTTTATTATTATTTTGAAATGTCATCAAAATTAAAACCCAAAGAGGCGACTAGCTCTTCTATCGAATGATAACAGGTCAGTCAATTTCAGACCGGGAGGCGGGGGTGAAATGCTAGTCCCGCTGAAGGCAACGCACGTTTTGCCTTTCGAGCCCAGATGTTGTAAATGGATGGTGCCTAACATCACATTCCCTTCTGGAAATCTTTTCCCTGCTGCTGCATTGTTATGGGTGGGTCAGTATAAATAATGAAAGAGATTAGAGAAGAGCACTATATTCGGTTTGTTCGCTCTGTGTGCTTGGCAGAAGTTTGGCATCGTCTGGGATTCTCTTCTTAAGGTGACCCACCTTTGCTACTGGAAGCTTAGCTCAGCTGTTGCTAGCAGCAGTGGGAAAATTAGTTAAGAGGAGACATTAGCACCCCCTACTGTTTGAAGCTGTGGTGAAAGTAACAACATTTCTTACAGGCACTGTCCTATTGCAACGCGAGTCCCTACCAGCTCTTTAAATAGCTTCCTTGGCTTTTGCTGCAGCTCAGCCTGCTCTTGTCAGAGCTACGCACCAAGGTGTACCTGTGTCCTTTCACCTCTGTTTTTTAGCATCATGCTGGGTAGATTTGCTCCATGCGGGATTAGTGTTTAAAACACTAGCAAACTTTTTGGAGTCCAGTCTACGTGAAGGCTTCTACCTTTACTGCCAGGGACAGAGCTTTTTCTTCTCTCCTCTGACCACCTTCACCCCCAGTGCTTGACCTGTGCCATGCCTGCACCCCAGCACCCCCGGGCTTGGTGCAACAGCTATCAAAGTAATAAAATTGCTTGAGCCCTGCAACCGCTTTCATTGCAAAAGAAGCCTTGCTCGCCACGATATTTATACTGGAGAAAGGAGATGGAAAAAGTGTGACTTGCACTAGCAGTGGAGGGTGAGGAGCAATGTTCCCTCTAATCTTTCCCAGCTGCGTGCGGAATAATATTTTTATGTCCGCTGAGGCATGTGCGAATGTGCACCACCAACAGATACACAAAACCTAGCTGTGGGTGCTCTGCTCATCAGCTGGGCAGCATCTGAATTTATCCTGAGCGGCCGCACATGCACCAAGCTTACTGGGGACACAGGAGAGGAGATTTCTGATGGTCCTTCCATGGTCTCAGACCAACCCCCAAGAAAGATCTGTCTCCTGAACAGCTGAGCTGGGCCCTGGGAGTAGAGCATCCCAACACATCAGAGGAGCAGAGCTGTCTTTAGGCTCTTCTAGCTACGGTGGGCCCAAGCCACAGAACACCTGGAAGACAAGGTACCTAGACTGTGAGTTCTTTGGAGGCAGGGACTGTCTTTTTGATCTCTGTTTGTACAGCCCCTAGCACAGTGGGATCCCAGTCCATGAGGCTCTTGCATTCTACAGTAATACAAAGAATCAGAATAATGCCTACAACCTTGAACTTTACTTACTGTTCTCTGGGGAGCCAGCATAGACCACAGTTGACAGGTGTGGTGCACTTGCAGTAGCTGGTGCTGCCGAGGACATGGGTGGCAGCCATTGGTACTACAGTATTTGGCGTATGCACAATGCTGAAGGTTTTAGCAATGGAGGGAAAAGTGTGTGTGTGTCAGTCACTCCCCCTCTCTTGTTAGTTTTGATTTCCCCAATATCTTTCACACAGCCCCGGCGAGGGAACAAACGTTTAAAAATGGAATAGTTGGTTGTGAAACCACAAATGTTGGCAGGGAGACTCCAAGCAGGTGAACCATCTGCAATGACTTTTCATTCATTTTTAAAAGCCGACTGGATTTTGAAGTGGCCGTATCGCTTTCAGCTATGTTCCCTCCTAGATAACTGCAAGCAGTGCTGGTAAGTCCCTTTGGTGGTGTAAATTGTTTACAGGCAGAGGATAATGCCACCAGATCAGAGAGGAAAGTTTAGGGGTAACATTTTCAAAAGCTCCTAAGTGACATAGACGCTAAGTCCCATTTTGAAAAGGGACTCTCAGACTCAGGTCCTCTGAGGTATTTGGGCTCCTAACCTCCATAGCTCACAAGGCCAGAAGAGCATAAGAACGGCCATACTGGGTCAGATCAAAGGTCCATGGAGTCCAGTATCCTGTCTTCCAGCAGTGGCCAATGCCAGGGCCTCCAGAAGGAGTGAACAGAACAGGGAATCTTCAAGCAATCCCTCTCCCATCATCCATTCCCAGTCTCTGACAGAGACGAGGGACACCATTCCTACCCATCCTAGCTAATAGCCATTGATGAACCTAACCTGCATGAATGTATCTAGTTCATTTTTGAACCCTGTTAAAGTCCTGGTCTTCACATCCTCCTTGGGCAAGGAGTTCCACAGGTTGACTGCATGCTGCATGAAGAAAAACTTCCTTTTGTTTGTTTAAAACCTGCTACCTATTAATTTCATTTGGTGACCCCTAGTTCTTAGCCTATCTATGCCTCAGTTCCACTTTTATAACCTCCCAACTTGTCCTATCTGAACACAGGCCCTTTGGGCAGGGTCTGTTTCTTAGGGTACGTCTAGACTTTGACATGTGCTGTGTGAAGAAAAACTTCCTTTTGTTTTAAACATGCTACGTATTAATTTCATTTGCCGACCCCTAGTTCTTACGTTACGGGAACAAATACATAACTTTTTCTACATCAGTCATGATGTTAGAGACCTCTATCATATCTCCCTTTAGTCTCCTCTTTTCTAAGATGAAAAGACCCAGTCTTTTTAATCTCTCTTCATATGACACCCATTCCAAACCCCTCATCATTTTTGTTGCCCTTTTCTGAACCTTTTCCAACGCCAATATAGCTTTTTTCAGATAAGTCCCATTATCTCATTCAAAACGTGGGCGTACCATGGTTTTATACAGAGGCAATAAGATGTTCTCTGTCTTATTCTCTATCCATTTTTTAATGATTCCTAATATTCTGTTTGCTTTTTTGACTGTCGCTGCACACTGAGTGGATGTTTTCAGAATACTATGCACAATGACTCCAAGATCTCTCTCGAGCAGTTATAGCTAAATTAGTCCCCATCATGTTGTATGTATAGTTGGGATTATTTTTTCCAGTGAGCTGAATGTGATCGACTACTCTCACCTCCTGCATAATGATGGGAATTAATCAGTTTAGGGGTCTTTGAAAATCATAGTAGGTGGCTATTTTAAGCTCCCTACGTACTTTTAAAAATCTGGCCCTAAGAGCCAACAGTCGGGATCCTCAAAAGTATCTAGATGTCTAACCTCTTGAAATCCATGGCAGTCAGGTGCCTTAAATACCTCGCATCTGACCAAGTGGGTCTTTGCCCACGAAAGCTTATGCTCCAATAAATCTGTTAGTCTGTAAGGTGCCACGGGACTTCTTGTTGTTAAAATCCTTGGAGGATCTGGGCATACGTCCCCTTTGAAAATGAGTTTTAGGCTCTTTAGCCACTGAGGCACTTTGGAAAATGTCCCGTTCTTAGATGAGGAATGGGCCTGTTAAGGATGTAGCGAGGGACAGATGTCTGAGGGGGAGCTGCTGCTTAGGTAAGGCATGAGGGGAAATCGACTCGGATGCCTGTAGAGTGAATACACACGTTACAGCACTGATGCATACCAAGGCGTCCCTTGCTTACTGCATTCTTTTTACAGCTGATGGCTGAAATAGGCGTAAGGTGCCAAGCCCTAGAGGAAGTAAGGCCTCCCTCCAGTTTCCACTGAAAGGAGGGGGAATCTGTGTATTGATTTTAAAGGGAAGTTGGATTGGTCCGTAAATGCCCTACAGAGTGTTTGTAAAATGTAGTTCATATCTCGTCCCGCCCTGGGCAGAGCTGGGGTTGACTTATTTCACCCCAATGATTCCTTCACCCCCTGCTGAGCCAAGCACTGCAGGACCCTGTTCCACTGCTGATTGCAAAGCAGCTGCAGGCGGGAAATGCAAGCACCCGCCCACATGACAATGCAGGTGGCCTTTAAGGCCCTGC
The DNA here is from genome assembly GCF_052426305.1 of Pelodiscus sinensis. NCBI lineage: Eukaryota > Metazoa > Chordata > Testudines > Trionychidae > Pelodiscus > Pelodiscus sinensis. The sequence continues at coordinate 63,080,571 of NC_143060.1, forward strand.
TCTGTGGCCCCAGTCTGGTGATGTGGACTGGGAGAGTTGGAGCTTTGCACTGCATGGTGCAATGGGGGGGGATGCAAGCACCCTCCAGCATTGCAATGCAGGTGACCGTTGCTCAGTGGCCCCCCTCTGGAGATGCGGGGGGGGGGGGGTCGTAGCTGTGCATTGCACGGTGCAATGGGGGGGAATGCAAGTGACCATTGCTCTGTGGCCCCCCTCTGGAGATTGAAGGGGGGGTCGTAGCTGTGCATTAAACGGTGCAATGGGGGGGATGCAAGCGACCGTTGCTCTGTGGCCCCCCCAGGAGATGGAAGGGGGTCGTAGCTGTGCACTGCACGGTGCAATGGGGGGGATGCAAGCGACCATTGCTCTGTGGCCCCCCTCTGGAGACGGAAGGGGGTTCGGAGCTGGGCATTGCAATGGGGGGGATGCAAGCGACCATTGCTCTGTGGCCCCCCCGAGACGGAAGGGGCTCGTAGCTGGGCGCTGCACGGTGCAATGGGGGGGGTGCAAGCGACCATTGCTCTGTGGCCCCCCCCCGGAGACGGAAGGGGGTCGTAGCTGGGCGCTGCACGGTGCAATGGGGGGGGTGCAAGCGACCATTGCTCTGTGGCCCCCCCCCGAGACGGAAGGGGCTCGGAGCTGGGCGCTGCACGGTGCAATGGGGGGGGATGCAAGCGACCATTGCTCTGTGGCCCCCCCGAGACGGAAGGGGCTCGTAGCTGGGCGCTGCACGGTGCAATGGGGGGGGGTGCAAGCGACCATTGCTCTGTGGCCCCCCCCCCGAGACGGAAGGGGCTCGTAGCTGGGCGCTGCACGGTGCAATGGGGGGGGTGCAAGCGACCATTGCTCTGTGGCCCCCCCCCGGAGACGGAAGGGGGTCGTAGCTGGGCGCTGCACGGTGCAATGGGGGGGGTGCAAGCGACCATTGCTCTGTGGCCCCCCCCCGAGACGGAAGGGGCTCGTAGCTGGGCGCTGCACGGTGCAATGGGGGGGGTGCAAGCGACCATTGCTCTGTGGCCCCCCCGAGACGGAAGGGGCTCATAGCTGGGCGCTGCACGGTGCAATGGGGGGGGTGCAAGCGACCATTGCTCTGTGGCCCCCCCCCGGAGACGGAAGGGGGTCGTAGCTGGGCGCTGCACGGTGCAATGGGGGGGGTGCAAGCGACCATTGCTCTGTGGCCCCCCCCCGAGACGGAAGGGGCTCGGAGCTGGGCGCTGCACGGTGCAATGGGGGGGGATGCAAGCGACCATTGCTCTGTGGCCCCCCCCGAGACGGAAGGGGCTCGGAGCTGGGCGCTGCACGGTGCAATGGGGGGGGATGCAAGCGACCATTGCTCTGTGGCCCCCCCCCCGAGACGGAAGGGGCTCGTAGCTGGGCGCTGCACGGTGCAATGGGGGGGGGTGCAAGCGACCATTGCTCTGTGGCCCCCCCCCCGAGACGGAAGGGGCTCGTAGCTGGGCGCTGCACGGTGCAATGGGGGGGGTGCAAGCGACCATTGCTCTGTGGCCCCCCCCCGGAGACGGAAGGGGGTCGTAGCTGGGCGCTGCACGGTGCAATGGGGGGGGTGCAAGCGACCATTGCTCTGTGGCCCCCCCCCGAGACGGAAGGGGCTCGTAGCTGGGCGCTGCACGGTGCAATGGGGGGGGTGCAAGCGACCATTGCTCTGTGGCCCCCCCGAGACGGAAGGGGCTCATAGCTGGGCGCTGCACGGTGCAATGGGGGGGGTGCAAGCGACCATTGCTCTGTGGCCCCCCCCCGGAGACGGAAGGGGGTCGTAGCTGGGCGCTGCACGGTGCAATGGGGGGGGTGCAAGCGACCATTGCTCTGTGGCCCCCCCCCGAGACGGAAGGGGCTCGTAGCTGGGCGCTGCACGGTGCAATGGGGGGGGTGCAAGCGACCATTGCTCTGTGGCCCCCCCGAGACGGAAGGGGCTCGTAGCTGGGCGCTGCACGGTGCAATGGGGGGGGTGCAAGCGACCATTGCTCTGTGGCCCCCCCCCGGAGACAGAAGGGGCTCGTAGCTGGGCGCTGCACGGTGCAATGGGGGGGGTGCAAGCGACCATTGCTCTGTGGCCCCCCCCCGGAGACAGAAGGGGGTCGTAGCTGGGCATTGCACGGTGCAATGGGGGGGGGGTGCAAGCGACCATTGCTCTGTGGCCCCCCCCCGGAGACAGAAGGGGGTCGTAGCTGGGCATTGCACGGTGCAATGGGGGGGGGGTGCAAGCGACCATTGCTCTGTGGCCCCCCCGAGACGGAAGGGGCTCGGAGCTGGGCATTGCACGGCGCCCCGGGGCGGGGTGGGATTGCAGCCCCCCCCCATGGCAATGCCGGGGGCTCGCGGCGCGGCAGGAGACGGGCGGCCCCGCCGCTGTGAAGCCCCGCGGCCCCCCCCGCGCGCCGCCCGCGAACAAAGGGAGCCGGCGGCGGCCGCGCTGCCCGCTCATCCCCGCCCCGCCCCGCGCCGCGCCGGGAAGGGAGGGGCGGGCGGCTCAAGATGGCTTTAGCCCGGCTCTGCGCCCTGCTCGCCGCCGCCGGCTGCTGCGTCCCGGGCCCGGCGCGCGCGGAGGCGGCGGGGGAGCCGGCCCGGGAGCTCGAGTGCAAGCTCAAGAGCATCACGGTGTCGGCGCTGCCCTTCCTGCGGGAGAACGACCTGAGCATCATGCACAGCCCCTCGGCCGCCGAGCCCAAGCTGCTCTTCTCCGTGCGCAACGACTTCCCCGGCGAGCTGGCCGTGGTGGACGACCTGGAGAACACGGAGCTGCCCTACTTCGTGCTGGGTGAGCCACGGCCCCCCCGCCGCTAGCCAGGGGCCACGGGCCCCCCCCGCCACTGGCCAGGGGCCACGGGCCCCCCCCGCCGCTAGCCAGGGGCAACCGCCCCCCCCGCCGCCACCCCCCCCCCCCCCCGCCACTGGCCAGGGGCCACGGGCCCCCCCCGCCACTGGCCAGGGGCCACGGGCCCCCCCCCCCCCGCCGCCCCCCCCCGCCAGCCAGGGGCAACGGGCCCCCCCCCCACTGCCGCCGCTAGCCAGGGGCAACGGGCCCCCCCCCCCCCTCCCCCCCGCCGCTAGCCAGGGGCAACGGGCCCCCCCCCCCCTGCCGCCGCTAGCCAGGGGCAACGCCCCCCCCCCCGCCGCCACTAGCCAGGGGCAACGGGCCCCCCCCTGCCACCGGGGCTAGCCAGGGGCAACAGGGCCCCCGCGTTCCCCCCCCCCCCCCTGCTAGCCAGGGGCAACAGGGCCCCCGCACCCCCCCCCGCTAGCCAGGTGCAACAGGCCCCCTGCACACAGCACCCCCACATACCCCACTAGCCATGGGTAACAGGCCCCCACATCCCCGCTAGCCACGGGCAACAACCCCCCCTGCACACAGCAACCCGTGTCTTCCAATAGCCACGGGCAACAGGACCTCCCTCCGCACGCAGCATCCCCGCATCCCCTGATAGCCACAGACAGGGCCCCCGCTATCCCCGATAGCCACAGACAGGGCCCCCCCCTGCACACAGCACCCCCACATCCCCTGATAGCCATGGGCAATAGGCCCCCTCCTCACATGCAGCAGCCCTGCACCCCCAGATAGCCCTGGGCAGCAGGGCCCTCCGCACTCCTAGATAGCTACGGGCAACAGGCTCCCCCACACGCAGCAGCCCCCCTCCCCGCAGCACCCCCGCACCTCCAGATGGCTGCTGTGTGCAGTGCCTGTGGCTGTGCCCCACAGAGAGCCACATGAACAAGCCTCTTGCCTGCAGCAGCCATGCACCTGTCCAGCAGTCCGCCCCCTTCCCCCCCCACCAGAAGGCCACATACACAGGCCTCCTCATGCCCTCCCCCCCCATAGCAGCAGGCACTACACACAGTAGCCATGCTTCCTGCACCCCCAGGTAGCAGCAGGCAGAGCTCCTGCTCCACACAGCAGCCAGGACCCCCAGAAAGCCACATGCAGCTTCTCGTGCATACAGCAGCCATGCACCTGGCTGCACCCCCAGAGAGCCGCATGCACAGCACACAGGGGCCTTCAGGTGGCCCTGTGCCCTTCCCTTGAGGGATGCAGCAGCCATGAAGTGGGCCAGGAAGATTTGCCCCCACAGCCTCCTGCACAGCTCCCCCTGTACCCAGCAGCCATGTGTCCTGCAGCTCTACAAGCCAATCCCTTGCGGCATGCAAAGCAGCCCTTACCCGGCACCCCAGGTGGCCACATCCATGTGACCTCTGATATGTATCATGTATATTCATCCAGTCAAAAGCTGCACCCTAACTGCTGTTCCTCCACACCACACCATGCCTATAACCTCCTGCACTCACATGTAGGCCAGTGTGCTGCCTAATTGACACTCCTCTTCCTCCAGGTAGCTGCATCCAGGTGAGGGCTGTTAGTTTCTCTTCTATATTCATCCAAGCGGCTTCATTGCTCTTGTAACATGGTGGAAAATATCCATGTGCATTTCCCTTCCCATTAAGGCGCTTGCCTCTGTGGTCTCTTCGCACCAGAACACTTGTGTATGCACGCGTGTGACCCTTGTGCAATACTCCCACAGCCCTTCCATCTCCGTGCTCTGGGTCTGTGCTTTACCAAGTATGAGCAGAATTCATCTGACTTTTTCCAGGGCCTAATGCTGTTGTGTTTACATCAGAATATAACCTGTGTATTTCTGTTGGCTCCATTGGGTTTCTTTATGATTTACGTTGGTGTGAGAGCTGAATGAGGCCCTGCTTTTGTACGTCATCTTTGTGCTGCTTGCTACTTACACGTGCCAGGCCGAATTTGCTTGTACACGTAATCCGCTTCATTCTTTCTGTGAAGCCCTGCCCCAGAATGCCTTACTCACATCCCCTCCTGCCTGCAAAACTCATCCACGTAGTAAAACTTATGGCATCAACGTTATTACCGGCACTAGACTCCAGACATGTACAGGCCCCTTGCATGCTGCCTGCAAAACTCACCCATCCCTCAAACCTTCAGCTTTATCGCCTGTTTCCACTTGCACCCTGCCTCCCGGGCGCAAAATACATCCCGCCCGCAAAACAGCGGCATCGTCTTTTTGACGCCCGTGTCCAAGCAGTCACTTGCCCGTGTCCAAGCCGCTTCCTTATGCCGAGTTCACCTGTCCAACGCTGCTTCAGCCTGGTCTGTATTGCCCCTTCCCCAACCTTTCAGAAGAGGGGCATGTGGATGTTCGTTTTTGCATGTGCTTTGCCTCTCCAGAGTTCTGTATCCTCTTTAATTGCCTCCCCCAGTTCAGGAAAAATACCGCCACGCACGTGGTGCATGCGGAATTAGTATATTGTTCCAGCTTGGTTGTGTTCCTCTCATTACAATTTCTTTCTCCCCACCCCGAAGAGAGCCATTTCTTGTATGCAGAACTCAGCCATGCACCCAAGCCATGTAGGGCTGGCACAGGACATCCCTGCTGTAATCCATTCCTCACTAACGTCGTTAAGTCCTTCCGTTCCCTGCTCTTAAGTTGTGCAAAACAAACAAACAATTTGCACAAATGGAAGTCAGCCGCAGGAAAAAAATTCCCCGCTTTAAGTTGTTTCGCTATAAGTCCAAGTTTTTTGGAACGTATCTTAGACTTATAGTGAGGCCGGCCTGTACATCCTGGGTGGGAAGGATTGGTGTGCACAAAAATACACTCCTGTAGATTCTGACGCTCCTGGGATGAATGTGGCCGGCAGTCCGTACCCTGGAGGTTTGGGGAGATGCATGCTCTGTGTGCGCACCCCCAGCACTCATTAGGGGAGTTCTTGCCCATCGGGGGCTGAAATGGAAGCACAGGGGTAAGTCCTTCTTTGTATGATGTTTCTGAATAGAGCGTTGGGCTGCCGCGGTGGCAAAGACGTGGTCCTGTGCAGGGGTGCCTGTGGAGCTCTGTAATGTGTGTGCAGGGGCTGGAAGAGGCTGGGTCTGTGTGAGGCACATGGTGAACACGCACAGTGTGTTGTGCTGGAAAGGGGGGACGCACAGCGCCTTAATGGAAGCCGGGGGCAGCTGGAGGCCCGGGTGGCCGCCATGCCCCTGTCTCGGCCCCCAAACGCCTTGTCTGTAGGCCGGCAGCTACCATGCAGCATCCTGTGCGCAGGGCCCAAGCACAGAAACCAGCGGCGCTGCGCCGGGTACCTCCGGCCCCTGCTGCAGAAAGGCCTGCTGGGGTTGCCATGGCAACTGGCAGCAGCAGCCACTGCCGGTGCTAGCTGCACAAGCAATTGCGTGGACAAGCAATTCAGCAGGCTTCAGTGGGGTTACCCCGGGAGTAATTGCTCTTTGTAGGTGTTAGCATCCTCCTCCTCCATCCTCCCGCATGCTGACGGATGGGTATTGGGCTCTGTGCACTGGGGTGTGGGGAGAAGGGGGTGACTCAAAATCAGCTGTAGCCCTGCAGCTTGTTGAGTGCGCACACCGCGCCTCTCCGGGGGCGCTTGAACAAGTTGTCAGGCGCCAAACTAAGTCCTGTGTGGGGTAGAAACCACTCAGAGCCAGGGGCTGCGGCTGCCCCTCCTCCCCCAGTTTCAGCACCTGGGCGTCTTTGGGAAGTCCGGAGCCGGGCAAATTGATGTTGCCTTGGTGTTGGTTTAGTGTAGGCCCTCGGGGGTGTTCTTTGGGCCTCTGCTGAGCAAGGTACCGGCCTCGAAGACAGTCGCTGGCCCAGGGAACTTGCGGACTCCGGTCCTGACGCTCCTTTTCTAAAGGCGTTGGAATGGCCGTGGAGAATGGCAAGTGGCCAGGAGAGCACAGAAACAGCAGAGAGAGGCGCGCGTGCTACAGGCAGGAGACCGAGGGGTCTCAGCTGCCACGGCTGGCCACTGGCCTCGCCAAGGCACGAGGGCAGAGGTTGGTTTTAAGGAGGGACTTATGAGGGGGAGGCTGGGTAAACTGTGGCCAGCGAGGCATTCATTTCCACGTGTGGAGTGAGGGGTGAAGAAAGAAAGCGTGTGTGTGTGTGGGTGTGGTGGAGGGGCTCTGTTGGGAAATCAGATGAGTGGGTGGTCGAGGCTGGTATTGGCAGAGTGATGGGGGGGGGGCAGGTCAGCGTTGCCCCAGCTGGTGTGTGTTGGATTGGAAGGTGAGAAGCTGGATCTAGATTTGGAAGTTAGTGTGGGCTCAAGGCTGGAGAGCCTTGAAGAGGGAGGCCAGAAGCTTTTTCTTGATGTGGCTTCTCTTTTCTGTGCGTGGCTGGAAGGAGGAGACTATCCCCTTGTAACTCCGGCCCACCTCCAGCTTGGCTTATCCAGGCAGGGGCTGCTTTGTAGGCCCTGCTCTGTGCTGGCTCTGTATTTTCTGCTGCGTTTGTACTAGGGATGTTAAATTGCATATAATCTGCTAATCGAGTAGTCGATGGAAATTCCATTGACTACTTGATTAGTCAATAAGGGGGAAACCGCAGAGCTGTAGCGAGGGAGGGGAGGAGAGGACTGGGAGTGAGCCGAAAATCAGCTGTCCTGGCTCGCTCTCTGTCCCTGCATCTGCGCCTCTGCTTTTGAAATATATTAAGAGCAAATAATTAAGGAATTGATCTGCAAACATCTAGAAGATAATAAGGTGATAAGTAACAGGCAGCATGGATTTGTCAAGAATAAACCATGTTAAACCAACCTGATAGCTTTTTTGATAGGATAATAAAACTTGTGGATAGGAGGAAGTGGTGGATACGGTATATCTTGACTTCAATAAAGCTTTTGATCTTTCTTGCTTGAGCTCCTCTTAAACAAATTAGGGATGTAAGTAACTAGTTGACTATCCGATAAGCATAACCTTATCCGATAATTGACTAGTGATGTACTAGTCTCTTCCCCCTCCCCTTGCTGCCTCTATCAAAGAACAGCAGCAAGGTGGGGGAGCAGGAGCCAGTGCTAGGGGCTCCCTTAAAAACCTGTTCCCTCCAGCACCATTTCTGCGGGAGGCAGAGGAGGTAGAGGCACAGAGGGAAACGGTGCGAGCAGGGACTAAAGCAGTCTGTTTGTGCTGGTTCTGCTGCGATTCTGCTTTTGAAATGTACAAGAGCCCCACTGGCTGAGGGCGCTGCAGGGAGCGTGGGGCCAGTCCCCCGACAGGACTCTTGCTACAGTTCAAAGGGGGAGGCGCCCTTATAGACTAATCGAATAGTCGATGGAATAATCGATGGAAATGTTAATTAATCTAAATTTAACATCCCTAAAACAAATTAGGGAAATGCAGCCTAGATGGCATTTTGCAGGGATCAGTTTTGGGACTGGTGCTGTTCAATATTTTGGGCAATCATTTAGATAATGGCATAGAGGGCACACTTACAAAGTCTGTGGATAATACTGAGCTGGGAGGAGTTGCAAGTGCTTTGGAGGGCGGTGCTAGAATTCAGCATGACCTAACTCGAGGAATCAGCTGAAGAAATCAGGGTGAAATTCAAACTACACTTAGGAAGGAACAATCGGTTGCACACATACAAAATAAGAAATGACTGCCTAGGGAGGTGTATACTGGCGGCAATAGGGTCTAGGAATCATAGTGGACCACAAGCTAAATATGAGTCAACACAGTGTGACCCTGTTGAAAAAGAAGCAAACATGATTCGGGGAGGCATTAACAGGAGAGTTGTGAGACACACAAGAAGTCATTCTTCCGCTCTACTCTGTGCTGGTTGGGCCTCAGCTGGAGTATTGTGTCCAGTTCTGTGCACCACATTTCAAGGAAGATGTGGACCAATTGGAGAAGGCCCAGAGAAGAGCAAGAAAAATGATTGAAGATCTAGAAAACGTGACGTAGGAGGGTAGATTGAAAGAGCGGGGTTTGTTTACTCTGGAAAAGAGAAGACTGAGAGGGGACATTACAGCTTTCAGGTACCTAAATGGTTGTTACAAGGAAGAGGGAGGAAAAATATTTTCCTTAACCTTGGAGGATAGAATAACAAGCAATGGGCATAAATGGTAGTCAAGGAGGTTTAGTTTGGACATTTGGAGATATTTTATAATCAGGGTGGTTAAACACTGGAATAAATTGCTTAGGGAGGTTGTGGAATCTCCATCACTAGAGATTTTTAAGAGCAGGTTAGACACACACCTGTCAGGGATGATCTAGACCAGCAGTTGTCAAACTTTTTGGGCTCTGGAGCCCTTTACATGCTTAAAAATTTATGCGGAGCCCCAGCGGTCCACTGATTGTATGTATGGTACCTATTGATGTTTCCAGTTTGTCAACCTCACGGAGCCCCTGGAGATGGGCTCCACGGAGCACAGTTTGAGAGAGACTGATCTAGAGGGTTCTAGGTCCTGCCATGAGTGGTAATCAGACTGATGGGATTTTAAGTTCAAGTATTTCGTGGTCCCTGGGGTTAGGAACACTTTGGAGGACAAAGGAGTCATGGACTTCTCCGAGCCCTGGTCTTGCACCAGTCATCAGAAAGGGAAAAGTATTAGCCTTTGGTCTGACATGCACAGTAGTGCGAAGATAATCTTGTGAGCACTGGAGCAGGGCAGCGAAAGCTTATTGGATAGTCGACACACTCGTCGCTTCCCCCCTGCCTGGCTGCTTCTATCAGAAAGAGGCAGCAGGGATGGGGAAGAGGAGAGGGTGCTGGGGGGAGCTGGCTTAAAAGCCGGTGCCCTTCAGCTCCAGCTCTGTGGGAGGGGGCGTGCTCCAACTTGGGAGCCAAATCTCATGAGGCTGGAGCTCTTGTACATTTCAAAGGTGGAATGCCATGCTAGTCCTTATTGACTAATCGAATAGTCGATGGAAATCCCAAGCAGCCTGGGGGAGGGGGAGCAGGCAGCTCCCTGACAGCGTCCTGGGGGCCCGCGTGTAGCTGTGAAGGTTAACCGATGATCCTGGGCTTGAGTCTCTCTTGTGTGTGGGTGGAAGATTGTTGGGAATAAGCAGAGTGAGAGGCAGAATTAGAGGCAGTGTGGCTGAGTGGATAGGAGAGTGTGTTAAGAACCAGTCATTCACCTCTCTGCCAGCTGTTCCAGATACCGGAAATGACATGCCCACGTTGCTGGGGAGAGGCATTTAGAAAATCATTTTTCTCTAGGAAGTAGGAATCTGCGGGGAACGTAAATTCTGCGCACAAACTTCGGGCCCTGTATAATCAGAATTAGGGTACGTCTACACTAGCCCCCTAGTTTGAACTAGGGAGGCTAATGAGGGTGACCAAAATTGCTAATAAAGCGTGGGATTTAAATATCCCGCGCTTGATTAGCATATTCCTGGCCGGTCGCCATTTTGGAAACTGACTAGCCTGAAGTAACTGCCTGTGTCTCCATGCGGCAGAGAAGCGGGATTCTGAGATAAACCCCTTCGTTCGAATGAACTGTTACTCCTTGTGGAATGAGGTTCGAACTAGGGGGCTAGTGTAGACGTACCCTTACAGTTTAGTTGGGAGCCCCAATGCACACATTTGAGAGACTTGCACTATATTTATATAGTTAGCAAATTCACAAACAAGTTACCCCATAAGGCAGCTAGAGAGGCTCAGCTCATACTCTATCATCCATATATTTACACCATTCCTTAAGTAAGTCGTCGGGTTGTTTTTACATCTTCTTGCCCCTCACCAACATCACCATTACCAGTGGTTGTCATCCTGGCATTTTCCGAGGGCTGCATTTTTCTCTCTAAGCACACAGGCTGGGTGGGATATAATTTTTATAACGTGTTACACTGCCGCTAGGGATGTTAAACGCTTAACCGGTAAGTGTCCTGATAAGCATGCGGCTTATCAGTACTCTTACTGGTTAATGGCCCTTGCTGGTTAACCATGGCAGCAGCTAGCCACACTGGGTGGGATTAGCCCTGTCTGTGAAAGGGCCTATTGGTCAGATGGCAGGCTCTGAGTTAAAACATTGAATCGTTTTAACATCCCTAGAGGTCACTGTGCCTAACGCGGTCAGTAGGATTTTCAGCCCTTTTCCTTTAAATCTGCTTGCTGTGCTAATGTCTATATAAATCCACGGTACGCCCACATCTTGAATACTGTGTATAGATGTGGTCGCCTCATCTCAAAAAAGATTTATTGGCTTTGGAAAAGGTTCAGAAAAGGGCAGCAAAACTGATGAGGGGTTTGGAACGGGTCCCATATGAAGAGAGATTAAAAAGACTGGGACTTTTCAGCTTAGAAAAGAAGAGGCTAAGGGGGGATATGATCGAAGTCTACAAAATCATGACGAGTGTGGAAAAAGTGAATAAGGAAAAGTTATTTACTTTTCCCCACAATATAAGAACTAGGGGTCAGCACATGAAATTAATAGGCAGCAGGTTTAAAACAAACAAAAGGAAGTTTGTCTTCACTCAGTGCAGTGTCAACCTGTGGAACTCCTTGCCAGAGGATGTTGTGACGTCTAGGAATTGAACAGGGTTCAAAAAAGAGCTAGATAGATTCATGGAGGTTAGGTCCATCAATGGCTATTAGCCAGGATGGGTAGGAATGGTGTCTCTTGCCGCTCTTTGTCTGGAAATGGATCATACGAGACGGATTCCTTCCTCTGTGGCATCTGGCATTGGCCATTGTTGGCAGACAGGATACTGGGCTGAATGGACCTTGGTCTGACCCGGTATGGCTGTTCTTGTTAATGCTGGGTGCGTTCTCTCACAGGTTATTAATCCTTTTGCCTCAAGCTTATTACAGGCAGTCCCCGAGTTACGCGGATCCGACTTATGTCGGATCCGCAGTTACGAACGGGGCACTTCCTCTCCCTGGTCTCCAGCAGACCAGGGAGAGGAAGCAAAGCGGCGGAACGCGCGGCCAGCTGACAGCCCAGACGCGTCTGGGCTGTCAGCTGGCCGTGCTTTCTGCCGCTCTGCTCTGCTCCCCCTCCCCCTGGTCTGCAGACCTGGGGGACGGGGAGCAGAGCAGAGCAAAGCCATGGAGCCCGAGGGCAGCAGGATAGCCACGGCGCGTCTGGGCTGTCCCGCTGCCCCCGTGCTCCGCGGCTTTGCTCCGGACGCCTGTGGTACAGCAGCTGGGGCACTGCCAGTTGGTCCCGTAGTGCCGCTCTGGGCGCCACTGGACCAACCCAGCAGCACCCCAGCTGCTCTGCCCCAGGTGTCCCCAAGTCAGCAGCTGCTGAAAATGACCAGTGGCTGACTACAGGAAGCTCCTGCCCCGGGCTTCCTGGAATCAGCCGCTGATCAGTTTCAGCAGCAGCTGACTTGGGGATGCCTGGAGTTCTTAAATTGAATCTGTATGTAAGTCGGAACTGACGTCCAGATTCAGCCACTGTTGAAACTGATCAGTTCCGACTTACATACAGATTCAACTTAAGAACAAACCTACAGTCCCTATCTTGTACGTAACCCGGGGACTGCCTGTAGTATATATGTCAGTTAGCTACTGTGGCATTCTTGTGGTCGGACGTTGGCTGAGGTACCTAAATAAAAATCTCCCAAGCTGTTATAAACGAGCCTCTTGTGATTATCCACCAGCAGTGTAGTTGTTCCCGCATCTGCTTTTTTAATATCTTGTGCTCTTGGGCAGTGGCACTCACCATTTTTGAGCTACGGGCCCATTTTTAAAAGTGTATGGCCTGATACAAACTAGTAAATAGTTTGGGGGGCGGAGGCCCTGAGGTGGTTTTGGTGCAATTTGGGTCCTGCCCGTTGCTCATCCCACAGAGACAGCACCTGCCGCTCTTCTGCTGTGGGGCTGACTGCACTTGGCTCCCTACTGCAGTCATTCCACCCTCCGGGGCTGCAGTGCCGCTCAGGGACCTCTGTGACTGGACCAGGTGGGTGTGAGTGGAGCTGTGACCTGACTCATGGAGTTGCAGTGCTGCTCACTCAAATCTAGCCTCCTGTTGTCATGGCAGTGGGGCCCAAGCCGCGTGGCGCTGGGGCCCCCGAGGGTCCCCCCGTCTTGCTGGACTGTGCTGTTCCAATTATCCACGGCACTGATGTGAACAGTCTTAGGAGGCAAGAACTGGAGACGACATTCTTGCAAAAGGCTCCTTTGGTGTGAACTCCCTGCCCACTTGGGATTGGTGACCTTCAGGGGACATTGCTATGCAGCATCTGTTCTCGCAGGCTTAGAGCAGAGGCTGTAATGGGTCACACTGAAAGGTGAACTGCCAGGCAGGAGGGAGGTTACTAGGGGAGTTAGTTCTTCAGGGTTTGGTCTTGGCACCCATCTTCTTTAACATTCTCATTCATGACCTTGGGAGCATGCTAGTAACATGTGCAGGTGACACGCAGTTGGGAGGGATTGCCAGTAGAAAGGACGACGATCTGGACAACCTTGAAAAGTGGAGTAGCAGAAATGGCATGGAATTTAAACGTGCAAGGTCATGCGCTTAGGAATTAACAATACGACTTTTTGCTGCAAGCTGGGGACATATTAGTTGGATGTGACAGAGGAGAAGAAAGTACTGGGTGTATTGGTTGCTCACCGGATGATTATGAGCTGCCAGTGTGATATGCCTAGGAAAAAGGCTAATATAAGCCTAGGATGCGTCAGGCGAGGTATTTCCAGTCAAGATAGGGAAGTGTTATTGCTGTTATACAAGGCTCTGGTATGACCTGGAATTCTGTGAGCAAGTCTAGGTTCCCATGTTTAAGAAAGAAGACTTTAAACTGGGACAGGTGCAGAGAAGGACTCTTAGGGATGGAAAACCTGTCTTACAAGAGGAGACTCAACAAATGTTGCTGAACCAAGGCTGAGGGGGAGATAGGATTGTTTTCTATAAATACGTCCGAGGGATAAATACCAGGGAGGGAGAAGAATTAAATTCCCATGTTGACACAAGAACAAATGGACATAAACAGGCGATCAACAAGTTTAGGCTTGAAATTAGATGGTTTCTAATAGGGATGTAAATGAGTCATCGAGTATACAATTAACCAGTGAATCTAGGCTTATCAGTTAAGATTCTTGACTGCTCCCCCTCTCCCTCCACGCCTTGCCTCCACTGTCTCAGAGGCAGCAATGGGGGGGGCAGGGAGCATAACTGGTCCCTCCCCCGCTGCCTCTGTCATAGGCAGCAGTGTGTGTGTGTGGGGGGGGGGGGCAGGGGAGGCTGCTGTGGGGAGCTGGGACCAACCACCCATGGACAGGGGCTGCTGCTGGACCAGTCTCTGTCTGCGGCCAGCCCGGGCTGCTGCAGACAGAGGCTGCTTTGCAGCAGCCTCCCCTTCCCTCCCCCCCATGCACTGCTGCCTCTGATAGCCTATTGCAGAGGTGGGTGCGGTTCTGTGATGTGCAGGAGGTCTGACTACAGGATCACGAGGGTCTTTTCCAGTCTTGGTCTGTTTGGGCAGTGATCGAAGGGTAGAGGTTGAACCTATGTAGCCCAGCACCCTCAGGACCTGACCGGTGTTGACCAATATTGTTCTAGCAGCATTGCCAACACTTTCACTGCTGCTGGGCTCTTAGAAGACATTGAGGGGTAAATTTAGAGCTAAATAGCATCACAGAGCACTGAGAGCTGGGACTGGTGGTTGTAAAGAAACTTGATGGGACTGTGGGAAACTTGGCTGCACCCAAGATAAGTGGACATCTGGCTAACTAACATCATGCCGGACCACGGATGTTGCTGGACTAGAAAGATTCAACCTGTAATACCATTATCATGAATGTTTGTGATCCCATGTATTCTGTTGTATGTTTGACAATGAACTTTGTTTTATCTGGGTTATATTGCTTTTTAGAGAATATAATGTTGGCGAAAACTGGCAGATTGAAACCAGAGGGAAGTGTGCTGTGAAGAGACTTCGTAGGGTTTGATTTTTTTTTTTTATTATTGGTGCAGGTTGGTAAATGTCGATTTCATCATCGTTACATAAGAAAAATATTTTCATCAATAAAAACCAGAACTTACAAATAGGCAAAGTAGGAAAAATGATGCTTGAGAGTTCAGTGTCAAAAGCCAGCGACTTAGACTTTTGAGTCAATCTCATTACAAATGCACTGGCAAATAAATAATAAAACCAGGTAGAATTTGGTGATTTAAGGATATTTACTTTGTATATTTTGTCTGTTTGCGCTTGAACAGTTTGTAAGGCTTTAACTTTTGACTGGCTCCCCCAATATTTTGTGCAACTAAGAAAATAAAATAGATACATATTGAGTAAATCTAAGAAAAGCTTAAAATAAACATTAATATCACCCATCAAAGTTATTAAAAATGAGTTTTGCTTAGCCTTGGTATGAACCAGCAGAGAGAGGTTGTGCATATATACACCTGTGTGCTCTGCAGTATTTTCCTGGAAATATGAATCCGTTCTTGTAGAATAATTCTGTATATGAGGTTGATCTTTGGAAGGAGCTGGTGGTTTTTTAGATGACAGTTGTTCTGAGTTTCTGTTAAACTTACTGGAATTGATTTGCTAGGGTCTAGGTGACAGCCGGGGGTGTGTGTGTGTGTGTGTGTGTGTGTGTGTGTGTGTGTGAGACCGACCTACTTACCTGGATTCACAGCCCTTGAGTTTAGCTGTGGAGCTTCAAGTTCAAACAAGCCCAAGAAATGGAAAGTGAAGCACCTTTGAAACTGATGAGTTTGCAGCCAAAGACTGGGAAAGTCATGGGTGTTTAACAAAGTAGAGTGGATGGGAAGAGACTGGAGACAGACTGTTATGGGGGAAGGAACAGGGAGGGCAACACAGCAGTATGAAACAGAGCCAGGGACTGTGCATGTGGTGAGAGGTTCCTACCCACCCAGGCTTATCAATAAAGTGAATACTGCAAGGGGAGGGAGTAGCCATTGCAGCTCTGGCATGGCACCAGAGATATTTAGCACCCAGCTCACTGCGTCACCGTGTGAGTTGATGGATGGTGTTAGAGGGGCAGACCATTAAGTGATACCTGAACAGCCTCCTGGACTCCCAACCTGCGCTTGGTGCAGTGCGCCGAGCCGTTCTGCACAGCGGAGGGAGCTGGGTGGCTGGCTACTAGGGATGTGAACGGGTTCCGTCACCCTTTCCGGGTGATGCTTACTGAGTAACCGTTAACCAGTGCTCAGGAGCATCCCCCCTGCCATGGAAGGAGGGTTGCTTGAGTCCTGTCGGGGCCCCCACGCCCAGCGGGGGGCTGCTTCAGCCGGACTGGAGCGGACCTCCACCTGGGATCCCGCTGAGTCAGTTAACTGGTTAAACCGAACGTTAAACTGATTAGACAGGATTTTACATCCCTAACCTGCTACGCCCTGCAGGACTTCAGAGGTCACTTAACTACTGCACGTGATGCTGCCCCACCTTCTTGTGTTCATCCCTGCCCTGCACTAGGATTCCCGAGCTCTGAGGTCCTTTCCCAGCCACGTGCCAGACCCCTTGTTTGCCCTGGGGCAGGCACCCCGTCTCTGGGCCTTGGCTTGCCGTCTGTGAAATGGGGGGTGACTTTTTTCCTTTCTTCCCTTCTTATCTGTGTAGTTGGGAAGGTTTGGGGGCCAGGCACCAAACCCGGCAGGAGTCTGAGCTCGGCTAGGACCTCAGAGCTGCTGTCAAAGAAGGAATAATAAGAATGGCCAATGGATGCTTGGGCGTGTGTGTTACCGTTCACTCAAAATCCGTTCTGCAGCCAGCGTTGTCATTTGTCATTCAGTCTTGTTGGCAGCTGACTCTTTTCCTAATTCATTTTGTGCGTCGTCCTCGCCCTCTGACTCTCTGTGCAATAAAAGACGCATTTAGAAGGGTACATCACAGCAGCGGCTAGGTGTTCAAAGCTGCTCTGTTGGGCTCCTACGAGCTGTTACGGGGCCAGCCCTGGGCACCCACAATCTTGCGGGTAGAGCCAAATGGCAATGCAAGTATTATAGGCTCGTGTTCCAACAGCCGCAGCGGTACAAGCAGCCAGAGGGGCTGGCTGTGCTGAGCATGAGCCAGTCTG
Organism: Pelodiscus sinensis; assembly: GCF_052426305.1. Taxonomy (NCBI): domain Eukaryota; kingdom Metazoa; phylum Chordata; order Testudines; family Trionychidae; genus Pelodiscus; species Pelodiscus sinensis. Next base: position 63,097,346 of record NC_143060.1, read on the forward strand.
AGAGCCTAGGCATGTCTCTGGGTGGCTAGTCCCTTGCCCTGCAGCCGCACTGCTGTTTTTATTGCTCAGTCGGAGCTAGTGCAGGTGTGCCTCCTCGAGATGGAAATAACCCCTCCAGCTCTGGGGCGGACGTAGCCCCTGCCCGGCAGGGCGGCTCTCACTGTGCAGCATTTAGCATGATGGAACCCTGAGCGTGGCTGGTGAATTGAAATGTGCTTGCAGCACGCAATGTATTATTTATAGATACTCTGTTCCTCCTTCCCTGGCGGTGGCCGGACCACAGGTAGAGATTTGAGTGGCACCCTAATTCGTGGTCCATTCTGGCCAATTTCATGGCCATAGGATTTGAAAATTGGTAAATTTCACGTGTCCATCTGTTTAAGCCTGAATTTTCTCCGTGTGGTAACTGAGGGGTCCTGACTCCAAAGGAGATGGGGGATCACACACCTGCTGTGGAGGTAATGAGATTGCCTTTGGGTCTGCACTCTGAAAACGGCAACCACCGAGGTTCCAAGAGGTGGGTCTGTTCTAGTTCCCCCTCCCATCACCAGAGCTGTTTTTAGTGGAGGGGTAGGTCCTACCCTTCCCCTACCCAGTTGAAGGTAAGATGCCCCCTTTGAGGGGGTGCTCCTAGGAACAAGGAGACGTCAGATTTCATGGGGAAGGGTTTATTTCATGGTCTGTGATGCCTTTTTTCATGGCCATGAAATTGGTAGGGCCCTAGGCGTGAGCCTGCTACAGCTTCGGCCAACAGAACTGCCTCTCTTGGCTCCGTCATGGAAGGTTGCCCGTTCAGATCAAGAGGTTGCAGGTTCAATACCCCTTGTTGTTAATCCAGCAGCCACTGGAGAGCCTGATCATTAGGTGTCCTGTAGCTGGGCAGGAAGTCTCCGTCGAAGGGGTTAACAGGGAAAGCCAACTCCAATCCCACCTGGAAACTGGAATCGAGGCATGGGAATGCTGATTCTGCCAGGAAGCGGTTTTCTGGCATGGCAGAGGGGTTACCATGGAGCTGAATTCCCAGCTGGCCTCACCGGAAAGCTTAATGACGGAAGGAGTTTCCCAGCTGGGGTCCGCGCCATTTTCTTGTGGCTCACCAGCATCTCCATGGTTACAGGGCTGCGTGTTTGCCTCCGTCCCAGTTGTCCAAGTCAGTCGGCGAGACCCCCGGGGAGGCTCCGTTGGGTGGAAGAGAGCAGCAGAGGCATTGGGGGCGCTCACACTCATTAGACGATGGTGCTTTATTGGGAGCTAGAAGATTGACCGGGCATTACTCGGGTCCGTGTTTTATTTCATTTCAGTTGTTGCTCTGGGGCGGGGCTGGGGAGGAGTGTGCGGGCTGTGACAGGGGAGAGGGGACAACCCCGGCCCTCTCTCAGACGGCAGCGTGTAGCCAGGTGAGAAGCGCCTCTCTCTGGCTGCTGCAGCGGGCACGGCTGGGGGAAGGGTGCACTTTTCCCTTGGCTACCTGACGAAGGGGAACAACCAGCCATGTTCCCGTATGAATCGGGGGTGAGGGGAGCTGCAAACCCCCCTGCCCTCCCTAAAGGGCACTTGAGGGGTGGGAGGCTTGAGACGGGGAGGAAGGGATGTGCCCCCAGCCAGCTGCTTTCGCCTGCCTGGTGATTCTACTTTTCTTCTGCATGGTTTTGTGTGTCCCTGTATGAATTGGGGGTGGGGGGCTTCAGCCCTGCCACCCCGCACAGCCAGACCCTGAGCTTGCTGTAGGTTAGAAGAGGAAGCTGCCTCCCGAAGTTGGCGTGCCTGGCTCTTACCGTTTAACAGACAGATGGACGGACAGGCTCGCTTGCTCGCTCACAGACAGACTCTCTCTCTCAAATACATAGTGGACACCGAAGCAAGTGGCCTAGGGCTGGTGGGGTGTGGGTGGGTGCACTCCCCCAGCTGGGAACGGAGAGGGGCCAGAGCGGGAGCTGCGGGCTGTGTGTGGGGGGGGGGCAGCGCTGGCCTGCACAGCGTAGGGGGCGAGGGTGCCAGCGGGGAGCGTGAGGGGCTGGGAGCAGCAATGCAGGACGAGCGCAGGAGTGGGCAGCAGTGGTGTGGGGCAGGGGCTGTTCTGGTGAATGGAGGCAGTGCGAGACGGGGCAGAGGGGGGAAGGACGAGCAGTGGGGCCGGGCAGTCGGCCGGGGCTGGCTAGAGGAGGGCGGGGTAGGGGAGGAGATGAGACTTCTGCATCTGTCAGTGAGTCGGGGAACCTTTGCTAGCATCTAACCTGGCCGGTCAGCGACTCGTACCATCATGGCAGCACTCGGGACCGTTGTCTTGCCAGTGTGCTTAGCTCCCTGGGCAGGCTGGGAGAGGAGGGGAAGGCAGCCGTCTCTGCCACTCCCCCTCCCTCCAGCCCCAGCAAGCCTACAGCAGAATCAGTTTCAGGATCCTGGGCCATGTAATTAAATTAATTTTGCATGAAGTGCTGGAGGAGTCTCGTCTTCCACTCGTTTAAACTTCTCCCTTATTAATCCCTGTCATGCCTTCCCTGGCATCTGGTTGCCTTCTGGCCCGGTTTGATTTCTAACCCAGGCTGTTGCAGCTGTAGGATTTTGGGAGGACCCCCATTCTGGTGTTACCACAATTTATTTATTACTCTCCTTGTTCCCTGGCAGCAGACCCCAGCCCTCCTCTGCCAGGGCACGCAGGAGCCTGCTCTCTTCAATCCCTTGACCAAAATCAGTGGCCTCTGGATGTGGTTGGCCACAGTGGAAGTTGACTGTACGATTTCCAGCAGACTGGTCCTACAGCTCTCTGCATTACAACCTGATCGCTTTTACTGCGGGTAGCTCCATTGTTGTTTGGCTGCACATGTAAGCCAAGGGACTAGTGGCCGACAGTAGGGATGTTAAATAGCGGTGAGTAAGCTAATCGAGTAGTCGATGGAATTTCCAAGGCTACTCGATTAATTGATAAGGGGGTTCGCTGTGGCTGCTCTTACTACATTTAAAAAGCAGAGGTGCAGCGTCTGGGTTCTGGCTCACGCCAGGTCCCCTGCTACGCCTCTGCCTCCCTTGTGGAGATGGTGCTGAGGGGAAACAGCTTTTAAGCCGGCTCCTGCTTCCCTTACCTTGCTGTGCTTGATTGTCTGCACAGAGCAGGCCTGATTGTCAGAGTGGGGTGCTTAGCGCTTCCTGGAACCAAGTGTGACGGCGCGTTGGGGTTTTCCCGTCTCCTGCACCCCCGTAATGGTACGGACAGACTCCACCAGCCAGTAGAATAGAGGGAGTTTATTGCTTCTCCAGGATACAGCACAGCACGGATGTAATCTGGTTACAGGGCAGGCCTAGGATGCCTCAGCCCCCTTGAGATGCGGAAGCCTGGGCCCCTAAATCCCAGCCTGTTGCCTAGGCTGCTTTCTCCATGCTCCCAGACAGAAGCTAACTCACTCACTTCCAGCCCTGCCCCCAGCCAGGGCTCCACTCCCCTTCTTCCCATTGTTCCGCTCCCTGGGAGATAACTGGTCAGACAGGTTTGAAGCCCCCTTGCATAATGACTCATCCCCTGCCCTGCTGGGCCGTGCTCCAGACAGCAGCCAGTGGAGGTCACTCACAGCCCACTGCCCAGCATAGCAACCAGCAAGGTACCCCCCACTACATCACACCAAGGTCCATGTAAACCTGGGTGGGTTCTCCCTGGGCCTTGGGTTCTCCACCCCGATCTAAACTGTCTTATGCTGGGCAACCAGAAATTGAACCCCCTCCCCCCGTCATTAGTCCCCTCTGAGTGGCTTAGAACCCATGTTTTTGGCTGGGGGATCTGGCATAGCTCTTCTTGTGACAGTAATGGACCGGGGCCTGTTTCATGCCATTTGTGGCGCTTTCCCAGAGCTCTCAAATGTGTCTGGGGTCCAAGTTTTGATTTGGGCCCATCTCTCCTGGCAGCATCGTTGGCCCCAGCGATGCTGAGTTGTATGGCTGGGAGGGCGACGGTGAGGATATATGGGTAGAGCATCTTGCACCTGGCCACCACATCTGAACACTTGACATCTTCTGCCTGCTTGGAGACAGGTGTTGCTTTCTGTAGTGCTGTCGTGGTAGGAGTGGCGGACAGCACGCCTGGGCTGTGTTCTCTGCCACTGACGTTCTGCGTGGCCCTCAGCAAATCACTTAATCGTCAGTGCTTCAGCTCCCTGTCTCTAAAAAGGGCATTCTCCTTCCCTGCTGCCCCGGGACGCTGCAAGGCTGAATTCAGTTCGTGTTTGGAAGGGGATTTGGTGGCTGTTCTACGCCAGTGGGAAAGGTTGGAACTGGCAGCTTCGAAGACGAATGTGTTTGAATAGATTGGGGTGTTTTTCGCCAGCGGTGGCCGAACTGCAGCATGTGTGTTCGTTCTCTGGGTCTGCCGGCTCTGGGCCCGTCCCCGCTGTCCCCCCGCATGTCACCGAACGTGGTGAGGATTGTAGTTGTCACTCCTGGCTCTGACTTTAACACTCTGTGAGGATAATCAACTTAATGATGGACTGGGAGGTTGTGGGCACTACTAACCTCGCCATCTCTGGCGCAGGGAGGCCGGCCAGGCGCCCGGAGAACCTAGGAGCCGTGTATGCCGAGATGGCACTTCCTGCCAAGCGCCCCCCATCCCAAGTGCACAGTGGTCAGTAAGACCAATGGGGAGAGCGGGAGTCTGGCTGACAGCTGTGTGCTCCATTCCGTCCTTGCCTCTTGATTCTTATCGGTCTGCTGGGGAGGGGACCAGCATTGGAAGCGCTCCAGCCGTGCCCGGGGCAGAGGAGAGAGTAGCTATGTGGATGCTGCCGGTAATCGCGGGGTGTGTGTCTGTGTAATGCTGCCCTCTGCCCACCTGTGGGCACAGCACCATGGCCGGGCATTGCCCTGCATGGAAAGAAATCATTGAAGTGACAATAAACCGTTTCCCCCTAAGCCCAGACAGAGTCCAGCATGGAGCGCAGGGGTAGGAAAACAGAGTGTCTGCTGCTTGCCCGGGGCTTCAAACCACTCACCAGAGCCCGTTCGGAACGGGCCTACACCAGCCGCAGTTAATGACAACAACCTTGTTCCGTTTTGCCTCGCGGCGTGAAGCGCGTTAGCAGCCGCTTGCGCCTCGACTCCTCTCTGTTTTGCTGCCACTGACCCCTGATTTTAATGATCCCCGACTTTGACTGACTGCGCTAATGAACTGGGCTCCCTCGTTAGCTGCCTCTCCGAGCTAGTACGTCCCACCTGGGGGCCTCGCCCCTTTGAACCTGGCACCACGGAGTGGTGAAGCCAGGCTGGCAGCCCCGCGCTGAGCTGAGCACAGCTGACAGACACAACAGGGGCTGTCTGCAGAGCCGCAGTGTCAGTGTGGGAAGGTGACACGGCAGATTAACCTGGCCCCAGAACAGCCGTCCAAGTGACAGCGGGCAGGAAAGTCAATCCACATGCATTAGGCACGCACATGCACATGGAGATACAGTTTGGATCCCTGTGGGTGACCTTGCCAGAGGAAGCTACTGCTCAAGGTCTTGTCTACACTTGGATGTCACTCCTAGGGCCCATGTTAACTGCAGGGCAACTTTCTACTCTTATGGGGACTTGAACACCTCCCCTTTGATAGGCTTTCAGCGGAGAACTTTATCGCCTTTTGAGTGTGTTCCTGGGAGTGCTGCTGCCTTGGCTGGGGTCACTCCAGAGTAGCTGCGTTCAACCTTTACGTTAGCAAGAGGGATTACAGGATACCCAGGGACAGTTGAAATCCCAAATGCCCTGTGGTCAGTAAGACCCACAGGGAGATTGTGAGCCTGCATGGCAGCCCTGTGCTCTGTTCGGCTCTAGCAGTGCAATCCTGCTTTGCTCTTTATACTACGGTCGCACCTAGCGTCCCTCGCCGGGCTCCGGGTCCCGTTGTGTTTGGTGCTGTGCACGCAGCGCGAGAGGCCGTTTCTGCCCCCAAAGAGCTCACGGTTCGTTAAACCGGACTTAGGCAGCGTTCTTGCCCCTGCTGTACCGATGGGGACCTGACACACACAGGCCAAGATTTTCAGCTGGGCCTTGAGATTTTGGGATGTCCCAGGGCGAGAGTGCCTAAAGGGATTAAGCCATCTCCGTGGTTAGCTGGCAAGCATTGCCCTTATTGGGTGATGGTTACTGGTTAACTGATGGCCGAGCTGGGCTGGAGCAGCTCCCTGCCTGTCCGTAGTGTGGCGTGGTGGGGCTGGCCCCGCTGGAGCAGCCTCCCCCCACCGGGGGCCCAGCATGGCTGGAGCAGTCCACCGCGGGCAGCTTCAGTCCGGGCAGAGCAGCGCCTACCTGGGGAGCCCCCCGCCTGCGCCATGGTTTAGCCCGTTAAACATAACCGTTAAAGGCACAATTTTGCATCCCCAGAAGGGACGTGATTTTCAGATGACAAGAGCCTCGGCCCCTCCAAGGCATCCCGAGTTGGGCACCTCGTAACTGAGCTGTGGGGGAATCTGCAAGGGAAGTGACTGGCCCCAGAAGCAGAGCCGGGACTCGAACCCAGCTCCCTGAGCACCAGCCTGGTGCGGAAAGAGCCGGCGCAGCCTTCCCTTCCTGCCTGGGCCTGAGCAATGGAGCAGAATATGGCCCGGCATAGACGGAGCAAGTGCAGCTGGGAAATACTCCTAAATCCGTGCTGTGTGGGCCGCGGTTGCTGAACGGAGAGTGCCAGAGGCTTGGGTGGCGGTGGCTGTGTTCTGGCTCCTGTCGCGTTAGTTTTCTCTCCTGCTGGGCAGGCGGACACTTGTTCTGGGCTGGAGGTTTGTCATTGGCTTCCTGGGTTGTTTTTCTGGGTGACAGGGTGAGTGTAGTGCCTGCAAAACGGCGGTGGGGGGGGGGGTTTCTATTGCTGGCTCCAACCTGGCAGCCTCCGGGCCAGGTACTGCTGGAGTCCCACAGGGCAGGACATAGCCAGCAAGCAGCCAGGTTTTCTTGCTGGGGTGTTGCAGGGGAAGGTGTTTCAGTTCGTCAGCCTGGGACAGCAGGCAAGCGGGGTGATGTGCACTTACAGCTGATGATATTCCCGACAGGCGCCCATCACCTAGCGGCTGGCAGCTTGCTGGGCACCTCCAAGAATGAAGCAGTAGTGGGGCACCTTGTTGAAGAGCTCTTGCCATTGCAGGCTCTCGTATATCGCTGCCTAGGTGTCAGCCTGACCGGCTGCATTCCCTGGGCTCTGAGCAAAGACCTCCCTTTGATTTCAGCGAGGGGTGCTGGCGCGGAGGGGCTCCGTCCCGGGGCTCTGCGGTCTGGCCGCGGCGCGGGTATTCCTTCTAGCCTGCCCTTGTCACGCCTCGCTCTGCTCACGCACCCCGAGCGTTTGAAGAGCTCCGTGACGCGGGGAGGGAGGCCGGAAGGGGAATGCACCCTCCCTTTTCTCTCGCTCCGGCAGGATGATTCCTGGGGTCACCTGTCCTCACCCTGCATCTCTTGAGGCTGCCTGCTGTAGGGTGCCTCTGCCCCTGACCTGGGGAGGGAGAGGGCTTTTCACCATGGAAGCGTGTGCTGTAATCTGTTAGCCTCTGGTGTCAGAGGACTCCTTGTTTTAGCCTAGCATGGTAGTGAACTAGTTAACATGCATTTTAAGGGGCCGTTCAAGTGAAGTGGCCCATTAGCACCTTTACAGTCATAGGACAAGGAGGGGCTTAGTGGGTTGCAGATTGTAGGCAGTCTCCCCATGTCTTAGGGGTGGGGAACATAATGCCTGGGGGCCAGATGCCGGCCCTGGCTTGCCTGGATCCAGCCCCAGAGGCTCAGGGCTTCCAGATGGTGCTCCAGCCCCACCCCCCCACCCCGCCCAGATTGGGGGCCTGGGAGGCAGAGGCCTCCCCCATTGGGCAGGGGATGCTGGTGCCAGTAGAAATGGGGATGTGTCCCGAGGTGGGCTGGCTTGTGGTTTGCCGTCTGTAGTCCCCTCCCCTCCTGCCGGTGGCTGCTTGGTCTGCCTGTCGGAGCCCGTTTTGTGCTGGTGCTGATTGTTCGCCTGCTCGTCTGGGTTTCTTCTTCTGAAATGCCGGGGAGGAGGCGGCTGCTTCTCGGTATCCGTGGTGGGTACCTCCCAGGCCCCCCCGAGCTGCGCCGGGACTTCACAGGATCAGCGCTCTCTGTCATGCCCGCACCAAGGCTGGAGTTGGCCCCCTGGGCAGCACCCGGTCCGGCGCATGGGTCCCTCTTCAGACCTCAGATGGGGCTTGGTGCAGAGACCTCAGGCTGGGGGGAATTTTCACCTCTGTGAAGAGGCACGTGGCCTGACTAGCAGCTGAGTCCTGCCTTTTGTGGCCCAGGCTTGCTGTGAGGCCAGAGGTGGATTCTGTGGGGGCAAGTGCTGGTTTTCCCAAGGGCCTCGTTGGGAAGCTGTGGGGGAGATCTCTGTCCCTCCCTCGCAGCTCCGGGTGGAGTGGCGCCCCTTACCCCACGGATTGCTCTTTGCATGCGGAGAGTCCCAGGAAGCCCTTGCTTCAATGACGTGGGGAGGACCTCTCCGGCTCCCCCGCCGTTGCCCGGTGAGCGGCTGCCTGGCTGGGCTGTCGCTCTGCAAGCTCGGTGGTCCCGCTCCTCGCTGCTAATCAGCCTGACAGGACGCCAGGGCGTTTGCGCTCTCCGGGTCTCCTTTCAGGCTGCATCGCGCGCCGCTGCTCCGGGAGGCAGCGAGACGTGACACACGTCGGCTCGGATCCGCGTCCCCTTTCCACTCTGCCTCTCCTGTCACCTCCTTCCACTCTGCAGCCGGCCGGGGGGAGAGGGGGCATGTTTCTTCATCCCAGGCCTCTCTTGCCTCTGCTCCATATTAAAAGGGCCGGTGAAGCACTCAGCCCGGCTCCAGAGGGCAGCCTGCTCCGCTCGCTCTGGCTGCCGCCTCCTGTCTCCACGGATTGTCCCTTCATGGTGCCCGGCTCCCCCCCGTCACCCGCTCTCCTTGCCCTGTTCCTAGCCACGCAGGGAGGTGCAAGGGGTGTGAGCGGCGGACAGGGCCGGCTGCTCTGAGTGCGATCCCGTTACGATGCTAGGCACGTGGGCTGGACAACCAGCCCGTCTCACTGCTCGGGCCATGGCAGATGCTCTCTCTTCCTAGCCGGCAGGCGTGACCGGAGCTTGCGCAGGGTTATTTCCTTGAGCTACCCTAGACCAGTGTTCCCTGTAAGCTGAGCGCTTGGGCGGCTGCCCAGGAGAGATTCGGGTGCGGCCCTGCTGGTAGGCAGAGCGCTTACAACTGCCCACAGCTGGCAGCATGTGTTCCTGTTGGTGGTGCACATCTGCAAATGCCTTGGTGCATGTAACACAATTTTATTCCACGTATGAATGGAGAAAACTGGAGGGATCCCTGCCCTAGATGTTTTACACAGACTTTGCTAGATGGAAATGACTGTGCTAAGAGAGGACAATGACCACTCCAGCTGTTAGCATGTCACGAGACCCCCTTCAGCACCAGTGCTCCTAGGGGACTCTCTGTATTCCTGTCTGCAGACGGGGAGCACAGCACCGTCCTGGAAAGCTCGCCCCATGCCTCGCTCCACGCTTGGGTTGGGCCCTAGATGGTTTGTATAGCATGCCGAGATTGATCACAGGTAGGAAGGTACAGTGGGCAGCGGTAAAGCCACAGAGGCGATGGAAATTCCATTGGAAACTCTCTCCTTAACTAGGGATGTAAGAGACTTGTCAACTATCTGATAGGCAGAAGCTTATCGAATAGTCGACTAGTGATGCGAGCAGTTGCTTCCCCCTCCTTCCCTTGCTGCCTCTATCAGAGAGGCAGCAAGGGTGGGGGGAGCCGATTTAAGAGCCAGTTCCCCCCAGCACCATCTCCGTGGGGGCAGGGGAGGTAGAGGCATAGCAGAAACGGTGCGAGTGGGGACTGAAGCCGTCTCCACTTGCACCACTTCTGCTGCGATTCTGTGGTTTTTGTTTTTGTTTGTTTTTTTGAAATGTACAAGAGCCCCAGCGTGCGCCTCGCTCACTGCAGCCCTGATGGGGCTCTTGTACATTTCGAAAGGAAGCCCTGCACTCCTTGCAAGAGCCTGGCAGGCCCTGGGACCCCGGGTCCGAGCCGTGGGTTAATGCGATTTGTGTCGATAGAAGGGGACTAGGCTGATGCTGTGGTATAGCCTAAGGGACCCTAGACAGCAGCTTAACCTGGTGGACCAAAAGGACTTGTCTCTGTCGCCCACACAGAGCAGCATGGGGATGGGCAGATCTCAGCTGGGTGTCAGTCTCTTTTATTAATATTTCATTTGTTGTATTGTGCTTAGAGGCCCTCTCCTAGATCCTGGCACGAGCATATGGTAAAGACTGTCCTTACCCAAAGAGTTTTTAAGCTGTGTAGAAAAGGAGACACAGGGAAGGTGAAAGGAAAGATCGTTTTACAGATGGCGAAGTGATGTGCAGAGATGAAGGGTTTTTTCCCCCAAAGTGCGCCGCACGGGCCTAACTCTGCCTTCAGAAGGTGATGCGGAGTGTGTTTGAAATTCCCGGGTTAAGTGACTTGCTCAAGGTCCCAAAGGAAGGGAGCTTGTGACACATTGTGAAATTGACCCCAACTCTCCGTTGGTCCAGTCCAGTGCCTTAACGGCAAGGCCATGGCATCGCTTCTGTGCTAACCTTGCTGTACCCGCAAACAGGTGTAGTTGCGTGCTAGCAAAATAATGGAACAAATATCAAGAAATCTTTACCTAACTCAACTCTAAGAGAGCTAAATTATGCCAGAAGAACTTGATTGCTTTTTTTTTTTTTGATGATGAATTGAATTACCAAATGAGCACGACTAATGGAATTCTGGACTATAGAAAAGCTCCTGAAATAATGGCTCACAAAATCTTATTAGAGAAATTAATTGAACTTGGCTTTGATCTGGGCAGCGTCACGTGGACTGGAAACAGGCAGAAAGGCATCGCGGCCGGAGGCGATGGCCTAGCAGTGTAAGCATCAGGTTGGAAATAACTAGATCAATCCTTGACAAATTATGCAGTCGGTCACTTGCCAGAAGAGAGATCTGACTTGCGACGTGGTTATTACAGTTAATTACTTGCATTACCATCGCACCTAGGAGCGGGACCTCGTAGGGTGGATGCTGTCCCTGCACCAGAGCTGATCCAAGAGGAAACAGATGGCTGCAGACAGACGATCAGGGGAGTTGGAAGAAACAGTGCGACCATATTGGTCTGCGTTATTGGTAGTGGGATCTCGGCATGCTAGTAGCCTAACCTGCGTCAAAGTTGTTGCACCTTGGGCAAGTTTTTAGGGTTAGGGAATAGTTGAAATTTGTGGATGCTCTGGGCAAATGGCATGAAACTCTAGCAGCAGGGGCAAGGAGGCCCTGGCTTTGTTACAGCTGTAACGGGGAACCTCATTAAAAGCGGTCAGTCTCAATTTTCACAAGTGCCGAGAGATTTTTTTGCATGCCCCCCTTTTGGGGTGCCTGCCTTGCAACACCTCGCAGGTCAGAAGGGCTTTGGCATGCTCACAGGTAGCTCCTGTCTACTCTGCCCTAGCGTTTGACCCAGCTCTGGTCCCTGCAGGGTCAGATCTCATCTGCTCGACGCTATTGATTGTAGTGGCTCCAGCACAGCTGTCACAGCTGGGTCTGCGCACTGTAGAGTAGGTGAGGCCTGAGAGTGACCATCCAACCGAGATGAAGTGGGGTAATTCAAGCCTGTCTCTGAGGCTCTTTGTGTACAGACTTAGGGAACCAGCTTCTGAGCTGGGGTAAATCGGTGAGAGTCCATTTACACCAGAGGGTCTGTCCTTCAGAGTCGACCGTTCTAGCGCCGGACGTGGTGCTTTCTTTGGAAGGCACACTTCTGTTTTGTTTGAAATGAGCCAAACTCCCACCTGAGACCGCTGGGGAAGTTTCCCACTCAGCGAGTGGGTGTGTTTTGAAGCCCTGGCTTCTACATTTTTTGATTCCCAGATTTGGATCCTGGGAGGGGCAGCTCATCTTTCTCTTTTTCTGGGGCAGGTTAATAGACTTCCACAAAGTTTATTGTTGTTAACTTCACCCCCTCCAGTGTGTCCAAAACGCTGCTATCAGAATCATCTGTGCTGGTTCCACACTGCATCTTCTGTGCAAGGCCAACTTGTGCCCTTGCCGTCCGAGCCCTTCATCCCGCGGTCCTGGCCTAATCTCTGGTCTTGTCCTCTCTTATGACCCTCGCACTCTGCTCCACCAGTCACACCAGGGGTTTGGCCTCGTCGGCCAATTGTCTTTCAGCGCTGGCTGAAGATGGAACAAAGGCAAACGAAAGGGTAGGGAGAACGTTGGGCTGATGGTGTCTTCCAGAGGAAGACGCGGAGGGCCCTGTCTCTAGCACCGTTTCAAAGATGGCTGGATAAGGCACTGACGAATGTGCTGACAAGTGCAATCTTGCATTGGCCCGGGGGGGCTGGCAGGATGAACAAGGAGAAGTCAGTGCACTATTTCATAGACTTTTAAGGCCCAGAGGGAGCAGTGTGTTCACATGTGTTGTGCCGGAGCTCAGACCACGCCATACAATCTCTGAGTCTAGCACCCAACCCAGTGACGAGTGGTTGGTGATCTAGTCTTCAGGAGTAATACTGTGTTTGCTGTTTCCACCTAGTGTTTCATAACCCCTAGAACTTTCCAGACATGAGCAGACCTTCTCACCCCCCTTCCACACTCAGAGCAGCTATGGCACAGACGGTGGGATACCGGGGGTGGGGTGGGAACCAGAATTCAAATGGAGGGGTTTCGGGTTTCCAGACCTGTGCACGCACCATGTTTCTGACCATTTCGGCCTGCATTTTGAGCACAAGACTCTGCCTGTCATTTGCGGGAGCAGTAGTTGGTGGTTTGAGCTAGTAATTGTGTGGCCGCCAAAGAAATGTTGCTTGATGGAGTATTTTCACCTCTTAAAATGTGTTCAGAGTGTGTGTGAAATGATGGTGCAAATTGCTCCTGCAGAAGGAAAGCCACTCCAGAAAAATCCGCCCCTGAATGGCGGAGATCTCGGGGTGTGTGTGTGTGTGTGTGTGTTGTGTGTGTGTACACAGTCCTTGCAGAGCCTTCTGGTCTGCCTGTCTGCTCCCATTTTCTCGGAGCAGGTAGAATCCGGGGACACACACACGTAACCTGGTAACTGCAGTGCTGGGAGATGGAGAATGCTTGAGGCATTTCAGTCTTTGGAGCCGCTCATGGGAATACAAACGGAGGGATTTTGCAGAACTTGTGTTGACACCTGCTTGTGTTTGTCCCCCTGAAGGGCTAATCCAGCCCTTCTGTCCAAGGGGAGCCATCCCTGTCCGTGGAGATGAAGCACAAGGGTGGGGGGGGGAGGAATGCAGGGCAGAGAAAGGGACTGGCACACTTAGAAACTCCCACTGACAGCAGCGGGCTTGGATGTGTGTGGCGTGGGTGTTTCTAGGTTGCCTAGACAACAGAAATGATAGTGCAGAACACACAGCCTGCGCTTAGAAGGCCCTGGAACAACTGATTAGGAGATTCCGGGGTGGCTGTCACCCTCTTTTCACCTTCCTGTGCCTCCTGTGGCCGAGGAGAGGAAGGTGGGGGAGAGCAATTTTCACTCCCCTGTATGGAGAGGAGGCTTGGCAGACGGGTCCGTTCCCCGGAGCAAGCTGGAGGGGAATGCACTGGTTTTCGCTTGGCTCGCTCCACCGAGTCCAGCGCTAGCTAGCAGCGCGCCAGTCCAAGCAAACCTCATTGCCCTGCATTCAGTTCGGAGTGGGAAGGGGGCTGCAGGCTGAGGGGCTGTGGATCCTAATGGTGCGGGGACACCCCACAGAGCGTCCCCTTTTCCCCTCCTCGGCTGCCTTTGGCCAGTCACAGAGACGAAAGCTTTCTTGCCGTGCGACTCGGGGAAAGGCCTGTACGCGAGACGTGTTCCCTTAGTAACCAGCTTTCTGTGTGCCAGGCAGTGACAGCAGGGCGCGGGCGACGGGATCGCTGACCCAGAAAGCGGAAGGGTCTGACTCTTGTCATGTCCTGATGTCTCCAAACAAAACCACCCTGCCCCTCAGCCATCAGCAGTGTTGGCACCTGACTGTCAGGGCGGCGAGCTCCGGAAGGCTCACGGTGTAGTTGTAATGTTGGGCACATCTTAATGGAGAAATTGCTCTGTGGACGGGGCGGCAGGTTTGCAGAAATCTTGGTGATGCCTAGAGCCTGTCCCTCTGCCCCCACCTCCCAGGGCTCTGGGAGAGGGTTCGGTTGAGGGAGGAGTGCGGGTTCTGGGAGCGATAGTGGGCGCAAGGTGAGGGGAAGGTGGGAGAAGGAGGGGGTCAGGCTCTGGGAGGGTGTTTAGAGGTTGAAGGAGGGGTGGCGGGTATGAAGGGGTACAAGGGGAGAACGTGGAGGGCAATGTTTCCTCTAATAGTTTCCATCTATATGCGGAATAATTTTTTTCATGTACACCGAGACACGTGTGAATGTGCATCAGCAATAGAGAAAGAACCTGGCTGTGGGCGCTCTGCTAATTCAGCTGACCGGCATCGGAATCTCTCCTGAGCAGCCGCACAAGCGCACAGGATCCAGGGAACAGCGGCTGCACGTTCCCCTGCTTCCCTGTGTGCTTGCCCTGGCTCAGCCTGTCATCCTGCACTTTCCCTGGCCTCACCTGCTGCCCGGGGGTGGTTTAAAACCTCCCAGGGGCCCCTGCTGCCACCAGCAGCGCAGCGGGGCTAGAGAGATTTCCGGTCGCTCACTCGGCTCTGTTGCCAGCACGTCCCTGCTGCCCCTGGGCGGGGGGGGGTGTGTGTGTGTGTGTGTGTGTGTGTGTGTGTGTGTGTGTGTGTGTGTGTGTGTGTGTGTGTGTCTGTGGGCTGCTCCCACTGCGGAGTCCTGGGAGCAGCACACAGAGACACCCCCTGCCCAGGGGATGCAGGGACCTGTGTTAAATTGTCCAGGGGCAGCAGATGGGCCAGGGGAGAGTCCCAGCCCTAAATTTTGCTGGCGTTGGGCCCCTGGGCCAGGAAAATGTGTGGTGCCCAGGCACCACTGGTCCATATAACTTGCTGCCTCGGTTTGTGGACAGAGAGGTTCCCATCCTCTGTCCAGATCAGAGTTTTTCCCCAAGGGCTCAGCATCCGTAAGAAGGCCAGATTTTCCGAGTACTCAGCCTGCGACAGCCCATTGTGCTCAGTGGGAAGGTAGCTGGGCAAAGTCTCCTATTTAAAAAGGAAAAAAAAAAAAGAAAAAGAAGCTGCTGATTTTGCAACACTTGAAAATTGGCTCCTTAGGCTGGCCTTCCTAGTTCTGTAGATGGCGTTACTGGTGGGCAGGAAGTCAGAGGCCACGGCCTCTATTAACTTTATGAAAAGTTTGGAGGGGGGGGACGCGTCTATGAAATTTCTCCAGACTGTTCAGTGACACTGTTTTTGATGACACTGTGACCTTCTGCCCTTCTTGCTCTTTTTGTGAAACAGCTGGTTTTGTATCGAAAGAGGCAAAAGGGTTTCACTCCCCCCATGCTTTAAGCCACCTTTAAGCATGAAATTTCTCATTGTGAGATTAAAAATGTAAAACCTGACGTTTTCGTTTCAAAAGGGACCGATTTTTCACTCGCATGATTTGCTGAGCACAAACTCTCTCCCCCCCAGCACCGTGTTTTTGCAGGTTCTTAACTCAACTGGACCTTTTTTGGCAATTCACACTGACTCGTAAAAACTTGGAATGCTGAAGATGTAGAGGTTTGTTGAATAATCAATTTCTGGATGTCCAGCCACAGTTTAACACAAAGATGTGAAAATAGCCCCCAAATTTGTGTCCTTTATTGTGCTGTCTTCTCTGTAATAAACTCATTTTCTCCATTGTAGCTTTTTTGTTCATGGATGACTTTCAGAGGTCAGGGAGTGGATGCTCCACTTGTGTTTCCAGATTTCTAGCCACAATGATTCCATTCTGGTAGCGTTTGATCCGTTCGCTTCAGATTCCTTTAGCTTTAGGCTCATATGCCTGGTTATTGAGGAACTTACACATCACCTTTGAATTTATCCCACTGAATCTTACGGGAATCCAGCCTGTTGTTACTTAAAGATCGAGGAGCCAGACGAGAGGTGTGTAAATACCAAGAGGATGTAAGAAAAGCAGGCCAGCCCTTCTTTAACTTCTAGCTTCTTACCTATTCTTTTGTCTCACAGGGTGCAGGTAGATTGCAAGGTAACCCCACTCCCTGCATCATCTCCCTTTGCCTCTTGAAATGCGGAAAGCTGCTGTCAGGTACCTGACAGCCTGGGCATCCGGACGTGAGAATCCTGCCCCAGCCATCTGCTGGGGAGCATCAGCCTGATTACACAACAAGTTAGTTTCAGATTGGAGCCTGGCACAAGTGAGCCGGGCACCCCCCAGGAATGGGAGTGAAGGAGTAGCAACAGCAGGCTGGAGAGGCAGAGAGTCTGCCGGGGGAAGGAATAATGGGCAGAAGAAAAAGGAAAGAAAGGAAGAAGGGAGGGAATGACAAATGTAGGCTTTTAGAAGAGAAGCTATTACAGGGAATGGCACAGCTGTCGGAGCTGTACAACGTATGTGTAAATAAGAGGCAGTATTGCTCTCTTATGGGTGGTAGAGCCAGCCTGACTAGGGGTTTCTCTCATTCCATGGTTGAAAGGCCCCAGGCCCTAGGAAAAAGGAACAGAATCCCGGGAGATCTTTCGTGCTTCGGTAGAAGGGAATGGCAGCCATTAATTCACAGATTTCAAAACGGGCACAGAAAAAGGCCTGTTTGTTTCCCCAACTCACCCCTCTGCGGGTGCAGAATTATTAAACTTTCAAGTGCTCTGTCTAATGTGGATGGGCCCTAAAACTCCACTATAAACACAACCAACTTAGGGGACTCCCATTCAACAGTTGTTTGCTGACTCTGATTGCCAAATGAGGCAGGGGGTGAAAATGTTATTTCCATAATCACCCAGATCAGATCTCCTTTTCTTTCCCTCTTAGAAAGTTGTCTCAAGGTCAGGCTACCCAACACATCTGTCATGGGGCTGCGTGTTGATCTGTGCAGAAGATGCAGCCCTCTCAAAACATCCTTCCCCTTCCTTCTTTCCCCTCCCTAGCTTGAAAAATAATTCCTGCCAGGTGAGAGAGGAAAGGAAGGGTTCCTTCCGACCGCTGTTGTTTACAGCATTCACGTATTCTCTCTAGCTCTCTGAAGCTACAGCAGCAGTTCCCTGTTGTGCTCACATTTACTTCCAGTGGCCTCTGTGCAGTGAGTCCAAGAGTTGCTGCACCGGGTTAGGCTACGCCAACACCTGTATGACACCGCAGCGGTGCCAACACTCGGCCCTCCACGTTGGTTTGCATTCGAGCACAAAAGGGGGTTGACAGTGAGGTGGCCATTGCGGTGTTGGGAGGGAAGGAGCACGGTGAAGGGAGGAAGTGTGGGTGAGTGAGCGGTGAAAAGCACAGAAAACCTGCAAAGAGAAGCCATAGGCTAGTGATGGACTCCGGGATGAGTGTCCGCTTCCTCCGAGTGTACTGAGTTGAGGTAGGTTCAGGAGTACCCAACACTGATAGCTTTTGGAGATGAGGTGACCGCGTCTGTCCGCAGTATTCAAGACATGGACGTACCATGGGTTTATCCCAGGGCAATATTCTTACGCTCTATCCCGTTTTTAATGACGCCTAGCGTTCTATTTGCCCGATGAGTTATCAGCCAATATGCCAGTGATTCTTACGTGACTTCAGCAGTAGCTTTTATCCACAAGGAAGGTGGTGCTACGCGCAGTTAATTTTCTCTGTTTCTTGGCAAAGCAGAGAAGACAGATGTTTGTTCTCAAGCATTATTCATTGAGGAAATAAACATCACAGCAGTTTGAGGAAAAAGAGTGGAATTTACAGCCCAAGATCTTTGAGTAGGGAATTGGACCTAGGGCTGTCTGCCCATCAATTGACTATTTGTCTTGGGAAGTCCTGGTTCATACGTAGTATGGGTGGTGGTCTCCACTTAATACTTCCTTTTCTGCAAGAAGGATCTGGTTTTGAGGACCCAAATTCTTCACACAAGCCCCAAGAAATTAAATTTAGCTACACAACACTGGAAAGACACCAGTTAATAGGATATGCTAATGTACTTACTGTTAGCCTGGGAAGTATTCCACAAATGGCATCAAGGACGTGGTTTTTATGTCCGACATAGTGCTAAGTCATTAGTGGGGATGGATGCGATCCAGTCAAGACGAGCAAAAGAGATAGAGTTCTTGTAGTAATGTCTTGCTATGGGCTAAAACATCTAAAATGCAATTGGTAGTAGACATTGCCAGCTCACCCCGGCCTAAGATACCTCATTAGAGTTGCCTCATTTCTCAACTTTTCTCTAATGAGAAGAACTTCCTCTTGGGACCTAAATCTTGTATTCAGTGCCTTGACAAGGCATGGTTTTGATCCCCTGTCGGGAAGAGGGGGGCCTTAGAATTTCTCTCTCTGAAGGCTGCAATCACTTCAGTGAGGCGTTTTTTTTTTTCAGGGATTAGGGTCTTACTGGAGAGCGGCTCTACTGCATGTCTCATGAGGGCAAAGCCGTGCTCCCAGCTAACGGAGGCTTGTTGCCAAAAATAAACCTGGTTGCGAGACGTTGTTATTCTCTCATTTCTGCCCATAAAGCCTGGCACACTTCATTTCAAGAGAGCTCTAAACGTCAACATGGAATGCACGATCCATTTCAGAGCTTCCTGGTTTGTGACACCGATCATAAATAAGATGAAGTGGAAGGAAGAAGGAAAAACAAAACACCCCCTCCCGTTGCCAGGGCTTCAGTTATTAGACAGCTAAATCAGCGCGTTTCCCAAGCTTTCTACAGTAGGGGCTGTTTTTCCCCTCAGATATCTGTACACATTTATTTGGAGTCATGGAAGCCTCTTGGCTTGGAGGATCATTTGCAGCGTACCAAGGGGGGCGCCTGGTCATTTTTGCACTCCTTGAGGTCATGCTTCTATAGAACCTTCTCTGGTGGCTGGGATGAAATTTGAAGTCGCCCAGCAGCAGGAAGAGTTCATAGGAATGCCTTGGGTCTAATCAGGGAAGTCAGGTGGAATGGAAGGAGCTCTACGAAGGAATGGCAGAAGTATCTCAAATGGCTGAAGACCTCAAAGGCGTGGCCCCCCCTCCCACCTGCTGTGATTGACAGTCCAGGTGTCTGTCTCCAAGGAGCTGCAAGAGCCATTGTACTGGAACTGCGGACTCTCCTATGCCAGCTGTTCGCGGCACGGACAGTCAGTGGCATTTGTTGCTGCTACTGTACTCTGAATAAAATAATAGTTCTGGGGCCGTCCTGCTATTCACAGATGAGGGAGTTCACCATAAACATTTAAAGAGACATTTAAGGGTGCATTAATTAAGTGGATCCTGTCAGTCTGTTTAAAGTGATCAAATCCAGGGTCTAAAGTGTGATAATCCTGTTGATAATCTGTGGGTCAATGGGATTAGTTGGGCAGGAAGGTATTTACTTTTAGTGTGAGTATAAATAAAAGAATCGGGACCAAAAGGACTTGTGTGTGAGAGTGAGAGTGAGAACTCATCTGTTCACTTTTCAGCTCAGTTTAAAATGCGTCTTTGGCTGAGAAATTTTAGGAAATATCTCTTTGGCTGGAGACACAGAATGATGTGTGAGTGCCCCCTGCTGGCTGTGCAGCCGCATCTGTCCCCACGGATCACAAAACCCGCACAAAGAAGGGATGAAGGGAGGGAGGAAAGTAAACAGAAGGGGCAAGTGTTATCTACGGGGCCATCAGAAACCCACTGCAGTACACTTGCCTGTTCAGAGTGCTAAGGAAAGGGAGGTAAAGAGGGTGTTACATATAGTGGAGAGGAAAACAAATTAAAAATGACTGACATGTGGATGGAATCTTTTGGAACCATGTTCAGCAGTCCTGACCACATCTATGGTTTGAATAATTACATTCTCCCTGCCTTAGAGTTTTCAATGGCGACGGTATTCTTCCTAACACCCTGCCCTAACTGCAGCCGCATTGCATTGCTGAGGGAAAGAGGTCTAATTGCCTTTGGATGAAAGGTACTGTGGTCATGGACTGTGTTAGGATTAATAAAAGCCGATATAAAATGTGCAGCTAAAATACAGAGGCACCAGAGAAAAGGCAATAATAAAAGACATGTAGGGAGCAACGAGCTGGTAAGAATTAAAAAATTGTTAGAGGCACAGGGAGCAAGAGTCATTAAGCAGTAGGAGTTCAGTGCTGAAATTCTTATTTAAATTATTGGAATAATTTATTGACACAAAGATGCTGTTTGCCTTTTGAATGTACACAGGGAATATATAATAGGTATCATGTGTTCCTGACAGCTTTTCATATTGACTTGGAAGTTTCAGTGCAAACACACCCAATCCAATAAAAGACTTCTTAGTGTTAATAACAGTATGAGTAAATTATTGATGATTTCTCCCTGCATTGCAAGTCTCTTTGTCATGTAGGGGGAAAACAATTAAAACTAACATCTTGTGAATGTAATAAAGAACAAGAACACAACATACAATAATTTAGGTTTTTCATGCTGGCTTTTGAATACCAGTCCGGAGTAGAGATGTAAAATTCCATTGAATTGGCTAATCATTTAAACATTAATCAGTTTAACCACTTTAATGTTAAAAGGGGGATGAGCGGGAGGGGGTGCACGGGAGACCCACCGGCCAGGCTGACTTGGGGCATGTCTACACAGCAGGGCTAAAGTCGAATTAAGCTACACAACTTGAGCTAACTTGGCTTTTGATGTTGTCTACGCAGCAGGGAGTTGAAGAAAGAACACTTTTCCTTCGACTTCCCTTACTCCTCATAAAATGAGGGTTACCAGGAGTCGGAATAAGAAGTCCTTCAGTTCGCCATTATTTCAAAATAATGGCTTGTAGTGTAGACACGCTCTTTATTTCAGAATTACATCAGTTATTCCAAAATAACGTTGCTGTGTAGACATAACCTAAGTGCCCTCTTTAAAAATGTTTTGGGTACTGATGGAAATGAAGGGCTGATAACTGAAGCTGGTCATAAATTTTCATTTGAAAATTTGTCAGTGAGATTTGATGTTTTTTTAATGGCCTTTTTGGTAAAGGTTATTTGATTTTTCTGGCAAATCGGGGTTTTTTGGCCATTTAAAAAATATTGTCATTTCATTTTTTCTTTTTAATTTCAAGGTTCAGTTTTCTCTTGGAAAATTTGGCTTGGGGTGAATTAGCAAGCCAGAGGCTAGGGTTTTTCCAAATCAAATATTATTTTCAATTTCAAAGTAAAACAAAAGTTGGTTTAAAAAAATAGGATTTTTTGGAAATGAAAAAATGAAGCAGCAAAGGTCCATAATCCCCAATAGGAGTATTTGTTTGAAAAAACAGTAATTGAATGAAATAGACTTCAAAAGTATTGAGGGATTTTTTTTTTTTTTACACCAGTCCTACTGACAATAGCATTTAGAACCAGGCCTCTTGCATGCTACCTGTCCACCCCCAATCTACCAACATGCTGCAGTTCTGCATTGCAGAACCCGCCTGGCGTTCCATGCCAGCTATGCGAAAGTGAGGTTGGTTCCTTGATGCTGATGTATCCATGGTTACTAGTAGCCGTGCCTTTAGGCCTGAGCGGTTAGCCAAAGTTTGGGGCCTTGCAGGGTTGTTTTTACGAGGAAGAGAAATCACAATCTGACTCAGGTGTAATCCTGTTGACTGAAAACATACATCCAGACTCTCCCATTTCCCCAAACTCAGTAGGAACGAGACTGTTTCCTTGTTGAAAAATCCCCATGTCTGAAACTCCAGCGAGCTGCCCCCAAAGAAGCCCTGATGTCGTGCTTCCTTTCAAGGTGTGACACAGTAATGGGGCAGCATGCACCTCTTGCGAGCGCCCCCTTCTGGCCAATCCGCTGTACCCGTGCTTTCTCCTCTTTAAAATCTCTTCAGCAATTCAACATAAAAGCCTTTTCTGCAGCTCAGTCCTTCGGCCTAATCTCACACCCAGTGGCTACGTCTAGACTGGCATGATTTTCCGCAAATGCTTTTAAGGGAAAAGTTTTCCGTTAAAAGCATTTGCAGAAAAGAGCATCTAGATTGGTACAGACACTTTTCCGCAAAAACACTTTTTGCAGAAAAGAGTCCGTGGCCAATCTAGATGCGCTTTTGTGCAAAAAAGCCCTGATCGCCATTTTCGCGATCGGGGCTTTTTTGTGCAAAACAAATCTCAGCTGTCTACACTGGCTCTCTTGCGCAAAAGGACTTTTGCCCGAACGGGAGCATCATAGTATTTCCGCAGGAAGCACTGATTTCTTACATGAGATCGTCAGTGTTCTTGCGGAAATTCAAGCGGCCAGTGTAGACAGCTGGCAAGTTTTTCCGCAAAAGCAGCTGTTTTTGCGGGAAAAACTTGCCAGTCTAGACACAGCCAGTATGTGATCAACAAAACCCTTTCTGGGGTACACATTCACCAGGGCCTGTCTTGGTGCCCTCTTCAGTCTGTCCTCCATTCTGGCAGAGACTGGTGCCGCCAGGGCTTCCCCTCCTGGAGACAGCCTCTGGCCCTTGTCTCTGAATCCAGCCTTCACTAAGCTCCCCCCCAGGGAGCTGTCCATGGTGCTGCTCCTCTCAGGCAGCCGGTCTTCAGAGCAGGGCTCCGCCACCTTTTCGAACTAAAGAGCCAAACTCCATCAACATTCAGGACAAGGGGTCAACAAAGAGCCGGAGAAGAACGCCCATTTGCATGGCTGAAAATAGGCAACGGAATATTCTTGATCATAGACAGGACGATTAATGAAAACGTTGTACTCACAGACTTTATTTGATGGGACGTATGCTGGGGGTGCAGGATGTGGAGGAGTCAGGGTTGGGGCTTGAAGGCTGATGGACTTCAGAGGGGTGACTCACCTCTTTTGTAAGTGGTGGGTGGCTAAATGCTCACAGATGGAGAGGAGGTGGCTCAGGTAGAGAGGGTAGAAGATGGTGGGAGCACAGGGTCCTAGGGGACAATCCTTATTGCAGGAGGATTCACTTTGATAGGGCCTCATGAGAGTCAGTCTGTGGTGACAGGGCGTTTCAAGTAACTTAAAGCATTTCTCCATGCTCTGCTCTGCAGCTGTTTCATATTTTTTGTAAATGTTATTTTCAGAAATCTTCAGGTACAAATGAGGGGAGTAAAAAAAAAATAGAGATCAGCGTGCCATGGAGTGATCTGGTAGGAGGTTAGCTGTAGCAGCTCCCACCTAGCATCTAGACCAGGGGTGTCCAAACTTTTTTCAAAGAGGGCCAGATTTGATGAAGTGAACATGCGTGAGGGCCGACCATTTTGCCTGACATTCTTTGAACCATTAAAATTAAATGCAAATTAACTATTTTATGCAAAGTTTATTGCAAATGGCATACTTTTCATTTCGTCACATAGATGACAAATCTCAACAGGTGTTAAATCACTCTGCCTTTCATATCTGAAGGCCAGATGAAAAAAAAATCCAGGAAGCTGAAATATGTCAGGAACATTGTAAAGTACATTACATATTATTGGTAATAAAGGTTGTCTGTCAACTTTTAAGTTCAGAAAATATGAACAGGAACATAACACCAAGTATACATGTTGTGTCCAAATATATTTATAACTGATTTAGACCAACTGACATTAACTGAGATTTTACAATGTATTCATCTCAATACATATGGATTCATTGGGGGCCATAAAAGATAGATATTGCCAAATTACCTGTGGGGCTGTATTAAACCGGAACATGGACCACAATTGGCCCGCGGGCCGGACTTTGGACATGCCTGATCTAGACACATCAGATTTTCCATGGTTTTTTTTCAGAGTAGTGACTACGAAGCTGGCTTTAGTACCCATTGTGAAACGAAAACTAACAGCAGATCGCAACACCAGGCTGCCAAAATAAGCAGGTTCACCTTTCTGTTTGGAACAATGCAGATGATATAAATACAGGCAGAAATTCCACATGAAGGTTATGTACTTTTCTCCCCTTCATTTGGTGTCTTGCTCTGTAACTATTTCTAGATATAGATACAGGTAAATATAGACGGTGCTTCTGTTACATGCAATTATATTAAAAATGTACCAAATCTTTAAAATGAAGAAAGATGTTATGTAGATCAGACTACAGAGCAGAACTTAATGTTTAATTTTTAACTGTAAAAATAAAGTAACAAAATACCTAATGTTTACTAACGGGGAAGTATATACATCCCTGCTACAATATCCATTTTAGAAAAGGGCAGCTGGCCCTTTAAAAGGCAAGAGCTTCTTGATCTGGCGAGGCTCCTGTTGCGGGTTTTGATTCATTGCCTAAAAGGCACTTAATGTCTCATTCGTATTAACAGGAGGCGTGCTCAGCTCCTTGGTGACCTTTGGAACCTTACATCTTGGGCTACTTGTTTAAAAAACAACATCAGATCTGGAAGGGGCAGGGCTGCAGTTTGGCACCAGGTCACAGTGACATCTGGAAAACCTTCTGGAAGGGGCCAGACCCTGGTGGGATCTGCTAGGAGGGGAGGGGGGAAGAGGTCTGGCCTTGGCGTTTTGCTGAAAATAACGATCACAAGAAAACCCCAGGCTTAATTTTTCCTTTACCCCTTCTCTGCCTTGCCTTTCCCCTTTGCCTTCTCTTCTCTCTCCCTCTTTCTCTGTCTCCCATTTCCCCAGTATGATTCTTTTCCATTCCTTCTTTTTGTCTCCTCTTCCCTGACTCAGTCTCTGGAGCACTTGCCCTTCCCACTCTCCTCGCTCACTCATTAGCCCTTCCAAGGCCCGTACATATAAAATGGCAGTGTGAAAATCACGATACCTGCAAGGATGACGGTTTGCCCAGCTATGACCAAGAGCAGTCTTCTACTAGAGCCTTCACCCTCCAAGCTGTCCTGAGTGGGCAAATTGTCACCAAGTCCCCCCCGATGGAGCTGCTTGTAGGATCTTTGAGACCCTGGATTTTTATGAGGCATTCTCCTAGGCCTGTGCGCTAGCCCCCGAGACCTCTGGGATACAGAACGCTTTTTAGAAGGACTCCAATGCTGCTGAATGTAAATTTAAAAACTCCCCCTGCTTTGGAAACAGAACTACTTTTTGATCCATGCTCATTCCTCACAAAGACCCTCGGGGCCGGCGCTGAACATCCCCCAAAAGGTGACCAAATCCATGCCAAGGACTGTAGGCAGTGTGCAGTCACGATGCTCTCCCTTTGTGCTGAGATCCTAGCGGGAGGCACGTTCTCAGAAACCGAACGTTAAGCAAATGTTGGAAAACAGTTCTGGAGTGGGCACAATCGCAGGTGTTTGCTTTGGAAACCTCCTTGTACAAGTTGCACTTTTTCCACCGGGGGATGGAAATGCACCTTGCGCTTGGTCTCTTGTTCTATGAAGTCTGCAGCAAGATGGCTCATGTCTTCGGCAGGCTTGGGGCCGGGCCCTGGGTGACCTGTCCAAACACCTGGCGTTGCTATTACTGAATACTCCGAGCAATACTCACACCCAGCTTGTCAGCGACCCGCAGGCTGAAACAAGGGTGCGTGACAGAGCATCATTTCAAGCAGCAGCCAGGTGGAAGTCTGGATCCGTTTGCACTCAGCTAGTGAGGGGAGAGGGCAAAATTCAACCAGCGCTTTAATTGCTTTGCCAAGCTCTACTCTTAGGAGCCTGCCAGTCCCACAATGGCCGAGTCAGGAGGAAGAAGGATTCTCAAGCTTACACTGGTCCAGTGTGACAAGGTTCCGGTGGCCATGGTCTTTAATGAGACGGACAGCAGCTCCTCCGGTCTGTGTGACCGTCTCCTTAAGGGCCAGGAGAGCTATCCAGTGAGCACCGCCCTGCGCCGTCTGGGTAGGGTGTAGCACTGCAGGAGGAAAGGCCGGCAGAGGAGGGCAGGCTGGGAGCGAGAACAGCTGGGTTGCTCCTGTGAGAGGCAAGAAGCTGGTCTTCAGCTAGGAACTGCAGGGAGGGCCAAGTCCCGCCAGGGGCTCTTGGAAGAGGGTAGGCCTGGCCCACATGGTGGGGTGGATTGGAGCCTGCTTGTAAGGAAGGGAGGCTGAGCCCCACAGGGCTGAAGACTCTCGTTTTGACATTTGGTTTTGGACTTGGACGAAGAGACTCTCCTCTTGGAAGAGGTTGAATGCTTGAGATTGGCTTGGCTGGAGGGCCCAAACCCTGTGTCCCTGGAGTAGGCCGAGGAGCATGACGGGGATGCTGGGGTGGAGGGGCTGCAGTGGCACGCTGGGCTGTGAATGGTCGCTCCAGGGTGGTGCGTCCTGTGCAAGGCCTTTGCCCTGTAGTAGTTCCACAGGTGGTGCAAGGTGGTACGGTCCCTTCCCGTGACCTGGGATAGTCCTGCTTAGACGCGTGTCTCTCAGACATTGCCCCAGATGTTCCCAGCAGCCCGAAGGTCACAGTGTGATGCCTGGCAGTGAGGAAAGCACTGCCACAAACCCTGGCTTGGCCAGGGCGACACCCGCTGTCCACAACAGCAGCCCCAGGCAGAGCCCATGGGCTGGCTGCGGTGCCTGGGACGAGGCTGCTGGTTCAGGTCTGGATGCCCCAGTTTGATTTCCCTTGCTTTCTTTTGCCAAACAGAAGGGGAGCCGTAAGCTGGGTGGCAGTGCATTGGCCCAGCCAGTCCTTGCAGCTCCATCGCCTAATGCAGTGCCTTTTCTGTGTGAAGTCTCTGCTCCCAGCACCAGCGCGGAGCACTGCCAGACGGAGGGGCCCGCATTCCGAAGGGGCGGCGATACCACGGGAGAGCCGCACGTGGGCTCCCGAAGAACCCTGCTGACCTCTATCGTGCTGCGTGGATACACTGAGCTGTTGCCAGGACGAGTCAGACGACCGACTGGGTCAAACAATCAGGGTCCTTAAGCATCTCCTTGGTGAGTTCAACAGGACCACAGAGCGCTCCTGGGCCAGGCAGAAGATTGAGCTGTTAGCGTGGCATTTCAGAAACTCTCAGTCTCTACTCGGTGATCTGTATGGGCGAAGGGGCGGGGGGAGGGGGAGGGCGCGTTGTTTCTGAAACCACAAGTGAGGTTGTCAACTCGCAGGGGCAGGGCACAACTGGGTTTTGTATTCGCTTCAAGACAGAGTCGATTAGGGATGGTTGCTTTTATTAATCTCACTGCATCACTACTATTACAGGCTTAATACTGCCAGGTGGTTACACAGCTACTGCAGAGTAACACACCAATAAGCACAGGCAGAGCAATGCTTAAAAGAGTAACAGGCACTTGGAAATGCTTACACCCCTTCAGACTGTGGGGAGTCCCGCTCTGGTCACCTCGCACTAGGCCGCAGTGGACGTAGCTCCAGCTAGGGGGATCCAGGGCACCCTTCGAGGTCTAGGTCCATGGTGAGACTCACAGAGGGGCGGGACTCCCAGTGATCTTATACTTTAGCTGTGTATTGAGTGTGTGCGAGTTGGCCTAATGCCACTCTCAACAGCCAAGGTCATGTTATTTATCCCGTACTCGGCTCTCAGCTAGCAAGCAAAGGGAGTTGCGGCTGGTGAAGGCCGTCTGATAAAGAACACCTGGTATTTTCACCAGTAGGGCTCATGGCTGGACTAGAGGAATACAAATGTAACCCCATGCAGGCCTACATACGGCCTTTTCTGTGACCGACGTTATGTGGAACAAGGCCGCTTTGGCAGGCCTATTATCGGCTGCCTCCTGAGGCACTAGATAGGAATGTTGTGGTGTCAGGCCTACAAAGAACAGTAGAATGAGAGTGCTGGTTGGTAGCCTGTTACCTGCTGCGTGATGTGCCTGCATCAGAAAGCCACCCTTCGCAATTAATACTCAGGGCTGACACTGCAGGTTAGGGTGCAGGAGCACGAGCCGGCGGGGGCATCGCGTCAGGCTAGTGGAGGACGCTGCGGGCGAGAAGCGAGGTGCGTTGGCAGAGCTGACGGACCCGAGGGCCGCGCTGTCTGCGTGGGGTGCGTCGGCAGCGCTGCGTGGGAAGCTGGCGAAACACAAAGCCACGGTTCTTGGCTGCACTCCGCGCGCTCGGTTCCTCGCTGTCAGGAGCGCCGAATTCTCTCCCTTCATGAAGAGCTGATCAACCGTTTGAGCTGAGCCGATGCTTTGCCAAGAGGCGGAGGCGCCCGTGATGTTGTGTGGCGCCAGTGCAGATGGGAGGTGTCGTTCTCTGTGCTGTCAGACCTTTCATGGCAGAGCGGGACAGCTGTGGGGCTGGCGCGGACTGTAGCATTTGTGCGAGTGCCAATTAGCTTCCCCCTGCAGAGCTGGGAGGCGGAACGGGGCCACGTGAGGAAGCGACATTTGACATTCGGCAGCTCGGCTGCAGGACAAGGAGATTCGCCTCTGACCGGCTGGAGAGAAGCCACGGCCCGGCCTTCTCAGCGTGGAGCTGGAGTTCACCACGCCCAGCTCTAGGCACAGAGCTGCAACCCGGAGGCGGAGGGGTCGGTGGATTGGGAGCACAGCTCCGGGATAGAGGACAGCAAGCCCTCCGGTAGTGTACCTGCAGAGCCCGAGCCAAGGGGGAAAGCCATGAGCACAAGCAAAGGCAGAGAGTGCCTGCAGGCGGGGAAGAGCCTTTATCGCAGCCCTGTGTCGGCGCACCTTGTTAGCCGGCTGTTCGAATGGCACCTCAGCTGAGGGCCAGGTCCTCCTCCTGTGGGGCAGGGGGCCATGTGGAGCCTTTGTTGGCACCGCCACGCCGCAGCAAGGTGCCTACTTAGTGCTGGCGGCGGGGCCCTTCCACGCCTTACTGGTTAATGGGCCAGTCCAAGTCCCCCCAGGGTGCATGCTAAGGTGTGATGGGACTGCAGAGCCCCCAGCAGCATGCCCCTCCCGCCTACTTATGGAGGACAGGGCTCCATATCGTTATCGACCATGACGGGCTGGTTTAAATGCAATATCTGATCAGTGAATGAACAGAAAGCCGTGGGCTCTGGAACTAGTCTCCCCCTCCTTCCCATCATTTCCCTCCTTCCCCACAGTCGCTCAAAGAACCTTTGAAAAATCGTAATTTTAATGTAGTCTCTCTCTCTCTCTCCAATTTTGTGTGCTTTCTTAGTGGACATTGGGTATGGTTTTGGCAGTCTCTGCACAGTGGGGGGGGCATTGCCAGGGTAAATCCACATGCAAAGGGTTCTGCCGGGCAGAGCTCAGGAATATCTCACCCTGGTACAATATTTTCCAACTAAAGTTTTCCAAGCAGTTTACTTGAGCCTTGCAACACACTTTTCTGAGGAAGGATCATTGTCCTGGTTACTTTATAGAAGGGGAAACTGAGGCACAGAGCCGCACAGAGACTTGCCAACGGTCAGGTAGGAATTCAGTGGCAGAGCCACTAGCAGAACCCACGTCCTCTCGCCACCAGTTCTGTGGGTTCGCTGCAAGACTTCTTCATTAACGATCTGGGTGAGGGGATGGATTGTGAGGACGCTGAACTGGGAGAAGGGGGAGAGACGCTGGAAGGTAGGGATAGCGGCCAGAGTGGCCTAGACATGTTGGAGGATGTGAGCAAAAGAAATTTGATGAGGTTCAGCAAGGGCAAGTTCACAGCCCTGCACATAGGACAGAAGAATCCCAAGCATTGCTACAGGCTAGGGACCGACTGGCTAAGTGGCAGTACGGCAGAAAAAGACCCGGGGATTACAAGGGCTGAGAAGCTGGATATGAATCCACAGGGTGCTGTTGTTGCCCAGAAGGTTAATGGCCAATTGGGCTGGGGTAATAGGAGCATTGTCAGCAGACTGAGGGACTCTATTTCCCGCTGTTCAGCACTGGTGAGGTCACTTCTGGAATACTGGATCCAGTCTTGGGGTGCTCGCTACAGCAAGGATGTGGACAAGTTGGAAAGAGTCCAGTGGAGGGCAATGATTAGGGAGCCGGGTGTATGACTAATAAGAGTGGCTGAATGAACTGGGCTTATTTAGTCTACAGAAGAGACGAGTGGGGGGGATTTGAGAGCGGCCTTCAGCTTCCTGAAGGGAGGTTCCAAAGAGGCTGGAGAGAGGCTGTTCTCAGTGGTGACAGAAGGAGGAGCAATGATCTCAAGTTGCAGTGCGGGAGGTCTAGGTTGGATATTAGGAAACACTATGTCCCTAGGTGGGTGGTGAAGCACTGGGATGGGCTCCCTAGGGAGGGGGTGGAGTCTCCATCCCTAGAGATTTTTAATTCCCGGCTTGACAAAGCCCTGGCTGGGCTGATTGAGTTGGGATCAGTCCTGCTTGGAGCAGGGGGTTGGACTTGACGGTGTCTGAGGTCTCTCCCATCACTAGTCTTCCAGGGTCATTGTTCATTTACAACCGAGGGAAGGTTGAGAGCGCTTTGGTGTGGAAAGAGTCAACGTGTTGCCGCTTTTATAGCAGGCCAGCAATGTCGTGCAGATGTGAAAGAAGCCAGTGACTGCACTGCAGGGTTAGTTTCCAGCTGCCACACACAGCTCATCCTATCAGACGAGATCAGGGATAAATGGTATCTGAGAGATCCAAATCCATTAGCTTCAGTCACTCTTGCTTCAGCTCCTTGGGTTACCTGTTCTCCTTGACAGCTGGCTTACAGCCATCACTTGCCTCCGCACAATGGGAAAGATGAGGATTTAACCCCCCTCCTTCCTCCTCCTCCTGCTCTGGGGATGTTTTTGTCTGCCTTTGAATTGCTTTCATTTCAAGAGAGAAGAAAGCTTGAGACAGGGAAGAGAAGGTTGGGTTGGATGTTTGGATAAAACTGCCTGAACCCTTTTCTCCAAACCCTACCTAACCTTTCTCGAGGGCTGTGAGCTCAGGTCTTTGTATTACTAGACACAGACGTTACAGGAGATACTTGAGAGCCTCTTTTCACAGGGCCCACAGACTAGAGGGACCGTCTGCAGGGTTTTTAGGTCATTTGGTGAAAGGTCTGAGCTTCGAGTCCTTTCCTGGACCCGGGCACCTTTTAGAAGTTCACTCCTCACGATTACGCTACTGCCCAGACAGGAGACAGCGTGAGGAGCGAGAGTTCGGGTTCCGAGCAGATAGCCATCGGTTCAAAATGTTATTCGAACGCTGTGGTTATAAGGGAAAATCCCAACAGCTGCAGTCACGGTGATTTGGAGTTGAGGTTCCATAACAGTACCAGTGTGCCCCCCATCCTCACCCAGCCTCATCCTGTAGAACAGGAGACATCTGTGATGGGGCAGAGTAGGCCTACAGGCTTCCCCTGCTGGAGGCCTTGTGGCTCTACCTTTTCAGAAGGGAGCAGTAAAGAAGTCCTGCAGGCTGCCTAGAGTGGCTGCAGCGGAAGCAGCCAGTTGGAGAGAGGCTGCATGGAGCAGCCAATCAGGACCCGGCAGGTGAGTATAAAAAGAGCAGCAGGGCCAGAGTCAGTGAATTGCTGCTTACAGCTGGAGGAGTGAGGACTGTTTCTGGTTGGATGACGGAGAAGTAGGATTATAGACAGATCAGTTGCTGGCAGAGATGGGGGGGGAGCAGAGGTGTCCTTAGCAGGGACAGAGGCAAGCAGTTGCTGGTGGGGAGCAAGAGGCAGCCCCGGCTGACTGCAGGGCACTGTAGCAGCATGATGACTAGTTACAGGGGATGCAGTGACATGTGGCTGCTCTTTATAGGGTCGCTGGGCTGGGATCCAGAGTACAGTCTGGGCTCGGCTTCTCCCCACCAGCCACTAAGGAAGTGGCTTAAACCTTGAGGAAGGGAGTTGAGAAGGCCCTGAATATTGAATTGTGAAACACCCCTGGAAGGGGGTCGTGCAGTTTAGTGACCTAGCTGGAGAGCTGGGACCAGAAAAGGCTCAGAGCAGGTGGAGATCATGTTTCCGGGAAGGCTGCCCTAGGCTAGGGATACAGCCACATATCAGGGCCAAGACTGTTCAGAGGCTGAGCCCAGAGAGGGCTACGGAGACACCAGCAGAGGGATGCTGGGAGAGGCCCCTGTTGGATTGCATGCCCCAGAAAGGCTGTGTTTTGTTCCACACACAGACTGCGGGTGTGACTTGGCCGGAGAGCTGAGTCACTGAGAAAACAGCAACAGAGGTCGCAGCAGCCTGAGAGAGCGCAGGCACGTGGACTCGCCCAGGGGGGCGCGCGCTCACGAGAGATGGTGTCACCCCATTACACACACACGTGCAGGAGAAAATAGAGGTCGTGCATGGAAACCAGAGACAGGTGCCAGTTTGTGGTGTGCCCAGAAGTCGTTTGCAGCATTGGAACCCTCGTTAGAGAAGAAACTGCTGGAAGCCCAGTAGGTGGATACAGCACATAGCTACTAGTTATAGTTAATAATAAACAGGCCCGAGTTAGAAGACTGTCTGTGGACGGAGGCATGAAAGCATATTTATTCTGCTGCGGCTTCTGAGATGCAAACCTAGCTACTGCTCTCCAGGCCTTTCCACCCTTCAGACCAGGGTGACTCAACTTTGGAAGCCCCGGGGGCCATAATGATACTCTCAGCACATGCCGAGGGCCGCAGCTTAAGTGTGGTTGCATAGACATGCAAATATATGCAAATAGCTTCTTTCACACTGACAGGCACGAATACAAAGATTGAAGCAAGACTACACAACACGCAGACCCCATTTCAGTCAGTTCTGCTGATAGGAATAAAATGCAACATTTGCCTGATTTCTGCCCACATGACAGCAATGAGCAATGACAGCCCAGGAATGGAACTACTAAAACGCACAGCAACAGAAGACTGTTATATTGACTTGCTGTTGTGGAGCGTGTTCCCAGTGGAGGCCACGTTCAAAGGATCCCACCTGCGGGGCGTGTTGAGCCCTGCGTAAACCCAAACCGCACTGTGGGTCGGAAACAAACGGGCCGTGGGCCGCATACGGGCTGCATGTGGCCTGAGTAGCCCTGCTCTAGACAGTCTGCTTGGACAAACCCAGAGCCTTGATTGTGGCTGACTGAGCAGGACAAAGCACGCAACAAGTGTGCTCTGTAGATTGTGTGGACCACCCACGTGTGTCTGAGTTCTATTCAGGGAGTTTCTTTGACTCCAGAAAGCCGCGTGTAGTTTGGGGCCTGGCTATTTGAGACACGACTTTTCCCTTTGCGCACAATCACTGCGGTTGTCCAGATATACCACTCTGTGGGTGCGTCTACACAGCACCCTAAACTCGAAATAGGGTACGCAGTTTGCACTATGCGTATCTTATTTCGAAGCTATTTTGAAATTTGGCGCATCTACACAGCACCAAATTTTGAAATAACACGCTATTTCGAGCCATCCCTTATCTCTCATGCAATGAGGTTTACTGGGATGGTGAAACAGCATGCCCGTTATTTCGAAAAACAGTTCACAATAAGAGGTGGCTCGTGTAGATGCGGGGTAGCTATTTTGGGATACCTCCAATTTCCTGAAATAGCCATGGAGTGTAAATGTACCCTGTATGACCGACCTATTTGCTCAGGACCTGATGTGGGTCCCGTTGAAATCAATGGCAAAACTGCCCTTGAGTGGGGAGCAGGACTTAACCCTTTTTTTTGCCTTGGTAAATTGGTGAGTATCTCTTGTAGACTGATTGGAGTTCTGCTTTGCATTGACCGTTGTCTTGTTGAATGATCTTTTGAATGCCAATAAGTGATTGCCTGTGTACCCAGAGACTAGTACAAAGTGTATAGATGAAAATCAATCCGTCTTTGTTTTGCTTAGCCTAGTGAGTGGGCCTCCTTCATCTCAGTGGGCCGGATGATTGTCATACCCAAGACAGTCTCCCGGGACAGGGTAGTTTTGCTCACTATGCTTGCATGCCTAGAATTTGCAGGATGTGCCGAATGAACTGTAACAGCGCTTTGACGGGACGCTCTCACAATGCTGTGTGCAATCAGCATGCATCTCACTTCATGGGCCCTCGCTTTACGTATGTGCCACGTTTGTTACCACCCGTAGGAAAAAACCTATGCGGACAAAAACCAGAAGAATCTGGCAACACTGTACGTGGGTGATGTCTCTTGGCCCCCCCCCCCCACAATCCAATGGGCCACAGATTGCCCACCGCGGGTGTAGCCTGTTAATGAGGGTGCCAGCTAGTTCCTGGGTGGCCTTTATCTTCCAGGAGCTTGGTTGAAAAACTCCTTTCGTCCAGGCTGCCAAGCAGCCTTCAGGCGGTAAAAACCTTTGCTCGCTACTGATGTAGGATGGTGGACTTGACTCACAACAGTGACCTAGAGAAGGAAGGTTGTGAAGAAAGGCAGGGTGTGAATTTCCCAGTGGAAAGGAGCCTGGGCGTTCCTGCTTGTTATACCAGCAGTAATTCCCCATTGCGGTTGTTGTGGCTTATGGAGCAACGCTGCTTCTGCGCCCGACAAGTGATCTGGATCTCTGTGCCAAGCTTGCCCCACTGCCCTAGCAGGTAAAGCAGAACAGGCGCTTGGCTGCCAGTGGAGAGGCAAGTGGCAATTACACCGTGGGAACTTGCAGGGCCTGATTGTTCTGAGTCGGTGGGAAATGACGGTGGAGTTGGAAAACCCGCGATGGCGCCATTGTCATGCAAGCATGTGGGACCATTAATCACCTCCTGCAACCCAGGCTCGTCACCCTCTGTGACGTAGTGGGGGTACCTGGCTGGTTTCTATGCTGCTGGCTCTGGGGTAACCCCCACTGGCTGCCGTGGGTACCACGACCCAGCAAAACAGGATGAGTCACTATGCAACCCAGTATGGCCAGACACCCCCCATGGAGAGGAACAAAGGAAGGTGGATGCTGCCCTGGCTGGGGGGCAGGGCTGGAAGAGAGTTAGTTAGTTGCTGTCTGTGAGCATGGAGGAGACAGCCTAGGGAGAGGGGCTGGAGTTTAGGGGCCCAGTCTCCCCCCCAATTCAAGGGGGCCTGAGGCATTCTAGCCCAGCTCTGTGACCAGACTACGTCTGTGCTGTGCTGTATCCTGGAGAGGCAATAAACTTCCTCTATTCCACCGGCTGGTGCGGTCTGTTTGTGCCATTTCGGGGTGCAGGAGACGGGGGACCCCCAACGCGCCGTCACACCCTCTGCCGTGGGCAGGACATAGTGGATGGATCTGCAGCAGAGACGTTCCCAAACTGCACCGGAAGAATTGACGGCACGCATATCCTTGCTTTGGCACGGGGCCCCCTTGCCACAGAGCCCGACACGGAAAAATAGCCCTTCCTGTTGGTTATGCGAGCACTGGCGGATAGCTGAGGACACTTCACCGACGTCAGGCGAAGGTGTCTGCTGCTCACAAACGTACGTGCTAAGACTGTTCAGAGAGCTACATACAGAGTTGATGGAGCTGTGTCGGTCCTGGGATATTGGAGAGACGGGGGGGTGGGGGGTGAGGTAATCTCTTTTATAGGGACAACTTCTGTTGCTGAGGGAGAGCAGCTTCGGAGCCACTCCGAGCTCTTCTTCAGGTCTGGGAAAGGTACTCTGATTAAAAAATAAAGTTAATTTATGCTAAGCAGTTGGTTCTACCTTACATTTAGCTCCTCTCTCTCACCAAGGGAAACTGGTCCAATAAAAGATTGGTCACCCACTGTGTATCTTGGAGCCGTGGACCGGGACTTGCTTTCCCAGCTGGAGGATTTCCACTGGCAATATTGAAATGCCAGCAGTGATCCTGGGAGTTGAACCTACTGCTTGCTCGCTCATGACGCCAGTGTCTGTGATCCACTGGCCGTGGAGATCACAGCGGTGAACAGAGCAGCCTGGACCGGCATTGCGAGGACAGTCGAGTCGACATCAGTAACTCAAGTGCCTACACTCGTGTTCAGCTCAGTGTGCTGAACACGTCAGCACTGTTTAGGGATGTGGTGTTTTTAGGGTACTCTGACGGGGTGCTCACGTGTGCGGGAAACCAATATAAGTGTAGATGCTTGCGCCACGAGGGCCTTGTGTACACTGGCATGTTTTGTCACCCAAAGCTGCCTTTTGTTGCCAAAACAGTGCCTACGCACCGCAGTGCAACTTTTGTTGAGGAAAAACACCCAGTTTTGGCCACGAAAAACTTCCACCCATGTGAGAGAGATTTTTGTCTTTTCCTCTCCCTTGCATTTGAATACAAGTTTGTCCAGCCCTTTTGAGGTCCTTCTGGCTGAGAAGCACTATAGAAATTGTGACGGACCGGGCCGTGTCTGGGCACAGCTGAGGGCGTTCGCTCAGGGCGAATTGCTCAAATCCGGGGCTACTTACAGCCCCCGACTGGTGACCTTTCCACACAGGCCACAAACCAGTCCCACAGAGCGCTTCAGCTGCCTACCTGAAGCCTCCCGAGCAAAACCCCTCCGACACCCCAGCAGTATCCTTGCCCCAGATGGCCCCGGGCCTATACACAGGTGGGGGGTCCTAGCACCCAATCCCACCTACCCCGAACAAGTTCTGTCCGGTTCCAAGAAACCAGCCACAGATCCCTGGTCAATTTACCCTCTGGACCTTGCCCACAAATCACGCTGGGCCAATCCTTTAGAATCTATATCTAAAGGTTTATTATTACAAGAAAGAAAAGCCTGAGAGTAAGGTTATTAAAGTACAGTACGTTACATGCACCGAATCTCCCAGTTCTCAATGCAGGCTCTAGCAGAGATGTTGCAGCTGCTGGTTTAAAAGTTCTTATTGCACATCCTACGATCAGGATGGGTTCACAGGTCTTCCGGGCTCTTCAATCCCTGCAGTGCTGCCTCTGGGATGAAGTGCTGAGCTGAGAACAAAATGGCATCGACCGCATGGCCTCTTTATACCTCCTTCCTGGCCTCTTCTGGTCTCAGCCGGTCACCTGGTCCTCAGCCTCTCTCTGCTGGCAGCTCTTGGGTCTCCGCCCTCCTGCTTTAGGTGTGTCTTTGGGCCATCAAGGGCCATTGTTCCACAGGGCTTCGCTACTCAGCCTGTCCATAGCAATCCTCAACCACATTCACAGAAATATTCAGCTTCCACACAGATTACAGATTCCTACCTACACACATAGACATTATACACTCACATAAATAGCGTACATAAGATCAACAAACAATAATCTCCCATTCAATACCCCACATGGCTCCCCCCATACCAATTTCTGGGGCCAACACCCCCACCTAGGGGTGCAGCAGCGATCTGGCTGCTTCCCTCCAATTCAGCAACGTGACAGAAATACAAGACGTTATTGCTGTTTGTTGTTTCTGGCTTTTGAATAAGATGCCTATAAACAAATCATGAAAACTGTGTCCTCCCATTTTAACGTTTTGGGACATAATGAGAAATTATGGAGAATTCACCAGAGACCAGCTGTGAATCTTTCCTGCTTTTTTTTTTCTTTAAATCCCTCTGCTGTACTTTGTCTTTCTTGCAAACAGATCAAGCTCAGTGGCGTTTGGGTTTCAAAAGCCTGTTTCCAAGAATGAAAGAGGTTAAAATAAAATTTAAAAGAATTTTCAGCAGAGGATCAAGTCAAATAGAGAATTCTGTGAAAAGTCCCCTTATTCCTATATTTGACACGTCAGAAGTGTACTTTCAGAAGCCACCTGCAGTTTGCCTGTCAAAATTTCAGAGCCTCGCTTTGGCAATTGGGGGCCCAACCTGATCCTGCTGAAATCAATGGAGTTTTATGGGAGAGGATTGGGCCGTGGGTAACTGCGCCCCATGAAATAATTCTCCATTGCCTTCATTAGGCATTGGAACCGTTCCTAGAAGAAGCGCGCTCCCACTATGCGTAGCCTAAAACTGTCAAAGGAAAGGTAGCAGGTCAAATCTAGCCCCAAAGGTAGGTTTGCTGAAACAGATCTGAGAGAACGGAAGACTGCTGGAAATGTGTCACTGATTTATGAAGAGAACTCCCCCTGGGAAAAGTTTAGCTAATGGGATTTCCCACCTGCAATTTGCGAATATTTCAGTGCGGTAGCTGGAAAGTTTCATTCCTCTCGTCTACTCCCCCATCTCCCTTTTCTAGCATTGCCCCCAGAGCCTCCTCCTCCATGAGATCCCTGTTCCAGTCGGGTCCTTCTGGCCTAAGGTGTCCGGTGGCCTGCGGCCCTTCCCACATACTCCTGAAATCTTTGTGGGGTGGTCAGCTTGTCTGTTACCCTATCCTGAGACCTGCTGTTGGCTAGTTCCCCCAGTGCCCTGTTTTGGGGTCTGTCAAGTGCAGTTAGCCTGTAGCTTGCAGTTCAAAGGAGGCCTTCTGGGGCATGGATAGCTTGCTCCTCATCCATCCTGATGCAGTGTCTGGCCTTTAGTTTGAATCCAAACTTGGCTTATGGCAAGTGAGGTGTCTCTGTGATGTACCCGCTGGCGCGGTGCGTTCTGGAAAAACACGGACCTCTGTGATATCTGTCACTGCAGGCGGCGTGTGTGTGAAGTCAAAGCCGATGTGTCTGTGAGGTCACTAGCTTAGCAGCTTTAGAGTGCTGGGCTGATGTGCGAACTCACGAGGGTCAGAGGCTCAGGACCCCTCGCTTGCTGACAGGATGGGCGTGTCCGAGGCTGCAAATGCCACACCTCGGCCGAGCGGCTCCGACGTCCTGCCACAGGCCAGTGGAAGGGACGAGTGACTCAGGGTGTCTGGCTGGGTGGGCTGATTTCAAGGCACGGATCCTGCTGAGGTCACTGAAGCTGCGGCCCGGTGTGCTGGGGTGACACCAGGACATGGAGCTTTGTGACATCCGTGGCTCGATTTCTTTTCTATAGGATCTTCGTACCCCTCCCCGTCTCTCTGCTAAGGAGAGCCACGAGAGGAGACGGGACCGACAGGACCATTCTGTTGTCCCTGGATTCTCACGAGGGGAAGGGAGGCTGCTTTTTCTCTGGGGGTATGTTGCCCTTGCTCCCCCACCGGACCACCTAGGGGAGGATTAGAGCTAAGTGAGGGACTCCTGGGGCTGTGGAACGTGCCTGTAATCTCCATAGGGGGGAGAGAGCCCCGTGCCAGGGTCTTGGGAGTGGCCCTAACTACGAGTCTGTGTGTGGGAGCTGTGTGCCCGGGTTGTCACCACGCGAGCACCCGTCCGCGACCACCACCTGCAAACGCCGTGGAGTTCGCGATGCCGTGAACGAAACGACGGCCAGATTCTCGAAGGTGAAACGGCCCCTCCGCCTCCCCGGTGCTTTCCAGTCTCCGGCAAGATGCTTCTCCAA
This sequence comes from Pelodiscus sinensis, assembly GCF_052426305.1. Lineage (NCBI taxonomy): Eukaryota > Metazoa > Chordata > Testudines > Trionychidae > Pelodiscus > Pelodiscus sinensis. The sequence continues at coordinate 63,136,279 of NC_143060.1, forward strand.
GGGAGCTGCCTCCGTCTGTAGCCACGTTGGTGCTTTTGTGCCTCCTGCGACTCTGCTGATTTATATAGATCATCAATATGACAATTATATTCACCTGCAGATGTAATTACCTCGGTTTGCGCGAGACACCGACAGATTTATGTCTTTATTCAATTCCTGTAAATCTGAAACCGGCCTGATTAGACCTAAAAGTCCTTTACACGGATCAATCTTTGAACACTGCTGGTCTCTGGCCTTTTGACAAGTTCTTCCTTCGAGAGAGAAATGATAAAGGCACACGGTCGATTTTCCTCCCTCCTCTTTCTTTTTTTACTCTCCATTATCTTTAATGTCTTCCCACAAACTTCAGCGTGGTGCTCCATTTTCCTAGGGACGTCGGAGTTGTTTGGATCACACCATGGGAACACAAGGCCGGCGGCCTGTCTCTAGAGCTACTAACTACTCTAGAGCAGCCTCTCTCAACCAGAGTACGCGTACCCCCTCCGAAGTCTTCCGCGGGGATACATCAGCTCATTTAGTTATTTGCCTAGTTTTACAACAGGCCACATAAAAAAGCACTAGCCAAGTCAGCACAAACTAAAATTGTATACGATGGCTTGTTTATATTGCCCTATGTACTATACACTGAAACGTACGTACAATATTTCTATAAAGTGTATGGTAAAAATGAGAGAGTCGGCAATTTTTCAGTAATAGTTTTGTTAAGGCTGTTCCCCACTTTGGCACTTCAAGTGCAGGAGTAGGGGCCTGCAAGAGACCTTAACGTACCTGACCACTAAAGGCTCCCTTACCTCGAGGGCCACCAGCCAAATGCAAAACCCCCTTGAAAGCCCAGGAAAAGACACTTGGGAATTTCTTCCTGTGGGGTAACCCCAAGCTCTTTAACCCTTCTTCAGTACAGAGCTTGAAAACAATCTGTAATTTCTTAATACTGACTTTCAGTCTCAGGCACGTGTAAACAGAACCTCCTGCCTTCTAGGATACAGGAAGTAGCTCGTGGTGATTCACCATGGATGCCTCGGTAACCCTGGAAAGTGTCACATCTGCCCTTAGACAGAGATTCCTCCAGTATTTAGGAGCTGGCTGTTGCCCTTAAACAGGAGGGTTTATATCCCTTCCCAATCTCTGACTATTTGAAAGAATTTGCTGTGACGATTCTGGATATTTGAATTAGTCGTGTAAATGTCTGATCTCTGTTTGAGTCCCTAAGCTCTTGGCTGCATTGGTATCCTGTGGCAATGAGTTTCACAGGCGAATTGTGTTTGTGGCTGGGCAGCGTCTTTCCTTCTTTCCGTTTTGAATTTGTCATCTTTTATATTTGGAACCTTTTGGTTACACTGAACTTTCCCTTCTTCTTGGACCACAACCCAGGGAGAACAGAAGACCCTGCTTTACTGTTCACAAGCCCTGCTTCTTCCTGACTCTGCCACTGACCTACTGTATAACCTTGGGGAAGGTCACTTCACTTCATTTCTGTGCTTCACTTTCTTTACCCAGCCTGTCTCTTCTGTTTAGATTGTAAGTTTGTTAGGATAGGTACTGGTTCTTGCCCTGTGTTTGTACAGTGCCTAGTATAATGACGCCCTAATCTTTATTGGGGTTTCAAGGCTCTACTGTAAGATCAGTACTAATAAAATATATCCCAGTGGCCCAACCCGCCATATCTTCCTGGCGTTATCAGAGCACTCCTAGTGAACGTCTCCTCAACTGTCCATCCTGTTTCTCTTTCTAGTAGAGGAGCAGCACGTGGCCAGCTGCTGAAACTGAAGAATTGGTGTTGAGGACATGGATGGTGGTGAGAAATCCCGGATGTTCGATGGAACCTCTGAGCACTAAATTCACACTTCAATTTTCATCGGTGTCTTAATGTCAAATAGTCATCCCTAAAATGCACTCGTGGGCCTTGTTGTTTCACCGGAACCTGTGCTCCCCAAGATGTTCAGCTCTTTCTGTGTGGAGCAGAAGATACCTGCATTACATCTACCCTCTAATCTGAGTTTTTTCCTCAACACACGGGCAGATAAGCCCAAGGTGAACTTCTAGCAGAGAAAGCATTCTCGCCAGTGGTTAGATGAACAATCAACCATCCTCATTGTATGCGGTAAGGAGGCGAATGCTAAAATAATCTCTAATTCTCTTGCCCTCTTGGCCCCCATCGTAATGAGCACTTAAACAAATTAGTCTGCAGGAGTGGGCTGAAGTTTACCCTTGAAGTGTAGTCCATCTCATCTCTATAATGCATTTCCCCTCCTGCTTTCCATCCCACCACCATCCCGGACTGGCTTTGCCTTTGCGATCTGCTCAGATGTCTTGCTAAGTGCCTGGCAGATGGTTTAGATCGCCGGTCATTACTTTGACTGTCAGCCTTTAACAGTTATAAATAGCCATTTGCCTTCTTTGAAACTCTCTGGCTGATGTAAAAGGAAGCCAGTGGTGGCTCACCGTGCTCCTATCCCTATGTTTCTATGGCTTTCAAATGATTTGGGGATGGAAGGAGGGCAGGGAGTGTGGGATGGAAAGCAAAAGAAGGTCCTAAGGGCAAAAAAGCACCATTTCTCATTTCCCTGGCTGTCCACATCGGGGGTAATGCAGAGGCAGGATGCTACCTTAGTGACGGGAAGAGCGAGAGCCCACGGAATCATGGCGGAGTAGCCAAAATGGCCATTGAGAGTGATTGAGCTCCAATGTGTTTCCAGCCACCCCCCGTTGGACAAAGAAACTTGCTGTGCATTGGGGTCTTGCAGGAATGTGGAGGTCAGGGAAGGTCCTCCTGAGATTTGAAAATAGAGAAGAAAAACGTGGCAGGTGAGGAGAGTGGAGAATAGGAACGAGACGGGTGAAATACCCTCGGAAAGTTTGGAGTGTCAGTCACGGTGTGTCATTGGTGAACTGAAAGGTCCGTTTCATGGTTCCGTCGCCTGCTGTTCCATTGGCCTTTTTCTTTTAAATTAGAGATGGGCCTCAGCCAACAAGTTCTGATCCAGATCAGAACTTCCCTCGAATTTGGATCAAGGTTGGGGCTGGAGATTTTAGAGTAGGTCCATTTTTTTTTTTTTATTTTAAAACCTTCCCAAAATATTTCCATCTGTGATCCAGGAATCGTAACTGGAAAAGGCGAGCTCTCTCCATGGCCAAGGTCTGCTTTGGGTGACGGAAGACAGAGTGGAGTGGCTTCGCAGAGCACAATCGTATTGAGTAGAAGTTGAACTACCATCGAAATGCTCAGTATGTGTGTGTGGGGCCACAGACGGCCAAGAGCAGTAAAAGTGATTTTTGACTACCCAGTTTGAGACACCCTGAAAATCCTGGTTTTTGAAAGAGGGGATGTAACAGGATGACTTGCTGTTGGGTGATGGACCTGGGGCTGGCTCTTGATCGCAAAATAAGCAGCAGAAAGGCTAACAGGAAGCTGGGAGATGCTCAGGAAGCTGTGGGAATGAGGGAATGAGCTGTGGGAATGAGGGTTTGCGGCTCCCTTCTGAGAACAAAAATTACTGCGTGAACCCAGGAGAGGGGATCGAAGCCTGAGCTCACCAGCAATCCACACCCATGTGTGGAGGGGCAAAGTTGAACCACAGGAACTTCAGCATCAATCAGTCCCGCCATCCACAGCTGAAGTCGAAGCCCAGTCTCGTTGCTGAGGACTGAAGACTTTGGGTGTCGGGACTCAAGGTTCCAAAAATATTTCGGTATCACGTGTGGGACATGCAGGTTGACAATTAATTTAAACTCAGTCAAGTTTTAAGTTGGTGATGCCGGATGCAGCATGCTGACATGAATGTGTTTCACTCTTTGTTCTGCCCATGCGCTATTCCAAAGATTAGTTATGCAGCATTTTGAGGGGTTACAATCCACTGACGTTTTAATTTGTGGTACCCTGGGAAGGGATCTGTTATAGGACACAATAAAAAATTTAGGCACAGAGAAAGAGAGGACCGAGGACTTTGCACTGTAGGTTAAATTTCTGATCCAAAACTTAGCTCAGTTTAAGACAGGTTTGATTGCAGAGCTAATGAAACTAAAAGACCGAATTGAAGTGCTCCCTGCCGAGTGTAAAATGAATCTACAGAGATTTATGGCGCTTACTAGCATTTTTCCCAGATCTATCTTTGAATGACTTGAGACTTCTATTGATATAGGACTCATGGGCATTTTTGTGGACTTTCAAAATGTTGAAAAGCAATAAAACAGTTGTTGATGAGATTATTTTTGCTGAAAAATCGGTGCTGTTTTTAAAGTAGCTCAACCGGTAAAAGGAGAAAAGGTGAAAGTGAGATTCCTCTAGGAACAAATCAGGGAGGCTGGAAGCATTGGGCGGCTGGCAGTAGTTTGTTGGGTGGAAGCGTTAGTTGTATTGAATGTACCTTGATTGTCTCTGATGGGTATGTCTCACCTCCTCTTAAAAGCCTCCAGCGAAGGGGATTTCACAACCTCCCTTCGTAACCTGTTCCAGTGCTTAATTATCCTTAGTTAGAAAGGTTTTCTGGTCCTTGACGGTCCTAATGTACGTGCTTTATCGGATGTGGCAAAGTGGTACAGGCCTTGCTTCTGGTCGCCTCACAGCCCTTCTGTGCTGCTCTTAGCTTGGTGGAAACCCGTTTGTCTTTTAGGGAGGCTCAACTAGGGAAGGAAGAGGATGCTGGTTGGAGTCCTTCTGTCTGTGCTTCCCCTGTACGTTCAACACCTCTCTCTCTGACGCTACTTGTTACTTGTTCCCAAAAATTCTGCTGCCCCGCTGGTCAGTGCTTACGTTTTCCTTGACTTCACTAGGACCAGGAGCATGTCAGTTCAACAGAAGAGTCTCTTCCGCGGTGCTGGGTGCATGAATTCGAAGGAGAAGAGAAACGCGAGGGACGTAGCAAGCTGGGAGGAATGCTTAGCCACCGGGAGAGGCCTCGTTAACACTGTGTCCACAGAGGCTCTGGGAGGAGCCCAAAGGGCCTGATCTCAGAGTCCCCGCCGACGCTAGTGGGCAGTGCTCATGCAGGCGCTGCTGTAGCTGGGCCCCGGTGCGTGGGTTGCTGGTCTCTCCAGGCAGCGCCCCAGGGGTGTGTAACAGGAGCTGAGAGAGGGCGGCAAGGCTGTAGCGGCCATCCGGCAGGACGGCTGTCCCTGGGGGACTTGCAGCCGTCGACCAGGGCTCTTCCCGGGGCTGGCGGTGTCTCCGGGGCTGCTCCTGCTCATTGCGATGGATGAGGCGAGCTGCTCATACATATTTTAGAGTTTAAATATTATCACATTTTATTTGATGTCACATGTAGTTAAAGCCGCGCTGTTCCTGCGATTAGCGGAGGTCGCTAGGGTAACTGAGCAGTAATGAGCTAGGTGAGCTGCCTTCTCAGCGGGGATAAATCAAAGGCGCTCCCGTCACTTAAACGTAGATCTTCCTCTCTCTACCCCTTGCTCCTCTCCTCGCCTTCCTTCCTCTCCCCTTCCCGCTCCCTTCGCCCCACCTCCTTTCTGTCCCCTTGTTTCTCCCTTCACTCGTCGTTTGAGCAGTAATCCGCCACGGCCAGTCTGTGTATGGGGGAGGGGGTTGGGATTGCTGTACGTGGTCATCTTTGAGATCAGGCTAACGCTTGGCAGGATAATTAGTGGCCTCCCCTGCTTGATTAACTCTTGGCTCAGGCAGGCTATTTTTTAACGTCCGTGTTAGAAGTTAATACCCGGGCTAATAGCTTCACTTCCAAGGCCTACTGGAAGCCACACAGAGATCGGGCCTGCCATCAATATCTTTCAAGTGTTCATTACTCCTTCCCGATTCAGTGGGTTTTCAGCCGCTTTCCTACCACACCTTGACTCTGCCCGCCCGTTGTAAGGCGTCGTGGGGCCAGCTGGCGTGAGCAGGTGCAGCTCCGCTCATTTCACACCAGCTGCGGGTCCGGCCACTGTAGAACCCTCCTACCTTCGTTACCAGCTCTCCCCTTCCCATGGTACATGGAGCCATGGTCTAGGACACAGGTGGGGAGCCTCAGGCCCACGGGTCAGATGCCGTCCCCGGCTTGGCTGGATCTGGCCCCCGGGACTCAGGGCCCTTAGCATTGGAGAGTCCATCTGGCACTCCAGCCTCTGCTGTCCCCCACCCAGACTGATTTTCCTGTGGCTCCCGACACAAGCTTTCCCACCCCTGCTCTAGGAGATCACTTCATCCCAGGCTGGCAGCTGCTTGCACAAAGCCGTGGATGAAGGAAGAGAAGAAAGATGATATTTGAATAAGGCCAGAGAAGAGTGGCGGGTGGTCAGTGATGTCGAGCACATAAACCCCTTCTTAATCCGAGCAGATCATCTGGTTTGGATACTCCGCAGTGTTGGAACCAAAGCCAAGATGAACCTTGTGAGAGCACTGAACAAATTCAATGCACTCCCTCTCCCCTCCCCCCAACACATTTTTTTCACGTGGAGGATCAGTGGGGTTGGGGGCAGGTTGAAACATACCAGTTAGACCCCAGCACTTGTGAGGAGACAGCCAGCAGACCTGGCAACCCCTGCTGAAAAGGAGCAAAGTATTTTTTTACTAAGAGCAGGATCACCTAGAATATCCCTGCACCTAGGAAAGTCCTGACGTGTGCTTAGTGAGAGAGACAAGTCAGTAGCGTGGACAGGCACTAGCTTAGGTCGTTGGATCAGACTGGAGAGGTGTCTCCTAGCATTTAACGTTCTTGTTCCCGAGTATTTTACTTTTGGCATGCTTCTGTGTGAAGCCAATGGAAGAGAATCTGGCTGTGTCTAGACTGCATCCCTTTTCCATAAAAGTGATGCAAATTAGACACATCGCAATTGCAAATGAAGCGGGGATTTAAATCCCCCCCGCTTCATTAGCATAAAAATGGCTGCCGCTTTTTTCCGGCTCGGAGCTTTGCCGGAAAAAAGCACCAGTCTAGACGGGGATCTTTCGGAAAATAAAGCCTTTTCCAAAAGATCCCTTATTCCTCTTAAAATAAATCTTAAAATAAGGAATAAAGGATCTTTCGGAAAAGGCTTTATTTTCCAAAAGATCCCCGTCTAGACTGGTGCTTTTTTCCGGCAAAGCTCCGAGCCGGAAAAAAGCGGCAGCCATGTTTATGCAGATGAAGCGGGGGGGATTTAAAACCCCGCTTCATTTGCAATTGCGATGTGTCTAATTTGCATCCCTTTTACCGAAAAGGGATGGAGTCTAGACACAGCCCCTGTGTATGTGTAAATATAAAAAAAATCAATGTTTTTATTTAATTTTATTTTATTTTAATTTAATTTTTTTCTAAAATAAACACATTAAATGTGGAATGCAACTTACTATGTTCTATTAAAAGAGCGATAGACAATCCTTTTCGGGGGGGGGACCACTCCACATAAGGGGGTGACTCCTGGCCCCTAGAAGGGGCGGGGCATTGGGCAGAAAGGGCGGGGCTAGGACCTAGAGGGAGAGTGTGAGAGAGACTGACTTTGTGACGCAGACTGTGTGTGTATGGCTTGGGAGAGATTGGGAGAGTGGGTGGGGTGCAGACTGGGTGTGTTACACAGAGAGAGTGTGAGTGTGCACGTGTGTGTGTGCGCGTGCGTGCGCGTGCTCATGGGCCAGCTCTGAGAGGGAAAGCTCTCCTGTTCTGTCTCCTCCCTCTTAGAAGCAGCGCACTTGCCTCTTAAGACAAGGACTCATCATAGTCACTCACCCTGCTACAGACTGGAGCATCTCTGTAGTGTGTGTTCCTCTCTCTGACCCCTACCCTGTAGGGATAGGGTACAGAGGCAGGGGGCTCCCTGCACTCCCCCAGGCCGCCATAGCGTTCAGGAGGGTCCTAGGAGTAGCTCGCCTGCAGGACAGAGCAAGGTGTGGGAGAGGCAGCTGAACACTCACTGCCAGCTGCTAATCAGCTGGGTAAGCCAGATTGAAACGTTGGGCAAGCCAGATCCGGCCGGTGGGTTGCATTTTGCCCAGCCCTGTATTAAAATCTTGTGAGTGATTTAAAACAGTGCTGAATCAATGAGCCCTTCTCAAAATGTAATGAGCTAACTCAGGCTGCTTTTAAATTCTATGCAGAATCAGGGGAAAATATCTTTTAACTTTTTGGTCAACTCCAGCTTTACAAATACCGCAATGGCATGCACAATATCCAGTATTGCAGCTCCATTAATTTTCAGTTTTCCAGTGGAGCGAAGGCTGGTATTTACATTTTCCCAAATGTACGGACTTTCAGAATTTTTGTTGTTGCCTGAATTACTTCTGATTTCAGTTTGGTTAGCAGGTGCGAGAGCCACTTTCTTCCGTTTGAATTGGCTGAGGAACTGATTGGGAGTTGAAAAGCAGAAAAGTTTGTTTTTCTCTTCTAATCTGTGAATAAAAACCAGGTGGGAGAAGAGAAGTGCTAATAATTCTAACACTTGAAGGGGGGATTTAAAAAAATATTTAAGCATGTTGTTATCTATATACATATTATATAAAATCTTAGTCCATCTCATGGGTTTTTTTTTTTAAATGTATAAATAAATAATTGTTCTGGGGTGGGACTAGAAATGAGGAGTTTGGTATCCAGGCTGTACTGGGGAGAGAGGCCGATCCCAGCCCTTTCTTATTGCAGCGGTTTGGAGCCAGGGGAGATGCAACTATCCTCTACAGCAGGCACTCATAGGGGAGAGGTGCATGTCCCTCGGCTGGGGGACAGACTGACAGACACACAAATGGACACACAGACAAACTCTGTGAAAAATATCGTAGATAGCGATCCTTTTCTCTGTCCTTCCCCCTGTTGGCTCAGTGAGGTTATAGCTGTTCCCGTCCCCATCTCTGCCCTCTTGCTGCCCCCTGTGGTCATTCTACAGTATAACTGTACCTCCTGCCAGACCTCCCCTTTCCCTTTTATGAAAAACATTCAAATTCCAGGCACGTCCCATTGTCCTGGCACAACCAAACCTGGACCTGCCTTTAAGTTAGGATAAGAGGAAGCTGCATACAAATTTAGTAGTCTTAGCTCTTACCGTCTAGGTGTAGTCCTTGAACAAATGGACTCATAGACTGACAGACAGATGCAGATTTCTAAAATACATATATAACAAATCCCCTTGATTTCAATGGGCGTTAGGAGCCTAACCAGCTTAGACACAGTTGAAACCTCTTTCTGTGTTTTAGGCACCTAGACATCTTTCCAAAGGCCAGAGTCTGTCAGTGAATTGGAGTTAATACTTTTGTTGAATAAAATAGTTACTTTGTAATGCAAAATGTATTTTGAGAGAGTTTTTTGTTCTCATGTATCCAGAATATTTAAAATAGTTTCTGTTGTTGAAAAACATTTTTAAATACTGCTTTGTGTACACGGGTCACTAAATTCCAGTTTCCCCCTAACTGCAATTTGACACGGATCTTGTGTAAAAACATGATCAAGGAAATAAGAAATGCATGTTAAGCTATACAGCCGCATAAGTCAACGCGTATAGACATAGTCATATTGCCCTGGCTGGCAAAAATCAGGACCACATTTAGTGTAAAGGGTTTATTTGGATGTAACCATTAAAACGTATTGATTTTATCAGCCAATGAAAATGAACCTTTCTTTCGGAAAATAGCTGCACAGTACAAATGGAAAACAAGATTAAAATCAATGTGTTAAATCCCAGGTTCCTGCTTGCTATTATGAACCGTGATTAAACTCCGTCTCTCTTGCGATGGCTGCATGCAGGCTGTAAGCACGGTCCCTAGTCAAAGCTCGCGGGTGCAACAAGGGGAGTAGAACTTGCAACCTTTGGCTCCTGGAAGTGCAGCCTGCAGAGCTGTTAGCGGTGGGTCGGACATCAAGCCTCTGTCAGCCGCTGTTCGAAGGCAGGGCAGCGGGGGAGCTGTGACCCCGTGGAGGCGCAAGGCAGTGGACCTTGACCAGCAGTTGGCTGTTGCTGGCTTCTAGCCCCGGGAGCTCTGTGGAATGTCTCCTTGGGGCCGGGCACGTCGCAGTTGGCTGGCTCGCAGAGTCCGGTGGAGGCACCTGCTTCATTCTGGGCCAGTGTGCGGTGGCAGCCCAGCCTCGGGGCAGGCTGGCTGGTGCCCCTGCACCAGGAAGCCGACGGAGACCGCAGAGCAGACTTGTGAGCGCCCCAGAGTAGCCTTCGGGGGAAAGGCAGCGCTTCAGAGAGAAGGGGCCCACTCTCCAATGGCCGTTTAAATCCGTGTGGGTTCTGATCGAGGGAACTTGCTGGTTTACGCCGTCTGCGTTACGTCGCGGAGCCCTGGGGGTTGAATGGGGGAGCAGAGGCGTTGCAGCTGAGTGAGGGGGCCGTGGGCCCTGCATAGAGCCCCGCTGGCATGTTCCTACAAGCCGCTCCGGAAACGGAGCCGTGAGCACCGGGCGCTGCGTGGTGGAGATACCAGGGTACACACCTGCAGCCTTGCACCCCACCATACAGTGCCACTGGCTACTGTGCGGGTGCCCACTGGGTCACTCCTCTCCCTGCTCCTGTGGAGGTGTAGAAGGAGAGGAGAATAAAGGCCAAGCTTTAAGCACGTAATTCCCCTCTGGGCGTGGTTGCTGTGTCTCCCCATTGAAGCCCCAGGATGTAATTGCATTTTTTTCTCAGCCTTTTGCTGAATTGGGGCGAGAAATATGCCGCCAAGCCACCTCGGTCATGGGGCTGTCGTGGTACATGCCGGGGACTGCACAGCAGTTACCGACTGGTGTCTGAGCCGTTTCCCTTGGTGAACCTGCCTGCACCTCCTGTTTAGAAGAGGGAACCTGCCATGCATTTACCCTTGGAGATAAGGGCCGTTGATAGCATGGAGCAAAACAGAGGGCAGTGATCCTGGGAGGAGAGGAGGCCGCAGTCTGAAGCCTGCTTGACCTGTGCCCAGCCAGAACTAGGTCACGTGCATTGGACTGATTCCCTAGAAAGAGAGAAACTGGATTTCCAGGGGGCTTTCCGCACGGCAGCCCTGCTCACACATTGGCCTTGTCCCTTTTCCAGAGATCTCGGGGAACACAGAGGACATTCCTCTCGTGCGCTGGAGGCAGCAGTGGCTGGAGAATGGCACCTTGCTCTTCCACATCCATCACCAAGACGGCGCCCCCAGCCTGCCGGGCGCTGACCCCACCGAAGAGCCCCAGACGGAGTCGGCGGAAGAGGAGCTAAGGATCCTCCACATCTCCGTCATGGTAGGTGCGGGCTCGCACTCAGAGGCCCGGGGCGGGAGGCACACAATGGGCACCCAGCCCCTCTTGGCTCTCTGTGGGAAGGGTGAGCCTTTGGAAATTGCCTGCTCCCCTCCACACCTTTCCCTGAACTACCTGTGTGCTGTGCTGTCCTTGTGAGGGGAGTGTGGCCGGTGGTGGCTGTCGATACGGGGCCGTGCCGCCACCCTGGACACAGGTTGGCATGGCCACACGCACACACACCACACCACGCCACACCACCCCCGCTTTAGTGGGGCCAGAACTGAAAACACTTTGCAGTTTCAGATCAGAATTTTTTTTTTTTTTTGCAGTTTCGAGATTTTTTTTTTCCTCTCGGTGTGGGGGGGGAAGAACTTTTTTTTTTTTTTTTTTTTTTAAATAGCTCAGCGCCTCGTGGGACAGGCAACCCATGTCCCCGATTCAGCAGATTCCATTTGGCCTTGCCCCTGGCTCGTTGACGTCAGCTCAGCGGGTGTGTGGCAGCTGCATAGCGGGTGGGTCTCTTCCCTCTTCGCCCCGGCCGACCTCCCCCGAGGAATAATCTTGCTGTGGTGGCGCTTGCTTGGTATCTCTGTGCGGTTGCTTTTTGCAGCCCGCTGTGTAGGGGCGTACCATCTGGGCAGGGGGTGGAACGAGAGCACGTGGCACTGTAGCTCGCTAGGCAATTGGATGGCTCCATAGGAAGCCACTGTCGGGGAGAACTTGACCTTAGTCCCTGGGGCTGCTCTAGCTTGTGCCAAGGATGCTTCTGCAGCACCAGACACCCAGCAACTGCCCACGTGCGCCTCGGGGCTTAGCTTGGCCGCAGCTAGAATTGGAGCCACGAGGTCTGCAGCAGGCTTGTGTGTGGGGGCCAACCATCTGATCCAACAGGACAAACGCTGCCTCGTCAGACGCACACAGCAGTGCTCCCGTTCTGTGCCCCATAGCCCCCGTGGGCCTCAGACATCTGTTTCCTGTGCCCATTCTGCCACCTTCCCGTTAGGCTTTTCTTCCTCTGGTGCTTTGTCACCACTGCTTTTCTGACACCCGCGGCGGAACTACCGCCTGGTGGCTTTAATTTAGCATGCGTGAGCGCACAGGGCTTGGACTATAATGAGCACGAACCCCTTAAGCATGCTGTGGATTGCATGCCCTCCCCGCCCCTCTTCCCCACCGAAGCTCGGGAAAGAGAATTCAGTGGAGGCAAAGGGGGAAAAGAAAAAAATTATAGATCAGTGTTTGTGAGGTGGATTTTTTTTTTTAATGATGGGAAGAGCCGTCCGTATTCCTTTGCCAGCAGAAGATAATTAGCTGGAGACAATGGGCTGCTGATGCTTGCTACAGGCTGTTTAATGAAGCCTGCCCTAATGAGAACGTCAATATCTCTTCCAGATTGTAGCCCCAGGCCAAATGTCTCCTCCATCTTTTGTGCTTGATCAGTGGAGAAAAATTAATAAACGGCAAAATCAAACTGGAAATAGTTAGTCCGTTTTTGCCGAGAAGGCCGCATGTTAACTGTGGAAAATTATCCCTGACACATGGGCTGCCTCTCAGCTGCTTTGCGGCAGAGAGCCCTGGTCTGTCTAGCTAGCTATGGACATGGCTTCCGTGGTGGTACTATCTGAGCCCCTCATGGCAGTGTCCTGGTTGTGCAGCTGGGGAGCAGATACCCAGGGTAGAGGAAGTGACTTGCCGAAGGTGGTGATAAGCGTTAACTCTTCGGTAGCACGTTTCATCAGTCAGTCTCAAAGCGCTCCACAAAGGGGGCCAGGTGGGGAAACTGAGGCACGGGACAGTGACGGGACTTGCTCAAGACCCACTAGCCAGTCAGTGGCAGACTTGGGAAAGAACTTAGGTCGTTTGAGTCCCAGTCCAGGTAGACACTAGGCCGCACAGCCTCCTTAGTAATGAACATCACGTCATGTACCTAGGCAGTGGGGTAGCAGGGGAAATCTACGCATGAGCTGAGGATTCAATCCAGGTCTCTTAGATCCCAGGCCAGAGACCTCTCCACTGGACCATCCTTTCATCCTAGGCATGGACTTCAGTGGAGCTAAACTAGTTGACAGCAGCTGATTATCTGGCCCCCAGATGGCACAGAACTCTAGGTGACTCCTCTGGCTTTGCCCCTGTAGCGTAATGCCTCACTTCTTGCTGTCACAATAACCTCGTGTCGTTACGTTTCCTCTCTGCTAGCGCTCATGCTGGTTTAAAGTTGTGCGCTGTTCCCTTACCGTGCCGGTTGGTTGCTTGCTTTGTCCACTACGGGCCGGATTTTCTGTCCTTGTGGGGCCTTGGAACCAGGGGGGACCGGCAGCCCGGCCGTTCGTCCGTTCCCTGGAAAGCCTGCAGCTGGGCAGCTGCATTTCAGCTGCCTCGCCCCCCCGGCTGTGCTGCTTCTGCCCTCTGCCTGGGAGCCGCTTCCAGAAGTCTCCTGTTTGCAGTCAGGGGGGCGGGGAATGGAGACGGGTGCTTATTTCAGACTCTCCCACCTCCCTCTCCCCAGCAGGCCCGGCTGAGGGGTGCCGTCTCAGGAATGCAGTGAATAACCTATGCAGCAGGCTGTGCGCCCCGGTCCTGGTGCGGAGACGCACTGAAGTGTGCAGAGACGGCCTTGTGGGCAGAGCACCACCCATTTCCTATGCACCCATGGGCTCCCAGCCCCTGCACCCCATCCTGTGCCCCCTTTACCACTAACCCTGCATTGTGCCCCTAACCTCTACACAGCACCTCCTGCTGCCCAACCCCTGCACTTTCCTCCCAGCTGTGCCCAACCCCAGCTCTTGGCTTCCAGCATGTCCTGCCCAGGACCCACCACCCAGCAACACCCAAGCCCAGTTGCCCCTCACCCTGTGGCTACGGCGCCCTGGGCATGGGCCCAGTTTGCCCAGCCCTAAGGCTGACCCTGGAAGTATATTTTTAACTCTAAGCCCAGGAGGAGACCCAGTGACGTTAGTGGGACTGTTTGCATGGTTGAAGCTAAGTGCGTAAATGCTTTGCTGGGTTGGGGGGGGGGGGGCTGTGCTCTGGGAACAATAGAGGATTCTGGGGGGGGGGGGGGGAGATGCGCGTGCATGCACGTGTGTTTGTCCGCATATACACGCTCGGGCCCCGGTGCATGTCCTGTCCTGCAGTTGTTCATTGGATATTGTTGTTAACTAGACTTCAGTTCAGCAGCCGGTCGGTGAATATCTGTACCTGGCACGCAATGGCGGGTCTCCGTGAGAATCATTTGCTCCATAATTGGACTGGAAATTCCAGAGCCTCTTCACTGAGGTTATTGCTAAAACCGCCAGGAGGGGCCCTCGTTTCTCACCCCGGAGGGAACTAGGTCACGGGTGCCACGAATCTGGTGGGCTCTCAGCGTAGGGCCTCGTGGACTCGTGTCGTCCTCACAGTCGAGCGGGGAGTGAGCCGCAGGTTTGATTTTCACAGCTGACGGTGAGCAGTTGCTTGCTAGCAGCGTTCGCCCCTTCGGATTGGCCAGCGAGAGCTCGCGCGGGTGCTGTAATGCTAGGAACCTTGCCTCCTGGCTACAGCTGGACTGGGTGGGATTCTGCGGGAGAACCAGTCTGAAGCGGCCTTTCCTTTTTAAGGAACGTTTCAGTCACCTGCTGGTGCAGTCTGAGCGAAGTAAGGACCACTTGAAACAACGTTAGCCTGTGGGGCCACGGTTGTATCTGGGGTGAAATAAATTCCAGGGTTGGAAACCCGCGGAGTGGAAAAGCCCCAGCAACAGTTATTACCTAGCGACCAGGAAGAATGTCAGGCGGTGATGAGGGTTACAGCAACGTGTAACAGTAAAGAGGTTCCCCTTGTCCTCCACCCTCAAATGAATTCGATCCCGGAAGCACCTTTGCACCCAAGGCCGGGGTCTTGTGCCAGGACTCAGAAGCATGTGTTGTGCTAACACTCGGTTTTGAGTGTTGTTCCTCCCGGTTCAGCTGCGTTGCAAAGAGCAGCAGAGCTGGTGGGCGTGACCCCTGGCTGCCATCAGCTGAGTAATGCTCCAGGCTCTACCTATTCTGGGCATTTCTATGGCAACCATTGCTCTGCTGTCTGGATATAGCTGCTGGGAAGAAGTGAAACTAGAGCTGGATTCCCATGCCCACCTGTAATAGAATCTGGGTCCACTGGCGGGAGATGGAGCCAGAACTGGATTCCTGTTCCCTCCTGAAAAGCCGCTCAGCTCCCCGATTCTCAATTCCAACTGGTGCAGGAAGTGGGGGGAGGTGCAAATGTTGCTTTATACCATCTCTTGTTGCCCTGAATTCTGAACCAACCAGTTTCCACACAACCTGAGTACTAGCTTTGTCTCCCTTGTTTACCATGGACCACATGCTGTTTGAACTCTGTGCTATACAGAGAGTCATCTAGTGGCTTGCGAATATAATGCAACTAAGTACATTATAGTTTGAGCAGCTGAGAAGAGCCAGCCTGTAGTGGCATTAGAGCTGTGTCCCCTTGTCTCTCCCGTGCTCCCCATACCAGAGCCCAGACTTTGAGCCAGTGCAGCATAGATGGGTGATAACGTGAGTCCTGGATATGTCCTTGCTAAGGAGTAACTCAGATCGCTCAGGAATCAGATGCAACGTTTAAGCATCCCCATAGTACGTCTCTTCTGCTAGGATCAGTTGTCTACCCTGTGACATGGTGAGGGCTGTACGGGGCTAGCAACTGGAACCAAGAGAGACCCCTACATCCCAGCTAACCGCAGTGCCCTCTAAGTGATAGCGCCTGTGCTTCATCGGCGGGATTTTGTTAGGAGGGGAGAGGTCAGTACTTCTCTCTCATCCTGCGAATGAAAGAGGGTTAACACATAATGGCCATTAGAGAGTTCTGCCAGCTGCTTCGTCTGTTGCTCATTCAAATAATTCCCTTAATGTTTGGTCCTAATGGAGCAAATGATGGTTATTATTTTATTTGATCAAGATCACCTACTGCATAAAAAGGAGGTGAGGAGGAGCAGGAGAGTGGCCAAGAATGGACATTGAGCTGTTCGCTGGCTCCCATGTATTTATTTTTTGCTCTTGGCGTGCAAGATACAAAGGACTGGCACAGTCAGCAAAACTAAGCGTGTCTCTCTCCAACTTTATCTGTGGGCTGCAGATGACCTTTGTTTGGCTTGTCTGGTTAGACTGTCAGTATTTGGGGGTAGGGACTGGTTTGAAGGGTGATTTTCCGTCAGGATTAGCTCGCTATGGTTATACCCTTGTAATTAAACCAGTACATTCCTGCCAGAAAAAATGGCCCCTTTTAGGCATGATATCGTGTGTGTGTTCAAAAGCTTGTCTCCTTCACCTACAGATGTATTGCTCCAATAAAAGAGGTCCCCTTCCTTCTCCTGGAAACTGAAAACTTTGTCAGTAGGGGCGTTTGCTTTGAATAAATCTGATCTGATTCCAAAGACAACATGAAAATAAATGAGTAGTCCTGTGGCACCGTAGAGACTAACAAAAATATATCTAGTATCGTGAGCTTTCGTGGGCACAGCTCACTCATGATCTGAGGAAAGCTCATGTTACGATATATTTTTGTTAGTCCCTAAAGTGCCACAGGATTACTCATTTTTAAAGTTACAGACTAACACGGTGATTCCTCTGAGACTTGTGAAAATAAATGTATAAGGAAGATTTGTTTCCCTCGCTTCAAAGTTGGTTCTGCTTGGTCCCTCTCTCCTGAGTTAGCGTAACATTCAAAGCCCGTCCTTACTTTTATGCATCTGTTTTAGATTCTCTTGAAGTCAGTGGAACCTGGGTTGATGGGTATTGTAGAAGTGGGCTGGGTGAAGGGCTTTGCTGAATTGAGGCCTTGGTGTCTAACGAGCTCCTATGAAGTTCAGTCTTACCTGTCCTGGCCGTGTTAGCATTGATCTGTGGAGTGGGTGAGCTTGCACTATTAGCTGTCTGTTCCACACTGATCCTGTGGATTATAAATACGGGATTTTGCTCCCCTAGGCCGACAGCTGGACTTTGTTCATGGACTTGGTTTCCTTAAAAAACCAAACCCAACCAAACCAAAAAAAAAAAACCCAAATGATTTAGTACTAAAATACAGCAACGTGATGTGAGGACGGTTTCAATTTTTCATTCTTTTTCGGTAACTTCCTCTTGTGTCTGAAAGGAAGCTCCCCGTGAGGGAAGCCAGGCTCTTGGGTTTTGTGATGTATGTGCTGCTTTCCGTGTTTTGATCATCGCAGGCTCTCCTGGCCGATGCGGGGTTGGGAGGCAGAGACTTTCTTTATTTCCTTTCGCCAAGAATTCCTTCCATTTCAAATGAGCCAAGAAAACACCCCTCCCACTCAATATGCACAAACACTGGCATCCCGAGGATAAATGGGACGAGAGGCATTTATTTGCATTTTCAAAGCACCCGTGTTGCGCATTTTGTGCTGCACAAACGCTTAAGAACGTTACCGCTCCTTAGAACAAAAGACCCCAAATGGACATCCCCCCACCACAAATCCCCAACCCCCGATGGTTTTGTCTAAAAGCTACGTGCTCGGTCACGTGGGAATTCCTTCACTCCGGGTCAGCGCCCCATACACAGCAGGTAGGCACTGGCCTTGATTTAGAGAAAGGCAAAACGAAGTTCAGAGAAGTTCAAGTGTCTTGTCCAAGGTCAGACACTAACGGTACATCTAGATGACAGGCTTTTGTCGACAGAGACTGTCAACAAAGTTTCTGTCGACAAAGAGCATCTAGACTACAAAGCAACAAAGCAAGCCGCTTTTTTGAAAAAGCGCAGTGTGGATGCAGTAGCGCCTTTTGTTGACAGAACTCTGTTGACAAAAGGCGTTATTCCTCGTAGAATGAGGTTTACCGCCGTCGACAAAACTACCGTGTTCTGTCGACTTACTGTCAACAGAACTCGGCGGTAGTGTAGATGCAGGTATAGTTTTGTCCACAAAAGTCCACTTTTGTCGACAAAACCCTGTAGTCTAGAATAGTGATAGAAATGTAGCCGTGTTAGTCTGGTGTAGCTGAAACAAAATACAGGACTATGTAGCACTTTAAAGACTAACAAGATGGTTTATTAGATGATGAGCTTTCGTGGGCCAGACCCACTTCCTCAGATCAAATAGTGGAAGAAAATAGTCACAACCATATATACCAAAGGATACACTTTAAAAAAATGAACACATATGAAAAGGTTATGGTCTTGTGCTATCGGCCCTGTCCTCCTTCAGCCTGCCACTGCTGGATTCCCGCACTCACTCTTGCATCCTGCCTGTGTCGCAGGGTGGCTGGTCCCCGTGATTAGCATCAGCTCGGAGCCGGCGATGGTGCTGTCCACTGAGCCCGTTAAGAAGGCAGAGGTGGCACCTGAGTTGTAGATGGTCGGGCGTGGGGAGGATGTCAGGGCCGGCAGAGCTAGAAGGGGAAATGACTTGAGCCGGGATAAAATCCAAGTTCTGCTGTCGATTCCCTGTGTGATCGTAGGTCAGTTGCTGCAGCGCCTCTTGCCTCAGTTTCCCCAGCGCTTTGGGGGATAGACCCACCTCAGAGCGCGCCCAGCGGAGCCGCCAGGGGACCTTACGAGGGAGGTGTATGTCCGAGCGGTGCTCGGCCTCTTCCATCCTCCCGCTCCTATTTCCATTTCGCAGGCGACAAAACCCACGGAGGCTGCCGCGCTTCCATGCGTTATTCCGCTCTCGCCTGCGCCAGGGACGGGAGCGTCCCGTGGGAATGCAGAGCCCGGTTTTGCCCTGGCCTGAGAAGACACAATTACCACTGAAGGGAGCTCCCAGCAGTTCCTGCTTACACCAGGCTTAATTTTGGGCTCAGGGACAGCTCTTTGGCTGGTGTCTCTGGCCGCTGCCCCACCGAATGGAGCTCTGGTGCTGTGGACCAGCTAAGGAACTGGCCTGTGTTTTAAACGGGCCCTGCCTCGGTGAAGCACTTGGAAGTCCTGAGATCTGAGCTCTTGCAGGATTTCTCTGGGCTCGGCCCCCTGCGTCCGCCTAGGCTCCGCCGGGGCCAGGGCCCCAAGCCTGGGGCCCCATGTTTGCAGTTGGGGGGCAGGCTGCGGGGGAAGGAGTCTGGCATTTTCCCAGCGCTGTTGCCCTGCTTTTGGGAACGTGGCAGCGCTCGGAAGAAAGCCAGGGCTTCGGGGGGGGGTTAACACCTGCCCTTGGAAGCGCACAAGATCCCGACTTATAACGTCCTCCGCCCGAGTGACTTTCAGCCAGGCCTGGAGTCAGGCTGCTGGGCCAGCGGGGAAAGGCAGCCAGGCCCCTTTGCCACTCCCTTGGGGCCGCACTGGACCTCCAGCTGGAACGGAAGCTGCTGCTCTCCCTGTCCATGGAGCTCTGCCTCGCGGGGGCTGGGTCCAGGTCTCCCGCCGCCAGTCTGAGCCCTGCTTCTGTTCCCTTCCCTAGGGGGGCATGATAGCCCTGCTGCTCTCCATCCTGTGCCTGGTGATGATCCTCTACACCCGCCGGCGGTGGTGCAAGCGGCGCCGGGTGCCGCAGCCCCAGAAGAGCGCCAGCGCCGAGGCGGCCAACGAAATCCACTACATCCCCTCGGTGCTGATCGGGGGCCACGGGCGGGAGAGCCTGCGCAACGCCCGCGTGCAGGGCCACAACTCCAGCGGCACGCTGAGCATCCGCGAGACCCCCATCCTGGACGGCTACGAGTACGACATCACTGACCTGCGGCACCACCTGCAGCGCGAGTGCATGAACGGCGGCGAGGACTTCGCCAGCCAGGTCACCCGGACTCTGGACTCGCTGCAGGGCTGCAACGAGAAATCCAGCATGGATCTCACGCCAGGTGGGGGGACGACGGGTTTTCCCTCCGTGTCCTTTGCTGTCCCTGCGTCCCTGGGCTCAGCCGAGTCCTCGGAGTCCTCTCCCTGTGTATAGTGCTGCCCTGGGGCTACGTACACACAGTGCGCGCCTCTGCGCCCTTTCCCCATGCAGGTTTGATTTGCTCTCCGAGCCATAAGAGATGTAGTGAGTGTTCTAGCCATTGCATGCACTCTCTCCCCGACTCGTGCAGCCAGATTTAGCCTCGTTTAGAACAGAACATAAGAACGGCTGTACTGGCTCAGACCAAAGGTCCATCTAACCCAGTGTCCTGTGCCAACAGTGGCCAATACCAAATACCCCAGAGGGAGGGAACACAACAAGTAATCCTCATGTGATCCCTCCCCTGTCACCCACCTCCAGAGAAACAGAGGCAAGGGACACCATTCCTACCCATCCTGGCTAATAGACATTGATGGACCTAACCTCCATGAATTTATCTTGGCTCTTTTTGGAACCCTGTTAAATTCCTAGACTTTACAACATCCTCTGGCGAGGAGTTCCACAGGTTGACTGTGCGCTGAGTGAAGAAAAACTTCCTTTTGTTTGTTTTAAACCTGCTGCCTATTAATTTCATTTGCTGATCCCTAGTTCTTACATTGTGGGAATAAGTAAATAACTTTTCCTTATTCACTTTTTCCACACCAGTCATGATTTTATAGACCTTTATCGTTATCCCTCCTTTGTCCCCTCTTCTCTAAGCTGAAAAGTCCAGCTTTTTTTAATCTCTCTTCAGATGGGGCCCGTTCCAAACCCTTCATCATTTTAGTTGCCCGTTTCTGAACCTTTTCCAATGCCAATACATCTTTTTTGAGATGATGCGACCACATCTGCATGAAGTATTCAAGATGTGGGTGTACCATGGTTTTATATAGAGGCAATATGATATTTTCTGTCTTTTTTTCCCCACTTTGTGTGATACCACAGAGATTAGAGGTGGTGCTGAAATACAGAGCCTCGGTTCCGGCACAGGGCTGTCTGTGCTGGCACTCTAACACAGTTTTCTTACACAGTTTTCAGTGAAGGGTCAGATGGAAGGAAAAAAAATGTGGTGGTGTTTGGTCCAAGATCTGTCTGCATCCCCAAGTTCTAGCCTCTGTCCTGGAACCCCTGGGTCCATTTATAAAAATGATCAGTGGGGAGATAGTTAATGTTAAAATGCAAATGGTCATCAGTAGGTTTCAGGGGTAACGTTAGGTTGACACCGATGGGGCTTCTCTTGGATCACAAGACCTAGCGACAACGTAGCTGTCCCCTGATGGGCTTGCAGAGTGGCTAGAGGTTGTGTAGGTGGAATTTAAACAGTATCCCTGGGAAGCCCAAGGACGAGATGTCCAAAGCTGCCTAAGGGATTTGGCTGCCCAGTTTGTGCGGTGAAATCTCTAGACGGCTTTGAAAATCTCGACCTAAAGCCCTTAGGCTGGTCAGAGGGAGGCCTGCCGACGTGGTGGGGAATGGGCGAAGGGTTCAATTGCTCCAGAGCCTGGTGACTAGAGGGCCCGGGCCTCCCGACCGGTATCGTGGCCAGAGCCCGGGCTCTTTAGAATTGCCGCTGGAGAGCCACACGTACCACTACAGAGCCCTATGCCGTGCGCTCTGGCCGGGGGTGGGAGGGCTCCCGGCGGTTCTGCGGGCTGGTTTCCCCCGCCGCACCCCTTCCACAAGTGCGGAGCCCGTCTGACCATTGGCTCCCCGGCCGGATCCTGTCTACACTGCAGCTTGTAACTATAGTGTGAGGAGGGTCCCCTGGGGTGCTGCTGGCCATTCGTGCCTGTCGGTCCCTGGATGATTTGGGGCTTCTCCAGCGCCCAGCCTAAGAGGCAGTTGTTCTCAACGGGCAGAGCTCGCACCTGCCTCCTTGTCGTCCCCGGCTCTTCCCAACCGATTTTTTCCCTTCCTCCAAGCTACAGGCCGGCTGGAGAGTTTCTCCCTGCTTGCCGGCTCTCGCCCGGGTTGCCATGCGGCGCCAGGGCTGGCGGAGCTGCCAAAGGGGCGCGGTGCTGGTGGTGGAGCCAGTTTCGTCAGCTCGGGCACGTTGGGAGCGGAAGAAACCTCGGCGGCCACCCCGGCTCCCCTGGGAACCCTGCTCCGTTTTGCTGGCAGGCTGCTCTCCCAGGCGTCACAAGCGCTCTCAGGAAAGGGCCTGGATCCTGAGAAATGAATTCTCTCTCTTTCTCCCTCCCTCCTCTTTTTGTCTTTTCTCTGAAAGTCTTTGCCTTAAATTCTTCCTGCTCAGGAAGCGACAATGCCAAGCTGTCCTTGATGAACAAGTACAAGGATAACATCATCGCCACCAGCCCCGTAGACTCCAACCACCAGCAGGCCACCCTCCTGTCTCACACCTCCAGTAGCCAGCGGAAGCGGATCAGTAGCAAAACACGAGGTACCCTGGGACTCGCTGGGGCTGGGGGAGGCGGCTGGGGGGTTCTGTCCACCAGCAAAGCTCAGGCCTTTTCTGCATCAAAGATTTGGCCATCTGGCGTGTGCAAGCAAAGCCGCAGTCTGTCCCCCCGTTTCCAGCAGCGGTCAGCTCTGCCAGGCCAAATAGCAGCGTTGCCTGGCTATGGCGAGCCCCCAAGGCAGAGCTATGGTGTTCCTCTGTGGGGAAAGGGAGCACTTTATATTCCCCATAGCAACATCCTCGGACCACCTAAGAACCACTGTTGGTGGCAGCGGTGGGTGGGACTCAAAAGGCCCCGAGTCTGCATCACTCAAGCAGGTGTCTGTGCCTGTTCCCCCTCCTACCCATTGTCCCTTTAGATGGTTAGCTCTGCAGAGCAAGAGCTGACGACTAATGTGTGTACAGCACCTTGCGCATCCGGGCCCGGCTCTCTGGCCTTACTGCCACGCAAGTAATTTCAGCCGTGAGTGGCAGCAGGTGGCTACGCCGGGGCGGGCGGGGGCGAGCCGTTGTTGGCAGTGATTCTGTTGTTGGTTCACTGTAGCTGGCTCCGCATTTCTGAACCCCGAAGGAGATTCTGGGACAGAGGCCGACAACGACCCCCAGCTGGCGTTTTACACGGACCCGTCCCGGAGCAGGCGGCGCAGCAGAGGTAGGGGGGTGTGCGTGCGTCGGTGGCGGGGAGCATGGAGGCTGAGAATCCAAAGCAGATGTTTCTGCAGGAGCCGGGGCCGGGTTGCATCTAAGGGTGTTTCGCATTGCAGGGCTACATCCATTCTTACCGCAAGTGCTCGGGCCACACCCGGACCCTGTCCAAGTCAGTAGCCGTCCTGCATTGGGGCCATGTTAGGCTGCTAGTGCGGCTGCCTGGTTGCAGTGCCCCTCTACCCAAATTCTCATAGCTCTGTCTCCTTCCAGATATACGAGTCCTGTAGAACAGCAGGTGCGGAGGTCTAATCCCCGGCCAGTTGGTTGGCTGCGTAGGGCTGGTTGGGAGATCCCTTCAAGTAAGGATGAAATACATTCCGATTTTGCTGCCGGCATCTCTCTGGATTTGTTGTATATTCATGAATCACGGGCTTCAAAGCCAGGCTTGTTAGCCCCTGCGCCTCCCTTTTGGTGGCTTACTGCTGTTGTTTTAATAAAACAGTCTCCAGCACAAAGGGGAAACCAGATGGGAAGACTCTGTAAACACGCTGTACCTCACCAGCATTGGGCTGTATGCAAGTGTAGAGAAGGCAGCTGCGCCCGGCTTTACAGAAGGAAGAGATGTGATTATAAAAACTAGCCCTTCTGCATCAAAGTCAAATGAGGCCGACTTGCTAGCTGAGAATGTTGTCCCCCTCTACAATGATGGACTGGTTTTCTCTCACCATCTGCTTCTCTCTCGGAAACTGTAGAGTCTCTCTCTGTCCTCCAGCGCTCGCTTTACAGCCTCGACCAGCTGTTCTCGTCTTGGAACTCCTGAACTTTTAAAACAAGCGCTCCGCCACCTATTCCTTTGCAGAGGTTCTTACACTGCATCGAACAACGTGACTAACACCCGGCGCGTGGTGTTTGTTCTCTCGTCCCTCCCCTGCAGGAGTAGCGTGTCTCTTGTTTTGGTGGGTCGTTTTTGGTTTTGATGTTGGGGTTTTTTTAGGCACGTTTCGCCGTGTTGGTGGTAGCGAAGGCTGGTCGAAGCCCGGGAGCGGAAGGCGGGCGGGTTTGAGATGGACTCTGCTTCCTGGCACTCGGTCTGGACTTGCTACTCTCCGGGAAACCAGCGTAGGGCGTGGAGGACAGGTGTGGTGTCTTGTGGGAGCTTGTGTTTGAGGCTGTGTCCCTTGAACCAAAGGAGGCAGCACCCTGGCTGTGATCTCTCTGGAATGCTCTCCTCTCCCCACCTCTGGGTGCGTCCTCATCCGGCCCGTCTTCCCCTACGAGCTGCTGTCGTGCACACGCTGGGCTGGCAGGGGTGTGGCCAAGGCTGGCTTGAGCCCTCTGCGCATTGCCGGCACCGGTGTCCCTGTCACGTCACCAGTTCGCCCGGTGGTGGCATCTGGCTGGTCAGAAGGCCCGGGAGAGAACCGGTCCTGGTGGACCTTGACAGCAGCCATGGGGCTGGTGGTGAAGCCATGTCCGAGTGCCTGGCCCAGGCAGGCTGGAGTAAGAGGCGTGGAAGCTGGCATGGCAAAAGCCTCTTCCTGGAACCCAGCTACAGCAAACTCTCGTGGGCCGCATGTCGAACGCTGTGGAGAGGTCCAGGAGGAGGAGGGCGGATGCCTGAAATGGCTTTGGTTCCATGTTCCTGGCCTGAATCCAGATGATGCTGGACCCAGAATACTCATGTCACTTCTGTTACCTAGTAGTCGGCCTTGGGCTGCCTTCTCCATGAGCTTGCTCAGCAATGGGAAGCCTGGCCCTGGGCGGTAGTTGATTGGGCTGAAGTATCCAGGCTGGGTTTCTTTAGCATTGGTTGCACTATGGCTTGTTTGAAGGAGGTAGGGGAAATTCCTTCTGTGCGCGAGGCGTGGGCCGGTTCCATCAGGACCGGCGCCTGTCGCTCCAGACTCTGCCGCGAGCCGGGAGGGGGATGGGCGGGATTCCCAAGTGTTGGGTTGTGGCTCCATCCGGGTTTCCAGAACTTCCTGGTGGGAGAATAGGCTGACGTCTGGGCACGCAGGAAGTCTGTTGGTCGACAAGCGTTTTCCCCCCGTCTTCCTTCCGCTGAATACACAGGCAGATCTCTCTGGACTCCGTGAATTAACTGATTGCCTTTCCCATCAGGAAAAGTTCTCAACTGAAACTTCCATCTCCTTGGTGACGGGCATGGAGGCTGCATAGCATATGCCTTTTTCATCATCTCCCATTTGCAGCAATTTAAAGGTGCAACAGGTCAAATCCAGAGCAGGAATAATTTGTGGCAGATCCCTTTGATAAGGGGCCGGTTGCTTGTTTCACCTTTCCGAGACAGGTGAACTCGGCACCGAGCAAGTTTTCTCGGTGCACGAGACCCCCCGATGAGCAATTTTTTTTCTTCTTTTTTTAAAGCCCTGGATGTTAAAGATCCCATAGCCCCTATTCATGGGGAAGTGAATGCAAGCAAATCACCGGAAGGAAAAACAAATTGAGTACTCTGTTTCCCTTCTTTTTACTGAATACTCAGCCATGGATCTCTGACCTGCGGGAAAATGAAGGCATCGACAGTGGTCTTTTAGAAGGCATTGATGCAGACAGCAGTGTATTGAAAGGACCTGAACTGTTGTGTGTGCCGTAAGATACAGACTGTTAATGAATGGGAGAACAAGCCTCCATAAAAACATAATGGGCCAGATTCTGCTCTCTGATTAATCAAAAGGGGCTCTGCAGAACAAGCTCTGGATTTCGGGGCATGAGGATAAGAGGAATGTGAACCAGGGTGTTTCTCAGAAGACTTTTGGAGTGGGTGGGGAGGTGTGTTCCCTCTTAAGATTTTTCCATCCTTGGGCAGGTTGAATTTTCTTTTGGGTGAGTTGAATTTTCTCATGTGCAACACTAATATTGCGGATATAAATAGATGTTTAAATAGGCCACAGGTGTGGAAGAAAATATATTAAAATAAGGGATAATTAACAAGGAGCAATGCTTATGATTATTGAATATGAAATCAAATAGAAAGAAAATTAACAGTGCCCTTGGCTGAGGAAGTGGGTTGTGCCCATAAAAGCTAATGATACTATTTATATATTTTTGTTAGCCTAAGGTGCTACAGGACCATTGTTTTTTAGTTACAGACTAACTCGGCTACCCCTCTGAGACCTTGGAGTACATGTATCATCGTCCTTTCTAACAGACAGATCCTTGTTTCAAAGACCTGGCAAATAAGGGTTCATCCTACGAAACATCCAGCATCACACCTAGTACTTGCTGCTTCTGACTCATAAAAGCTAGAACTCTACCAGATAGCAAAGATCTGGCCTTAATGCAATACAATTAGCCATGTATTAATTAGTGACACTAGATTTTAAAAAAATCATAAAGATCAGAGCTTTAGATATAGGCAACACTCCAAAAAATTCTGTTAAAAGAAACTTTTTCTTTCTTACCGTAAGCCATTAGCTCTTCTGTAAATGTTGTTTGAAATGTAATAATGAAAATGTGCCAGACACACACACCCAGCAGGGGAGTGTAACACACAGGACCCCAGCCCAGCCAGTCCCCCAATGGGAGGACTAGGGGAGAAGCAGGAAGGGGGAAGGCTGCTCTGTTAGCAGTTCACAGGGTAGGGAAGGATTTGGGAAAGAGGCAGAGATCCTCTCTGGCAGCATCTGTAGCTTACCCAGCTTTTTCCACGTAGCTGGTGGCAGGCAGCGAAGCACAGATCCCTCTTCCCCTTCGGCCGGCAGCTTCAGCAGGATCCGGGTTACATGATCCCCAAGTACTTCCTGCCTCCCCATTGGAGAACGTGCTCACCCCAGTGGTGTAGGGAGGGGAGGGAGCAGGACCAGAGTAGAGACTGGAGCCAATACAGCAGGCAGCTGCTGCTGCTCCTGCTCCTTCACCATGAGGGAGCGAGTGGGCTCCTCCTTCCCCAGCCGATCAGCTGAGCTCCCTGCCTGCACGGGGAGCTCTGAACCTCTGGGTGGGGCTCAGAAAAGGTCTGCATGGGCATGCAGCTTATAGGGAACCTTGGTGGTTTCCCAAAATCTCTCCTGCCCCTCACTGTAGGGCAGCGTGTTGGCTGTCCCTCCTCTCTACTATACTGCTCCGGGGAGCAGATGAGAGAATGGTGGGGTTGTTTGTGCAGTATGTTGGGGCGAGAGGCGCTGGAGGGGGCTAAGATGGAGTTCTGTGCTGGGAATCCAAGCCAGCTGGTTCCTCCAGCAATATGGGTCTTGTGACTCTTAGCAAAACAGCATCTTTTGGGCCGGGCGTGCCGGCAGCCCTTGGGACCGCGCGCACAGCTCTGAAAGATTCTGAAGCTGGTGCCACCTCCGGCTCATATAGCTTCAGGTTTGATTGCCCAAGCCTTCTTGCCACTTCCCCTGCCAGGGCGTTGTGCCAGCTGTCGGAGAGCGAGTAGGTCAGACGCTGCAGGGACGGACAGAGGCTGCTGCTCCTGCGCGTGTGCTTGAGACAGGGACAGATCAACCAGCTTTCCAACCCCCAGCGAAACGAGCGCCGTCGGTCCCCCGTGGGAACGTGGGTCTGCTAATAACAAAGGACGTGGCCGCTTGTGGGAGTAGATCCAGGCCATAGCCACTCTGATACCCCCAAAGCTGCCCTCCCCCAGAGCCTGAAGCCACCCCGAAGGAGAGGGAGACTGATGCAGACTCCCTGGACTGAGATCCCTTTGATCTGGTGGGCCGGGTAGAGAGGTGAGAGTTTCCCGGGGAAGAGGAACCCGTTCAGGGTATTCTCTGCTCTGCATGATCAGCAGATGGGAGAGGGGCAGCTGGGGGGCTCCTAGAGGTGGCCGGATTCTGCCGTGACTCTGATGTCTCTGGTGTCCGTCTCTGTTCTCTGCCCTTTCAGTGGGCTCGCCGAGAAGTCCCGTCAACAAGACCACCCTGACCCTGATCAGCGTCACCAGCTGCGTGCTCAGCCTGGTCTGCTCGTCCCACATCAGCTGCCCGCTCATCGTCAAGATCACCCTGCATGTCCCCGAGCACCTCATTGCCGACGGTGAGCGCGGCTCGTCTCCCCGAGCGCGGCTCCTCCCCGAGCGCAGTGCCCAGGGGAAATCCAGCCAGCTGTGGCGCTGCAGAGCCCCGCGCCCGAAGGCTGCTACGTCAGGACACATGAAACTGACAGCCAGGGAGTGCCTGCCCTGGGGGAACCCCGTCCGAGCCCATGGGTCACCCCAGGGGGCAGGGCCAGTACCCGGTGTTGGGGCGCTGTCCCCAGGGCTCTGTGTATGGGGAAGGGATCTTCCTATTATAATTGACACGGGGGGGGGGGTCTGTAAGCCACTTGTGGGGAGCTCGGTGCTGAAACTGGTTTGCGGGGGATCCGTGTGCCACCTTCCCAACCTGCGTTTCTCTTGCAGGGAGCCGCTTTATCCTGCTGGAGGGCAGCCAGCTGGACGCCAGCGACTGGCTAAACCCCGCCCAGGTCGTCCTGTTCTCCCAGCAGAACTCCAGCGGGCCCTGGGCCCTGGACCTCTGCGCCCGACGGCTGCTGGACCCGTGTGAACACCAGTGTGACCCGGAAACCGGTAGGCAGGCTCGGCGCGCAGGCCAGGGGAGCGTCCCTCACCCACAGATGGGCCCCTGCTCTCCAGGTTTGGATGGGCCCCGGGGTCAACCAGCCTGTTTGCAGCTTGGCTGCACCGCGGCGGCTCAGCCGTTTACAGGCCGGTGTGGTGAGTGTCCTGTGCCTAGGTGGTCCAGGGAGCTGGTTCGTGCGGATAACAGTGGCACAGGCGCAATGACTTTGCTGGGTTTGTTGGCCCAGGTCAGAAAAGGGTTTGGTGATTTGCATATTTAAATTAGATCTGATTTCCCCCCCACCCCATTCATTGATTATTTTCTGCAAGGTGGGACGGACCAGCAGGGGCGGCCTGTCCATATAAGTGAACTAGGCGGTCGCCTAGGGCACCAAGTTCAATGGGGCATTGAGGGGTTTGGAGGTGGGGGCACCGATTGCATTGTTTGCCTAGGGCACCAGTTGCTGGCAGCTAGTCTAGGGCCGCCCCTGGGAACCGGGCCAGGTCTGGGCACAGCTGAGGGCGTCCGCTCAGGGTGAATTGCTCAAATTCGGGGCTCCTTACAGCCCCAGACTGGAGACCTTCCCAACTAGGCCACAAACCAGTCCCACAGAGCGCTTCAGCTGCCTGCCTGAAGCCTCACCAGCAAAACCCTCCGACGCCCCAGCAATATCCGTGCCCCAGATGGCCCCAGGCCTCATACACAGGTGGGGGGGGGGGGGTCTTAGAACCCAAACTCACCTATCCCGAACAAGTTCTGTCCAGTTCCAAGAAACCAGCCACAGATCCCTGGTCAGTTTACCCTCCGGATCTTACCCATAAATCACGCTGGGCCAATCCTTTAGAATCTGCCATCTAAAGGTTTATTACTACAAGAAAGAAAAGCATGAGAATGAGGTTGTTAAAGGATAGTACGTTACATGCATCGAATCTCCCAGTTCTCGATGCAGGCTCTAGCAGAGATGTTACAGCTGCTGGCTTAGAAGTCCTTGTTGCGCATCCTAGGTCAGGATGGGTCCACAGTTCTTCCTGGCTCTTCGATCCCTGCACGGCTGCCTCTGGGATGAAGTGCTGAGCTCAGTCCCAAGATGGAGTCGACCACATGGCATCTTTATACGTCCTTCCTGGTCTCTTCTTGGCGGCAGCAGGTCACCTGGCCAGCGGCCTGTCCCTGTGTTCCCTGCTGGTAGCCCTTAGGTGTCAGCCCTCATTCTTGAGGTGTGTCCTTGGCCCATTGAGTGCCATTGTCCCACAGGGCCTCGCTAATTAGCATGTCCATAGGCCGGGCTCTGCCCAATGCTCAACCACATGCAGAGAAATATTCAGTATTCACACAAAGTACATGCTTATAACTTCACACACTGACATTATACAATCACATGACTGGCGTACATAGGATTAGCAGACAGTGAGCTTCTATTCAACACCTCACATGGCCCCCCCTTTATACCATTTTTGGGGCCGACACCCCCACCTATGGGTGCAGCAGGGATCCGGCTGCTTCCCTCAAATTCAGTAACGTGACACAAGGGTTCCTTCCCCATAGCGCTTGGGAAGGAGGGGCTGAGGTGGCACAGAGCCGGGAGGAAGCCGCGTGTGCCCCAGATGCGGTTTTCATGCCCTTCAATGGCAGTGGTCTGGCTTCAGCCCCGTGTGGTGCTTTGGGTCTCCCCGGAGAAATACAAGGCCCGTGGCGCTGATCCGCAGGGTGAGCGGAGGCTCGAAGGGCGACTGTCGTTTAAGGGCTGTCGCTAGCCCTTGATCCTGCTCTGTCCCCTGGCTCGCGCCGCTGGAATTCAGCCACCCACAGCTCGGCTCTCAGGGCGTCCAAACAACTTGGGCGTGGCCGTGGCGGGAGCGCGGCGGAGTTACCGTGGTGCCACCCGCGAGCACAGGAGGAAGTAGCCAGCACGCGTCATCTGCGGGCCGCCAGCAGGCACCAGGCCCTTGCGGGATGCGGGGCTGCCGCTGCTCACGGCATCCCAGGGCATCGGCGATTGCCAGTGTTGAGATGAATGGACACTGCGCTGGAGCAGCTGCTGCGGTGAAGTTTAGCTTGGCTCCAGAGAGGAGCAGGGCCCCGGCGCTGGCTTCGTCCCTCGCCCCGTGGGGGTGTGACTGTGGCATATCGCTGCCTCTCCGGAAGAGTTGCTGATTGACACAGAGGGGTGGGGGAGAGTCCGGGAGTGGCTAGATTGGATCTGTGCCGAGAAGGGAGCTGCCTCTCGCCGGGCCCTGACCTGCGTGTTTTGGCAGGAATGTTGCCCCGGGCCAGATCCTCAGAAGATCAGTCGTTTGAGTCGAGGGTCGTGTTGCTCTAAAAGCAAGAGGCCCGTTGTACCTAGGATGCCGAGCAGCTGTCCTGCCCCGGGCATGTCCCAGCGTAGCTCCGTCCGGCCCCTGCAGGTCAGGTCGCTGCAGGGCTGGTGTGAGCTGCCGAACTGCAGCCCGATGCCCTCTGTGTAGCCGTGGAACAGATGGGCAGGGGCAGCAACAGCTCACCGGCTCCGTGACTTGCTCCTGACCAGGGCGGGCGGCAGCCCTGTTCCCTCTGCTCTGCTAACAAGGGCCGAGCGCTGGCGTGCGAGGGACTGGATTGCAACCTCCAGCTTGTTTCACGTGGGCAGCTGAAGAGCCAGCAGCTTCCAGGGGCCTGCCGGCAAGGCGTGGGTTGGACTCGGCGGTGCGGAGATGCAAGTCTCCGTTTCCCAGTGTCCGGCCGGCCCCCTGCAGCGTTTCTCTCCAATCACCTGGGCTAGCCACAGCCCACGTGCCTCCCCGTTCCGATCGGCGAGCCAGCACCTCTTCCAGGGCCGCTTGAGCGGGAGTAGCCGACCCGCGGTGCCAGACGCTGTACATACGCATCGTGGCAGCCAGGCCTGGCCCCCGTGGGCGGACAGTTTAATTAGATCTCCCCATTTCACAGTTCGGCGCAGAGCCAGTCCCCTGCGTTCTCGTTCAGTGGCTCAGCCGCGTGCTTCTGCCTCTCCGGGCCATCGGGCACATCCCTTGGGCCATCGGCTGCCCTCCTCCCCCCCGCACTGCAGAAGCTGGGTCGGTCCCTCCCCCTGCCCAGCCTGTACCTGTGCATAGTCTGTGTCTCCTTCTGTAATACCCACTCATCCCCTTGCTGGGAGCCCATGCTCACTCCAGAATTGGCGTTCCATCCCTTTGCCGCCATCTGTCGCAGCAGATGCAGCCCCGGCGTAGGGAGGCATCGGTTCCCTGGGGGTCGCGTCTTAAAACATTCAGGAGCCTTTCATCTGTGTGTTAGGCGTGCGGCCCTGTGCGAGCAGGAGGCTGCAGTCGATTGCCCTGTCCCCACGAGGCCGTTGGCCCGTGTGCTGCCCTGCCCCCGTGCAGTCCCACGTACTCCAGCGACGCTGCACCGGGCTGTCTGTGAGCACAGCAGCTGGCTTGTTGAGAGCCGCGAGCTGCAAATGGAGTGAGAGGATCCAAGCCGAGTGTTTGCCACAGCCTGAGAGAAACCTTCTCTGCCATGTCAAGGGATGAAATCCCCCCTTGCAGTTGACCAGCATGGAGCCCAACCACCCCTCCAAGCTCTACGGGCCTGCGGCGTAAGCCTTTGCTGGGTGTAACTAGCTCAGCCTGCTTGTTTGGGTGTCCGAGTACGGGTGTAGGTGTCCGACTCTAGATGTTTACGTTTGAAAGTATTGGTCAGTTTCTCCCCCACTATTGTAACATGGCCACACGGGAGAGATCGCGGAAGAGAGAAATGTACCAGCCTGAAAAGTAATCTCGCCACGCTGGTACATACGCTGTTGGAATTTGACCGTGATCATTGAGCTCTGGGAACATTATTTTGGAATTTTCCTGACTCACATGGGTGCTGAAATTCTCCGTCTTTACGTTATTGCATGACAGTGCACGGAGTTTGTTACACATAATCATCCTACCCAGGGTTTTCTTCCTTAAGACCCTGGCAAAGTATTTAAACACGTCCTTCGCTTTCAGCACTTAAATATTCCCAGTGAAGCCCTTAAAGTTAAGCGTGTGTTGAAGAGCTGTGCTGGACTGGGACCTAAAGCACTTCATAAATATTAACTAACCAAGAGCCCGATTTGGCCTACCCTTGCGTGGCTGCACAGTGCAGGAGGGGGTGTGTGTGTGTGTGTCTCCCCTTGCCTGGCCCATGTTGTACAGGGTGAGAATTGTATTCACGATGCTCAAGGAAGTGCAAGGGCTGGTCCCTCACTATGGCTGTGGGAAGGCCCCAGAGAGGGAAGGTGTGTGTGTGTGTGTGTGTGTGTGTGTGTGTTGGATGCTGTCGCTAGCCGTGACAGC
Organism: Pelodiscus sinensis; assembly: GCF_052426305.1. Lineage (NCBI taxonomy): Eukaryota > Metazoa > Chordata > Testudines > Trionychidae > Pelodiscus > Pelodiscus sinensis. Next base: position 63,169,074 of record NC_143060.1, read on the forward strand.
CACCAGCTCCAGGCCTTTCGAGCAGGGCTGGGCGGCTGCTGCTGGCAGTTGTAGCGAGGCCTGCGTGGAGGAGAAGAGGAGACGGTGTTTTGGCGGGAGGGCTTACCTTACGGTTGCCACGGCACCCCCTGTAGATGGCAGGGGAGGGAGGGATGGAGCTGATGCAGTCGCACAATCTCTGCACTTCAGCCTCTGGTACCCAGGGGTGGGATTTCAACGCCATAACCCTCAGACTCTCATGAGGTGGGTTCCTCCTGGTCTGGATCGGCCCATCGGGCCTTCTAGTCTAGTAGCCGGTCTCCAGCCGTGGCCAGTACGATTGGTTCATTCTCCCTTCTTTTCCCTCCCTCCGTGCCTAGGTGAGTGTCTTTGCTATGAGGGATACATGAAGGACCCCGTACACAAGCACCTCTGTATCCGGAACGAGTGGGGCACGAACCAGGGGTAAGTCGATGACCACACTCGCCTGACTTCCGACCACTCCCTGCTGGGACAACCCGTGGGGTGGGGGAGGAGAGGAGGGAGGACTCTGCCACTTGCCCGAAAAGACCAGACGGCTTGGGAGCATAGAGACTCATTCGCTGCTGAACGGGATCTGGCCACTAGAGGCGGAAAGTGAATTTGCAGGGGAACAGCCATGAGAAACGGGCAGGAGGGGCTTTAGAAGGGACAAACCTGCCAGTGGGTTTTTCGGCGAGAGTCAAGCGGGCCGGGGGACCGTCCTGCAGAGCATCGGGGGTTCAGCAAAGCATTTGCTGCAGTGTCCCTTGCCCGGAATCTTCTTGGAAGAAGGGTGGAGGCTGGTTTGGGGAAGAGCAAGTCTGTGCCGTCTGCAGCATGCTGGATCTAAGCTCTGCTGCAGAGTCCGGGGGGTTCTGATGGGCAGCAGAGGAGAAGCACTGCACTACGTTAAAAAAGGGAGACGGGGGATTGTCTTTAATTCAGTATGAAGCTGAATAACCCAGTCGGCACCGAATGCCTTCTGCGGCCCCCTTTTGTTTTGCATTCACTGGGCTAGATCCTCGGGAGGCGCCGGTTTGGATGAGCCGACGATCTGGCCTGAAGTGTTTCACGCCACCTGTTAATTTTCAACATGCCAGGGAGCTTTGTGCTGCTGACGTGTAGCTGCGCTGGCCGTTGCCAGCTGGCGAGGGCACAGCTGGCAGCCGGGAAGGGGTGGGAGGCAGTTGAGGGTTGTGCGAGAAGCACCCATTTGGGAATTTTTGCAGACACGGTCAGCAGGGAACAATACGGCCACTGAAACGACCATCGTCGGGGGCCAGCTACACTCGGGAGAACTGGCCGTTTCCTTTCTAAACCCCATTACCCACCGACCACATTCTATCGCTCGGCGCTCCGGTGTGTGCGGCACGTTGCTCTTGCGAACGCAAGCCCTAGAGAAAGAGTTGAGATTCGGGGCCGTATTTCTGTGGCGGTGGTGGTGCCTCCGGCTGTGAAAGGGAAGACGGAGGGGCATAAGTGCCACCATGGGACCTGAACTCCCATCAGAGAGGGGGGAAGGGGAACAGCAGCGCGCCGACTTTGGGAGTGGGGTCCGGTGGCTTGTTGCAGTCTTGACTTTAATTCATGTTTTCAATTAACTGTAATAATCAACTACACATCTGATCCTGTGACCCAGCGTGCGGGGTGGTCTAGCCCGGTTGCCCTGGTAGGCCGGTAAGCATTGCGGTGCTCTGGGGAAGCCCTGCTCTCTGATAAATGGGAGCAGCGGACAACGCTAGCCGAGGGCCAAACCCAGAGAGCTGTGAGCAATCCCAGTTCCTTCCTCTGGGATTTGGCCTGTAGATGAATTAACGGTGGAGGAGTCTGTTCGTGGCTTTACTGGCCAGTGCGTGCGACTCCATTGCCCTCTAGTGGCTGGCGACGGAGGGGGACGATCGAGGGCCACCGACTGGGTTGATTCTCCTCCAGGCTTCTGGAGGGTCTGAGTTGTGTGTCCGCTCCTGCAAAGTTGTAGGCAGCCATGCTGAGTGGCACTGGGGTAGCAGCACGGTCCTGGGTGGCCATGGGTTAGTCACTGTTCTAGTCCCTGGTTACCACTCCAGCATCTCTCTGCTGCCATGGCTACAGGACCATTCTTCCCCCTCTTGTGCGGCGCTCTGCAAGAGGGGATGAAAAGCGCATTTCTTCTCCTGGCAGATGCTGTGAAACCACGACGTGTTATTTGAACAGCAGGGGGAAGAGAGAACGCAGAGAGAGAGAGAGACCTAGAGAGATTAGGATCCCGGCTAGGAAATAGCATAATGAGATACAGTGCGGGAAAATGCAAGCTAATGAATCCGAGGGAAAATAACTGGCGATGCAGATCCGCACAGAGCCAGTGTCACGGCAGCGCCGGAAGCGAGATGCCGACATTACATTACATCGGAGCGGCGGGAGCCCCATTTTCAGAGTTGCTGAGGTGGGCGTCTCAGAGCAGTGCTGGACAGCAGAATTGCCAGTGTCTAAGTAGCGCTGCCTAAATGTGCTGAAAATTGGTCGAATTAGGCCCCCCGATGGCTGTGTCAGGGGGAAGGCATGAGACAGACGCAATTTGCTGCCGGTCTTCGGATGCTGAATGCTGAAACTTGTTTTGCGTTTCAACCAAAACAAGAAAAATCTGGTTTCAGTGAGAAGGCCGAATTTTCCATGTTGGTTTTTCTCTCAGGCTATGTCTAGACTGCAGGCTTCTTTCGAAAGAGGCTCATTCAAAAGATCGCGTCTAGACTGCAGGCGGATCTTTCGAAAGAGAAATCCGCTTTTTCGAAAGAGAGCACCCAGCGAGTCTGGATGCTCTCTTTCGAAGACGGCCTCTTTACATTGAAGAACGCCTTCTTTCGAAAGAGGAACTTTCGAAGGAAGGCATTCTTCCTCGTGAAACGAGGTTTACCGCCATCGAAAGAAAAGCCGCGTTCTTTCGAAATAATTTCGAAAGAACGCGGCTTGAGTCTGGACGCAGGGGAAGTTTTTTCGGGAAAAGGCTACTTTTCCCGAAAAAACCCCTGAGTCTGGACACGGCCTCAGTGTTTGATGGAACTCTCCCCTGCCCTTCCCTCCCCAGGATTGGTGGCTGATTGGGGGGGGGGGGGAGGAAATACGATTCGGGGTCTAAGCTCCTGATCCTCATCTGGTGTGTTATCAGTAACACGACTCCACGCTCTGGCCCTGTAAGCCTTGGTTCTTTTCTTTTCGTTAAAATAAAACGTCAGGCTTGAGGAGCAGTATGCATTTTAAATCGGCTAAGGCAAATGAACGCAGGCCATGCTTACCAGGGCTGGAGACTCTGTCCTGGGAAGCGGTGACTCTGAAAACCTGGCATGGTGGACAGTCAGCTGAACACGAGTTCCCAGTGCAAAGCCCTGGGCTACCACGGTCCTGGGATGCATGAACAGGGAATCTAGAGTAGGAGCAGAGAGACTGGAAGACGTACCCAGTGTTGCCTGGGTCCTTCAGGGCAGGGGGGTAGTGGTGTGGGGGTGCAGGAGTCAGGCTTTGTGTATGTGGGGGACAGGCAGGAGGCTGGGGGCGTAGAGGGTCCAGGAGTCAGGGAGGGGGTTTGAGGAATTGCTCTGGACATGGGACTGGGGATGTGGGGGGTATGAGAGTTGAGGGTTGGGGGGTGAGGAGGGGCTCAGGGTGGGGATCCCGTCCAGTTGCAGCTTTCTGTCTCCCCTCAGGTCCCCCAGCTGGCAGGAGTCTTCTCTCTCCCCCTAGCTCCCCCTCTGGCAGACCAAGGGCTGGGGTTGGGAAAGGGTTGGGGTGGGGGTGGCAGGCAAGATACTGAGCTCCAGCCCCAGGTGGTCACTCCTTTGGTGGTACGGCTGCCCCCGGTTGTCACTCTGCAGGATAGCTCTTCCTTGTCTTAGCTGCCCCCAGTGGCCACAGTGAGTATTGCTTCCCTCTTTTCAGCCCCCTCCCTTTCCATGTTATGGAAAACAGTCCTATTCCAGGGACTTCCCATATTCCTGGCACAACCAAACCTTGACCTTACTTAAGTTAGGAGAAGAGGGAGCTGAATATCAAATGCGGTGGCCCTTGCTCTTACCGTTTGGGAGGAGTTCTTGAACAGACTCGCAGACAGATGGACTTACAGACAGACACACTCTAATATACAGGGCTTGACAAACCGCAGCGAAATCTACTCACTAGCCCCGCATTGCGCAAGCGCGCACCGCCGGTAAACGGGGTGACCGGCTGAAATCTACTCACCACTGGCGAGTAGATGCACTGATTTGTCGAGCCCTGCTAATATGTCTATATCTGTCTAGATAGATAGATAAATAGATATAGATAGGTTTGGTACGGGTGCGATGCTGCTGGAATCTTGTGTCCAGCCCTGGTATCCACAGTTCAAGAAGGACATTGAGAAATGAGAGAGGGTTCAGAGAAAAGTCTAACATGATGCAATGGGTGGAAGTTGAAGCTAGACAAATTCAGACTGGAGCGAAGGCATGCATTTTTAACAGTCACCATTGTTAAACATTGGAACAACTTACCAAGGGTCCTGATGGGTCCGCTGTTGCTGGCAATTGATCAATCCAGATCGAGTGTTTTGCTAAAAGATCAGTTCTAGGAATTATTCAGAGGAAGTTCACTGTCTTGTGTCACACAGGAGGCCAGGTCAGATGATCACAATGGTCCTTTCTGGCCTTGGGATCTGAGATGGAAGAGACGAAAGAGCCACCATTCTGTAAAGCTCACCACAAACCCTTGTGAGCTGTGGCCAGAGGGCTTGCCATTGTGTGGCTTGGTGGCCTCGTGGTGATAGGGCTGAGCATAGGGGGCAAGTGAAGAAATCTATTCCGGAGAAGTTCCGTTCCTGACTAGCTAAATGTGTGTGTCCTTCCCCGCCCTGGGGCGGTCAGCTGGGTGATGGATTTTGCCTTAGGGGAGATGAATAGGGGACTCCCAGCTGGGTCACTTTCTCTCCCTCTGTAGTACTGGTCTTGCTTAACCCACTGACACCAAGTGCCCGGGCCTTCCGCTCCGGATTCCCCACCAGCCAGAAAGGAGTGGGTAGCTCTGTGCGATCAGCATTCCCCCATTGCCAGCAGGGTTGGTATTGGCTTTTTTCGTTTGCCTGTGGTGCCATGTAGCTATCTCCAGGGTCATGTCTGTCTGTGTTAGCGTTTTGCCATTGCCGCCTGCAAATCTCTCCCTCTTCCAGACCTGCCCACATCCTTTTGGCCTTAAAGAATTGCAGCTTTCCATGTATTTGCATAAATCTAGGCATAAACCTTCAGAAGCAGATGCCTTCCTATGCACGAGCTATTCTGAAATGCCCCAGCATGGGGAGATAACTGCATGGCTTTGTGTAGGGCCCAGAATTCTTGATGGCGTCTGTATGGAGATAGATTAAGTCATCAGGGCCTGATGAAATCTGTCCTAGAATACTTAAGGAGCAGTCTGAGGCGATATCTGAGCCATTAGCGATTATCTTTGACAAATCATGGCAACTGGGAGAGATTCCAGAGGACTGGAAAAGGGCAAATACAGTGCCCATCTCTAATGGGGGGGAATAAGGACAACCCACGGAGTTTAACTTAAATACCCAGAAAGATAGTGGAGCAATTAAGCAATCTATTTGCAAACACCAAGAAGAGAATAAAGTGATCACGAATTTGTCAAGAGCAAGTCATGTCAAAGCAACCCAATATCTTTCTTTGACAAGCTAAATAACCTTCTGGATGGGGGGAAGTGGTAGATGTGGCATGCCTTGATGTTAGTAAGGCTTTTGATACTGTCTTGCACGACCTTCTCATAAATAAACTAGAGAAATACAGCCTACACGAAGCTGCTATCAAGTGGGTACATAACTGGCTGGAAAGCCATTCCAAGGGAGTAGCTATCAGTGGTTCATAGTCAAATTGGAAGGGTATAACAAGAAGTATCCCACAGGGATCAGTTCTGGGGTCCTGTTCTGTTCAGAATCTTCACCCATGGTTTAAATAATGACACAGAGACATGCTTATAAAGTTTGTGGATGCTGCCAAGCTGGGAGGGTTGCAAGTGCTTTTGGAAGATGGGATTAAAAATTCAAAATGATCTGGACAAACTGAAGTAAGTAGAATGAAAATCAATATGGACAAATGCAAAGTACTCCACTTCGTACAATCAATTTCATACATATAAGATAGGAAAGAAATGTGCCTCTGGGCTGTATCAGCAGAGTGTTATAAGCAAGACACAATAAATTCTTCTTTTTTACTCTACTACACTGATTAGGTCACAACTGAAATACTGCATCTTATTCTGGGCATTACATTTCAGAAATGATGTGAACAAATGGGAGAACATCCAGAAAAGAGCAACAAAAAGATTAAAGATCTAGAAACGGATTGAGGGAAGATAGAAAAGATGGGCTTATTTAGTCTGGAAAAGGGAAGGCCGAGAGGGGACATAACAGTTTTCAAGTACATAAGATGCTGTTACATGGAGGGGGATGAAAAATTCTTCTCCTTAATCTCTGAGGACAAGTCGAGAAGCAATGGTCTTAAATTGCAGGTTGGACATTAGGAAAAACTTCCCAACTGTCAGGGTGGTTAAGCACCGGAATGAATTATATATGGAGGTCGTGGAATCTCCATCGTGGGAGAATTTTAAGAGCAAGTTAAAGAAAAAGTTGTTACGGATGGTCTAGAGCAGGGGTTCCCAACCTCTGGGGTACGCGTACCCCGGGGGGTACGAGAAGCTTGTCAAGGGGTACAGGGAATATTTGGTAAAGAACTAGATTATCCTAATTGAAATATTCCAAAAGTAGTAGTGTTAGTGAAAAAAGTTGTGGATTCTAGAGTCTAGAATGTATTTCCTTTCATATTGAATAGGGGGTACGGGAAGGGTTACTGAAAGCCAAGGGGGCACGGGGACCGAAAAAGGTTGGGAACCCCGGTCTAGAGAATGCTTAGAATGAGGGCGGGGGACTGGGCTAGGTGACCTCTTGAGGTCCCTTCCTGGCCCGTGTTTAACAGTTTCTAGGCCATATTTCCCATATTGGCCCACTCATGCATTTCAAGACTAGGGCCCCCCTCGCTCACCGTGCTGGCGGCGGGAGCTGCAGGGAAGCAGAGTGATGCAGCAGCCTCTGCTCTGCCGCCGTCTCCCAGCCCAGTCTCTCCACATCCCCGTGGCAGCAGAAAGTTGGCGCGCCCCACCCCAGCGTGGGCTGGCTTGGGAGATGGCAACGGAGCAGGTAGTTCTGCTTTCCCGTGGTTTCCACCGTCATGGGGGGCGGGGCTGACTTGTGCTGCTGGCTCCAGCCAGCCCTGCCCCCCCCCCCGGGCTTACCATCCCCATATGAGGGATCATCCCGTCCATCGGCCGGTTGGGGTGGTCGCTGGGGGGCCCCCCAAGGCGCAGTGACCAGGGTGGCCAAGCCGAACTGCCCCGCGGATGGGGTGACTGTGCACACGCCTCTGCCAGGCCACTGGCTCAGAGCCAACATCTGGAAAACCGCGCAGAATTCCCCCCCGAGCCCTGAACGAGAGGTGCCCCCGGCCCAGTAGGAGGACTGGAGGCCTGGCGTTGGCCCTAAGGTAAAGTGAGTTTGAGACCCCCACCTTACAGCCTTCCTGTAACGACAGACCTGGCACTGGATCCCACTGCTGCCTCCCACAGTGCTCTGCTCTCCAGCGCCCGCTGGGGACTCCCTGCTTTGTGGGGCTGCTGGCGAGGAGGCCCGACACCGTCCATTGCAGCCGTGACGTTTGTGATGCTCAGACTGGGGAACAGGGCGTGGGCCACCAAACCGATCCCTCGTGGGCCGCCAAGCAGCCCTTTGAGGGCCATGACTTTGAACGGTTCCTGAGCTGGGCGGGATTCAGACTAGCAGTGTGGCGGTGACAAGAGGCTCCGCCTGCGGCTACCAGCCAGCGAGGTTTCCCCGTGCGTTCCTCTTGGCTCCTTCCACCTCACTGTGCCGACTTGTCCACCCCCCGCGGAGCCCTGACTACGTCCTGAGGATCTGCAGAGACGCTGGCCCGTCTGTCCTCCCTTCCCCTTCCCCCCTCCTGCACGTCGCGCTCTGCACGCTCACACCTTGTCATTGGCGTTTTGCTGGCAAATGTGATTATCCTCCCGCAGTGGCGTCCTGGAGAGACGCCGTTACCTTCACACGCCCTCCTCCGGGAACGGTTTGGCTGGGATTTCCCTTCCCGCCGCCGCCACGTTGCTGCTTTTTATTCTGGCGGGTGCTGTTGGGGCTGGTTGAATGGGTCCACGAGCTCAGAGCCAGGCAGAAACCCCCCCGAGTTCTCCTCAGAGAACCCAGGCCAATCTAGAACCGGGCGATTTGAATATGGCGGAGTCCGAACTGAAGCAAACGGGCTCGGATTCGGTTCGAAAGAGCCCGAGGCAAAGTGAATGACTTGAGGGTGGGCTGAATGTTACTGGCTCGTTTCGGGAAGGAAGACGCCTGACTTGAACCGTCTCTGGCGGGTGACAGTGTTCCATGTCCAACGTTTGGCCCAGCTCCTGTTTGGCTTGACGCAAGTTGTCCCTGTTCCGAGGTGCCTGATCCAGCTCCCTGTGCCAGGTACTCGCGTGCCGAGGAGACGCGTCTTCCTGTGAGCGACGCTCAGTTTTCAGTGTTGTTCTCTGCTCTTCTCCCTCCCTGGCCTGGCAGCAGGACTGAGTGCGCTGTGTGTGGGCCGGGCTCTCCTCACAACACTCGTCCCGTTGCTATCGGCCAGTTCCACAGGGCCCTCCTGGTTCAGACCCCTGCTGGCTGTGACAGTGGGCCTCCACGGAGAGGGTGTGAGAGAGGAGAACGTGGTGTGAACCTCCTGCGTCCCTTTGGGTGAGGCAACAGCTGCGGGAGTCACTCCTCTTCCCAGCATTCGTGGGTCCCTTCCTGTAGTGGCCTCCCTCTGTCCCAGTAGGGGCAAGAGCTCCCCAAGACATGCTGGTGGGCAGGGCCAGAGCAGCCTAGCTCCGCCCCCAGGAAGTAGAAGGGCAGGGCTGGAAGTATAAAGGCTGGCGCTAAGAACTCAGTTGAGCCCCAGCTGCTGAAGGAGCCAGACGCCTTTCCTGAGCTCTGGAGGTGGGAGGCTGGCCAGGACCACCAAGACTGCTGACGATCCCCACCCCCGAGCCGGTGGAAACCCTGCCAGCGTCCTCGTTCCCTTAAGACCTGGAGGAACTGGTACTACGCCCTGTATGGGAACTGGGAGGTAGCCGACTGTGATCTGGCCAGAGCTAGGAGACCCCAGTGCTTCTCAGCCCGACCCTAAGCCTGAGCACCCTGAACTGTTTGCTTTTGGGGCCGTACGTGTCGGGGTGTCGGTTCCATAACGCTGCCCTCCGCCCAGTGGTGTGGAAAACCTGCCCTGTGAGGGGGTGCGGAAGGAACCGGATATGCTGAGTATTGAGAAGAAATGGCTGAAGGGGGACGTGGCAAATCTTCACCTATGAAAAAACCCAAGTTGCTGCGAAGATGCCAGTGATCAGTTCTCCCCTACGTCCGCCAAGGGCTGGAGAAGCAGTAACGGGCCTGAACGCGGGTTGCCTTTAGCTGAGTGTGTGCATGCAATGCCCGCAGACATCGTAATTGGTCCTAACATTGTGCCTGCACTTGGCAATATGTTGCCGGTGTTTGTGTCTAAGGCCAACTTCTGGCAGCAACGGTGAATTCCCAGGCAGACTTTGGGATCTCCTTTAATTGGCCCTGAATTTAACATCCATCATTTTAAGCACGGGGCAGTTTAAAAAGGAGGGACTGACCCTTTGTCGTGACGTTACTAATCGCTGGCATTCCGGTAGCCCGGTTGTGCTAGACACAATGCAGGCACGTAATTAAAGACTGTCCCTGCCTAGCAGGCCTTCCAAAATAGACCATGTGGATAAAGGGTGGGAGGGGAAAAGGAAGCACAAAGAGGTGAAATGACTTGCCCAAGGGCACACAGCAGGGTAGTGGCAGAGCCTGGCAGGAGACGCCCAGTCTCCTGTCCGCAAGGACATTGCACTGGGATGTTGCGCTCCGCTGTTGGAAATGCAGAGCACAAAGCTCAGGGCTGTTTTAGTCTCCTTGGCAGGTCTGCTGCAGTGGCTTTTTAATAATTGTTTGCCCTAGAAGGGTAGCTGAGGTTTTGTTAGGGGAGAGCGATTTTTTTTTTTTTTTTTTTTTTTTTTTGGTTAGTTAGCAAAACTTTGCTTCTCTTGTCTAATTACACTGCTGGAAGATTTTCCATGGAAGCCCCATTCTTGGCAGGGTGCCCTCTTTAAAGTCATTAGTCTTCACAGCGGGAAGGACGATCATCAAAGACTCCGTTTCCCAGCAACCCCTGCTGGGCCGTTACGCGCCAGAGGATTGCAGAGCGAGCGTATTAAAGTCTGCTGTTCTCTGCCCTGGCCCTGAGCAGAGATTCCTTTGAACTGGGGCCCAGCGAGAGCTGTCAGAGCCGGTTCCAAACTCTCTTTCTGATTCTTTCATTTGCAAACCAATTTAGCAATTACACTGAACGCGGAGCGGGGAAGGGAGTGTGGCTAAATGCAGAGAGGGTGTTCGATATGGAGAATGGGAAGGGATTTGCTCCGGACCCTCCCAAGGGGGAGCTTGTTCTTTGCTGGGTATGTGACCCTGCTGCAGACTGCGCAGAGATGCGGGTGTTGCAAATGGGGCACGTGGTTGGCCAGCTTTCCCTGTGAGCCACTGTGATTACTTGAGGGGGCAGCTTCCTATCTGCTCATACCACGGAGACAATCTACTGGCAAGGACCCATTCATACAATTTCATCCCTAACCCATTGGTCAAAACTCTTGAGCTCTCTGGGAGGCCCAGCTGCCGCATGCGAGCCATTGAGGAATACCAAGGCACTGGTGGAAGATGTCCTCCACGCCCACACGGCCAGTGCCCTCTCTCGGACTCAGCAAGGTTTTGTACCAGGTTGGCAAAAAGTCTGTGGCCCTCCAACCTTCTCACCCAGTCCCGCAACAGGAAATGGGCCGACCATTTCATGGTTCTACTTACCAGAAGCAAAGAGGCAAATGATCAGTCAGTCGGCATGCGTGTGTGTGGATACAAAACCATTTGTTCTCTTTTGCCTCTGGCCTGGAAGTAGGATTGCAGCCTTCACGCCTCTTATTTCCAACTCGCCTTCTGTCTTTCTGCTAACCTCTTTTTGCCCTAGCATCTTCTGCACATCAGAGGAAAGAAAGACAAAGAAATGTGGGGCTAAAAATCTGGGTGATGGGGGAAACGGAAGGAATAGAAGGGCAGAAAGGAAAAATCTGTTGCTGCAGAGATCCCGAAGCTCTGTGCATGGAGAGGAGAGAATTCTGCTGAGAGCCAGCGGGCAAATTTCATCCTCCCAACTAAGCTGTTGTCTCTGAGGCATTGAACTGAAACGTGCTCAGAATCAGCCTTCTGAACAGGGACCAAAAGTTGTTCCCGAGAGTCGGCTCCATCTGCCTGGAACGCTTAAGACGAGCCTTCTCTCTGCAACTCTGTGAACGGGTGAGGAATCCTCCTAAAAATTTATTAGCAACAACGCTAACGGTGGCTTCCTAGAATTGCCAGGGCTTTTATTTACCAAGCGTTTTGCTGTTTGCTCCGTCTGCTGCTCCCGTGCTGGTGAAGGCCTTGAAAGGGGTGTGCTGGAACCGACACGTCGAAGAGAATTGCTGAGTGGTTTGTTACCTGTTGCAAACCCATCTGGAATCTCATGGCATGCAAACTGCACTTAAGTGTTCTAGGCCTACCTGATGTGTTATACGACAGCTCTGTTAAAAAAAAAACCAACTAGTCTGTGAGCGAGAGGGATTCTTTTTCCTGTTGCACTCGCATGGCTCCACACCATCCCTATGTCCATGGCTGTCGGGAGTCCCCTATGGCTTCAGTGGTTTGTTTGCATTTTGCTTCTTGCATTTCTTGCGGACTTCACCCTTGGATACCTTCCAAGGCAGCATTCATGTCTGGCCTGTCGGAGTCGATTCTTCTACCTCTCACAACCCAGAGCAGCACAGTTGGTTATGCTTTGCATTGCCAACATCATGTGGCATTCTGGCGCTGTAGTACCCTTTGTGCACAATCCCAGTATTTCCCTTTGGCTTTCAATGGAACTTGTACCCTTGAATCTGAGAGGTGGATTTGAAAATCCCGCCCCGCCTCTCTCAGTTCCAAGAATATCTGGGCTTTTTCCATCAACCGTCCATCTAGAATGACTCTCCCAAGCTGCGGTAAGACTGGGGTCATGTTGTGTTTCTTCCTTGAACTTGTCAAGGAAATTGATAGCTGCATGGTATTTAATTCAAACTCTTCTTCCTGCTGTGTTGGGTTTTGGAGACGCGTTTGTGACGGCGCGTTGGGGGTCCCCCGTCTCCTGCACCCCGAAATGGCACAAACAGACTGCACCAGCCTGTGGAATAGAGGAAGTTTATTGCCTCTCCAGGATACAGCACAGCACAGCACAGATGTAATCTGGTCACAGAGCTGGGCTAGGATGCCTCAGGCCCACTTGAGATGGGGGAGACTGGGCCCCTAAACTCCAGCCCCACTCCCTAGGCTGTCTCCTCCATGCTCCCAGACAGCAACTAACCCACACTAACCCAGCCCTGCCCCCCAGCCAGGGCAGCATTCCACCTTCCTTTGTTCCTCTCCATGGGGAGTGTCTGGCCATACCGGTTGAGAGGTCCCTTTGCATAGTGACTCATCCTGTTTTGCTGGGTCGTGGTACCCACGGCAGCCAGTGGGGGTTACCCCAGAGCCAGCAGCATAGAAACCAGCCCGGTACCCCCACTACGTCACGGCGTTCTACTGAAGACCGCTCCCAACATGTAAGTTTGTGCTGACTGAGATCTCTGGGTTTTGTTAACCTGACCTGCAGGAGCTTCCATTTAAAGAGCAATTCCCCTGAAGTGCTTGTCTTGCAAAGCATGCTTTTCACTGCCACTCTGCTGTCTTCAAGCAGCATTGCTCGGGTGACAGCTTTTTGGAGTCAAGGACCTGCTTTTTGTTCTGGATTTGTATGGTACTTAATCCAGAGGTGTTTGTGGTAGAGATTATTTTGTCCTACTGGGTGTGGTTCACTGCCCCCTGCACTTATAGAAAGAGAGAACGAGTTTACAGCCTTAGCTAAGAGCCTTTTAGCTCAAGTGGTGGAGACTCCTGCACTAAGCTCCAAAGGTCCCAGGTTCGGTTCTGTCTGTCGGCGTCCATATTGCCAGTAAGTGCTCGTCTCACAAACAACTACATGTGGCAATTTTGGGTTGAATTTGCTAAGGGTGTTCACATGCTGATGAAATCTCTCTGGAAGAACCAGTTTTCTTGGGTTCATCTGATCTCCTTTTTCGCTGATTCTTTGGCCTACCGTACGAAGCTCATTCAACCCGATCTGTGTTTTCAGATTAAGCTCTGCTCATTTTCGCCTCCAATCAGCCGGTCATCAGCAATTGCTTCCACTCCATACGGATCCTCGCAGATTGTGGCCTTGGGTACATATCTGCCAAGAGGGATGTTAAAAATACTGAATTTTGGACTTTTCTGTACATCCCAAATGGAAAATACTCTTGCATTTTGAAGACTAGATTTGACCTCCCCAGTCATTCTTGGAGAGCAGCGCTCTGCGCTTAGGTCCTATTCAAATCCTTTGGATCGATAAGTCTAACTGGTGTGATTTCTGTTTTATTACGACAACCATTCCATTGACTCAGTCAGTTGGTGCCTGTAGTAACATCTAACTTTTACCATCTCATGAAGGTCAGTTTTGAACATAGCTGCTTAGTAGCAATGGGCTATTACGGGCAACATGTATTTTTGGTGCCAGAGATCCATATCAGTGTGAAGTATTCTATCCTGTTAAAGCAGCCCGCTCGCTTTCACATGATCATCTGTTTCATCACGTAGAGCAGATACTGTAGGCTGTACAATCATTTGATCATCTGCTTTTGCACAGTGTTCCTCAACCCAAGCACACCTCAGCCTTTCCGCCCTTTCAAACAAATCTGGTTTCTGCTGTTTGTTTATTCTTGCCATCTGTCTTTATGCCTTGATGTGCATTTTTAATGAGCTGCATGTCGGCTCTTCCGCTGCGTGTTAACGCTTTCGTTGGGGGAGCGCTGTTTTGACGAGGCCTGCACCTCGCAAGGAAAGTCATCTTCGTGCCGTGGCTCTGGGTGTGTCTGCGTTAACGTGGACCAGTGTCACTTCACTAAATGTGGACGCACTCCACCAGGGCAGAGTGCAGAGGGTTTTGCAAGTGACTCTGGTCTCTGGCAGGTGGAATCTTGCTGTTCTGACGGTTTGTTAGTCCGTGGACTAACCTACTGATGGAAAGGTTTTCCTCTGCTCCGACCCATCAGCCTATTCTTACGCAGGCGCCTTTGAGGCCAGCGCTCCGGGAGCACTTGCATTCTTGTGGGATGGGGACAGGGAATAACTCTCCTCTCCCCTAATGTAGGGGAACCTAGATTCCTTGGTTTTTCTCTCCTAATCTAGGGCTGTGTTTGTCTTTTTAAAGGCAGGCCAGTCCATCACCTCTCCTTGAGCTTGTCCCAGCGAATGAATCTGGAGTTTTGCATTAAGAGACTTATTGCTTTGCCTCGGTCGAGTGGTGAGGCTGTTTCTCTGGCTCTCAGCAAACTCTGTCACTTTCTCCCTCTCCCCACTGGAAAAGCCAAGAGTGCATTGGGGGGCTGTAACTAACGGGGGCACCAGGTCACCCCCAAACCCACAGTGGAGTGAAGACTTTTGCTTGGTTCCACCTGGAATTACCGACGGGTGTCCCATTGGTGGCAAGACGGCTTCCTGGGCTCGGAGACCAGAAATGCCTCTTTCTGCAAGAGACTGGCTGGTCATCACCTTGCGTTGGCATGTGATGCTACCGGTTGGCTCTGTCCTTGGCCGCTGGCATGCGTTGGCTGGTGGGGGCACCCTGGTAAAATGAGCCTGACTTACTGCTTGTGACATCCGCCATCTGTAATTGCGGTTGTTGGGCAGCCCAGGAGAAGAGGGACGCACGAGAAGGAAAAGTGACAGCCTGGTAATTCTGTTTGGCAGCGTCCTCTCCTGTCCTGCCGCTGTCCTCTCTCTGCTCAGGGATGCTGCTTGGATGTTCCCCTCGGGTACTTCGCCCTGGAAAGGAAATGGGAGGATCGGTGCTCGTATACTAGATTGGATTTGAGAGTTCTCACGCCGAGTCACAGAGCTCGCAGTAACTGTCGTGGCCATGCCGGACGGGGGGAGAGAGGGCGAGAAGAAGCAGAATTCCTGGAGCGTAACTTCCCCGGGACCAGGAGAGTTTTATGCCAGCGCGAAGCCAGGCAGGTGGGCCAGGCAGACTCTGGTGCGTGGGCACGACAGACGGGTGCTGCAGATGTCAGCAGCCAAGCCTGGGGAGGTGGCCCTATCGGTGTGTGAGCTGAGTACAGCAGATGAGCACAGCTTGTGCTTTTGGTGCCTGGCCGGGAGGCGTAGCGGAGAACATCTGCACCCGGGCCGGGCGGGGCTGGCAGGAAGAAGACACGGTACTGGCTGAGGAGCAGACGAGGCTGGCGTCTCCGAGTTGCTGAGCCCTGCCCGGCCTCCGAGAGGAGCCACGTTCTTCCTTCCTCAGTGGGAGACGTCCAGTCCCTGAAGAATGCCAGCCTTCCTGTTCTCTGTCTCTTAGCTGCAGTGCCCAGCCTCCCTCGGCAGAGCTGGTGGTGCAGGCTTCATTCATCGCAGGCTGGCACCAGCAGCCAGGACCACAGCTAGACCCAGGTCCAGAGCCGCCGGCGGGGGTGTGAGCGTGAGAGACTGGCTCAGCAATTCCCTAGGGGAAGCAATTCGCTTGCAAAGCTGTTTGCCTTCTGTGTCCTACCAGGGGCACCCTGAGCTGCGGGAGCATTGCCTGTGGGAGATACCGCCCCCCCCGGGTTAAGAATTCCCCGGGGTGACGTGACTGCTGCTCGCAAGGGAGTGCAGACCTGAGCCAAGTGGGGGTGGGGGAGGCAGGGAGTCCCGGCTCTCTCCCAAGGCTGGAGGGAAGCCGCAGACATTCCCCGTGCTCCGGCAGCACACGAGCGAGCCCTAGCCCGAATCAGCCCGTCCTTTCAACTCCCTCGCCCTCAGGCCTGTGCCCTCGCTCCCTGCCCTCCGGTGCTCCATTCCCAGGCTTAACAAGGTGCGTGCGTGGTCCTCCCCGCTCTCCTCACTCCTCCTTTTCCCTCTCCTCTCCTTCCTGCTTCCTTCGCTTGCGCCCCCCGCCCAACACACAGCCTCCCCAGGCAGCGAAGCCCCGGCAAGGCGGCAAACGGCAGAGGGCCCGGGGTGCAGCATCTGGGTGAAGTTACAAGGGCAGCACTTCCCCGGATGACGGGTTTTTTTCCTTCTTTTTAAATCCGCCTCGCTCCACCCCCCGCCGCGCGTCTCGGCTTTGCGAGATTGAAGGACACCCAGATGAAAAGCCTCCCCGACTTTCAGATCCGCCAGGCACCAAGCCCCTCTCTGCCCTCCCTGCCCATCGCTCCTTTCATGTCCACGGGCATCCCAGGGAGAAAGTGTCTGCATTAGCATTTTTAATGAAGAGCTGGCTGGGAAGGAGAGCAGGGGGAGGAAGGGGAGGGGAAGGAGTGAAGCAGAAAGCCAAGCCACGGCGAGTAAAAATGTGGCCCTAGTTGGAAGCAGCATGGGCGAGGCAGAGGCCGTAGAACAGGGGTGGGCAACAGCCTCTCGGTGGGCCCGATCCGGCCCACGCAGCAGTTCCGGGCCCCGCCTGCAGCGCGTTGCCTGGGAACCGGAGACACGGCCTGCCGGGCGGCTGCCATCCACAATAGGAGCAGCTGAAAGGGCTCGCAGCTCCCGGCCCCACACTAGCCCGTTGCCTGGGAGCCAGGGACGCGCGAGACTTTCAGCTGCTTCTGTGTAAAGAACTCGCTTTCCCCCGGCAAGATGGGAGCCCTTTGAATGGAAGCAGCTGAAAGGGCTCCAGCGTCCCCGGCTCCCAGGCCACACGTTAGCCAGGCTGGGAGCAACGAGCCCTTTAAATAGCTCCGGAGTCACAGGCGAGGCGCGAGCCCTTTCAACTCCTGCTATTTAAAGGCCCCGCCCCTTCTGTCTAAGGCCCCGCCCCCTCCATCTAAGGCCCCGCCCCTTCTAGGGCAGCCCGCCACCACTTCAAAAATGTTTGAAGTGGCCCTTGTTGAAAACGGATTGCCCACCCGGCCTTCGGAGGGGCACAAATAGCTGCCCCACCCAGGTGGCTCTGACTATGGGAAATGTTCCGTGTCAGCCAGAATAGGGGGGATAGGTGGCAGCCCCGTGAACCCCCAGGACTGTTCCAAGATGAAGCAAGTGTGAGGGGCCTGCTCTCTAGCATGAAGCAGAAATAGCCCCTCTTTTCCTCTCTGCTTATGGGTGGCGGTGCCCCATGAAGCAGCAAGCTCCTGCTATAATTCACGCCTCAGAACCGGCTTTGTGCTTATGGGAAAGACATTAGTTCCCATAATATAAGGACTAGAGGACACCAAATGAAATGAATGGGGAGCAGGTTTAAAACAAATAAGCGAAAGTTCTTCTTCACACAGCGTGTAGTCAACCTGTGGAACTCCTTGCCAGAGGAGGCTGTGAAGGCTAGAACTGTAACAGAGTTTAAAGAGAAACTAGATAAATTCATGGAGGTTAGGTCCATAAAAGGCTATTAGCCAGGGGACAGAAATGGTGTCCTTGGCCTCTGTTTGTCAGAGGCTGGAGAGAGATGGCAGGAGACAAATCGCTTGATCATTGTCTTCGGTCCACATTCTCTGGGGCACCTGGTGCTGGCCACTGTCGGCAGACAGGACCCTGGGCTAGATGGACCTTTGGTCTGACCCAGTACGGCCGTTCTTATGTTCTTATGACACCTGCTAACAGACTGGCTTTCCCCTGGTCTTTCCTGGCTACAAGAAATGCCTCGTTGTCACTAGCATGATCCTTGAACTCCCCTGTCCATGCCATAACCCCTTCACCCCATCCAAAAACTTGGTCTGGTAGCAGAGAGAAGCCGGGAGCTGGCCAGTGTGCATTGAGAGTGGGCAGTAGGTTCCAGCACTAGGCTTGGCGTCTGGATGGAGACCTGGATTGTGTTTGAGAGGTTCCCACCAACCCCCGATTCTGAGCCGTTGTCTGTCCACCTCGGCACGAACGGCAGTCGAGGCTGGATTAGCAGGGGGCGCTGGCGAGCAGCAACGAGGTGCATTGGCATAGCTTTGAAGCAGCAGCGTGCCCAATCGCTGGCACACTTGGTTGGCTTCCGGGCAGCCCTGCTGGCCCCTCCCTTTCAAGCGCGCCCCCGAATGCCGTGATAGATAGCGAAAGAGGAGGCCGGCTCTCATCCCGAGCGCCGTTAATCCAGTTTGATCAGCCACTGAGCCGTTTCTGATCAGCCCTCGTTTCTTTTGTGAGCGCTAAAGAGCGTGCAACTGAAATCCTTGCCAAGAGCAACAAAAACCAAGCAGGGAGGAGCCGGCCGCGACCGTGAAAGGGAAAGTGAGGGACGTGAAAGGGAAGAGAGGGGGAGCGAAACAAAGCAGCAGCGACGGGAGGCAAAAGGCAGCGACTGAAAGGGTGAGCTGTGCACAGCGAGGTGAAGTCCCCCCAGTGCATATTTCTAAAGCCAAAGAAAAACAAACCCAGCCAAGAGGATTTGAGCAATGGCAGCCTGGCAGCACCCAGAAGAACAGGGCTTTGGATCTGCGGGGTGCCCCGGTGGGGGCAGGCGCCTCTGTCCTCCTTAATGTCTACTTCTCTGCGTGCATCTGACCAAGTGGGTCTTTGCTCACGAAAGCTTCTGCTCCAATACGTCTGTTAGTATAAGGTGCCGCAGGCCGTCTTGCTGTTCTCTGCTCTTCGTGTTCCAAAGTCGGCGTTTCCACACAGCCCCTCGCAAGCCACCGTGCCACGGCTCGATACTCTCCTGTCTCCCGCAGAAGCCTTTTTGGAGAGACACCCTGCTGCCCAGAGCAGGTACTGGCTGACCTGGGCTTACGAGCATTGTCCGACATGACGCATCCCAGCCGCGCTGGACAAGCGCAAGGGCCAGGGGCGGCACCCACGTCAACAACCCCCCGATCCTGCCCCACTGAATCATTGGGAACTTTACCAGAGATGGGTTGGACCACGGGCAGGTCAGCGATGCCCTTTTGATGCCCAGTTGTGCCGTGGGCGTGTCTCGGGGTAGCTCTGTTGAGCTCAGCGATGCCAAAGCCTGGCATGGCTTGGCCCTTGCCCTACAGCGTCCCTCCCTCATGTAAACGCTCACGTCGGCGGGTAGAAC
Organism: Pelodiscus sinensis; assembly: GCF_052426305.1. Classification (NCBI taxonomy): domain Eukaryota; kingdom Metazoa; phylum Chordata; order Testudines; family Trionychidae; genus Pelodiscus; species Pelodiscus sinensis. The sequence continues at coordinate 63,188,297 of NC_143060.1, forward strand.
GGCCCTGGGCATCCCTCGCAGTCGGGGGGGGGGGGGGTGGCGGAGCTGATGGGCATGTTGCTGAGGGAGACAGGACAAGCTGCGTGGATGGCTAAGAGCAATCCAGCATAAGGATGGTGGTTGGCGTTTCTACAGGAGCTGACTGGAGGTTAATGCCCACAGCCCACTAAAACTCCATGGGAGCTGAGCGCTCCCCTCAGAGAGTCCTTCGAAAGTGCCAGCCCGCCTACGTGGAGTGGGAATCTCGTAGGGATGTATCTATATAAATGATCATTTTGGAAATGTCTGTCTGTCTGTCTGAGTCTGTTTGGTCAAGATCTCCTCTGAAACGGTAGGAGCTGGGACCATTAAATTTGACAGGCAGCTCCCTCTTCTCCTAACTTAAAGCAAGGTCGGGGTTTGGTTGTGCCAGGACAGTGGGATGTGCCGGGAATTCAGTTGCCTCTCCTAAAATGCAAAGGGAGAGGGCTGGTGGGAGGAAGAGTGATACTGTAGAATGCCCACGGGGGGCAGCGAGGAGCCAGAGATGGGGGCCAGGACAGCTATAACCCCATTGGGCCAGCAGGGGGCAGACAGGGTTGGCAAAAGGGTGTGTGTTAGGGCTGTCAAGCGATTAAAAATTAATCGCGATGTTAAACAATAATAAGAATACAACTCCCCCCCCCCCCGCTCCAACCCAATTCCCTCAGAGCCAGGCACCTCCCCTCCCAGCCCCCCGTCTAGCTCAGTGTCCCTGCCCTCCCCCAGAACTAGCCTCCCCCAGCTCCACGCTCTAACTCAGTATCCCTGCCGTCCCCCATAACCAGCCACCCCCAGCCCCTCTGCTGCAACCCCGTGCCCCCCCTAAGAACCAGCCCCCCCCCCAACACCCCTGCTCTAACCCAATGCCGCACCCCTCCCCCAGAACCGGTGACATACCCTCTGCCCTGCTAGGTTAACGCGGTGACTCTGTGGGAGGAGCCCCCCCCCCATCAGATCAGCCCTGGGTCTCACCGGAGCCGCTGCGGCCAGGCGCGTTTCCCTTCAGGCGCTGGGGCGCGTGCACAGAGCGGCCGGGAACGGTCCGGGCGCGCGGCTCTGAACGTTCCATTTGACCAGCATGTGCCACCGCCCCCCCCCCCCCCCGCCCCGATCCTCTTTGCAGAGCAAAATCCCGGATGTGTTTTGCCATTTAAAAAAGCCGGCCAGATGGAGATTTAACAAATGAAAACGAGGACATGTCCGGGAAAAACCAGACGTGCGGTAACCCTAGATTAACACCCGTTAATTCTGCCCTGTCTTTGTGTGTCTGTCTCTCCCCTAGCCGGGGTACATGCACCTCTTTCCCCAGCTGTGCCCGCTGCAGCGGCCATGGAGAGATGCGTCTCACTGGGTCCCAAGTTGCTGCGGTGAGAGAGGGTTGGGTTGGCCTCTCTCTCCAGGGCAGCCTGCGTCCTGAACCCCTCATGCCCAGCCCCACCCCAGAGCAATGATTTCAACGAAGAAAACCAAAACTTATTTGCGTTAAGGACTCGAGCAACACTGGGTACATCTTCTAGTAGGGCATGTTGGACAGTAGTTACTCAAGCAGAGAAGACGTTGAGATTTGTGAAGAGAAAGCTTTATAAGAATTAAAACGCGGGCTGTCGGCATCGCTTGATGTACCAAGTGAAGATCCTTAAATCAAACACTAATAAGTTCTCCCGCAGCATTTTTCTTTCTTTGCCTGTCTGTACATTTTTATTATTATTGTGGACGTGTTTGTGTTGTCTTGTGTGCGTGGAGAGCAACAGGAAAACTGCAATGCAGCCTCTTTACCTGCTTCCTCTGTACCTTCTGAAAAGCAGCGTCTCGTTAACTGATGTGCAGCTTTGATTCCCCCCAAGGCATTATGGGAAGCTCCTAGCTGCTCTCCCACACGTTTCTTATCACAGACAGCAGACAAGCTTCAGGCTCTGACGGCCTCCACCCCCCTCCCCAGACGCATGCACCACACAACTAGAAGAGTCCAATTTGGGGTCGGAGCTGCAGTGGAATTTCTTGCTGCAGTCCCTGTTGTACTGGCCACTGGCTGGGCGGCATGGGGAAGTCGGCAGTGCTGCTAACCAGTCTGATCCTGGTCTGTGCCTAAACAGAGGCGTCTGGGCTGCAAGTCTGTCAATCTGGTACCTTTCACTAGCGCTGAATTCACCGTGGAGCGGGGAGGGAGGGGTAGCCATTCTTCTTATTTCCCCACTTCTGTGCATCTGGAACAATACTGTACCTCTCCTTTTGTTTGCCATCTGATGCGCTCCTGAGAGCCGAGAATAAAGCCCATCCGCAGGAGTATTGAAAGGCTCACAGACAGTAGCGTATTCAAGGTGTGGGTGAGCCACGCAAGAATGTTATGTGCCTACTTCTAAAGCTTCCTTTATTCAAGCCCGTCCAATCTGTGGGATGAATGGCATCCTCCCCGTCTAGCTGACGGGACAAAAATCAGATTGTATCCTGGTAGAGGAATTAGAGGCATAACAATCCTGCAATCAGAATTCTTTTGTTGTGGCTAAAATAGCTTCCCATAAGAACGGGAGGTGCTTGCGGAAAAGAGCTGTAATTACCTGTGGAGAAAATTGCCAGGATTGTTTTCTGCGTGGCAATAATTGAGCACCAGTTGGAAAATATTCTCCGGCCTTCATTGTTCTGGGCTGCATCCGCAGGGTGAGCCGCACCTCTCTCCAGGTCCGAGTTCACCGCCCGGCGTGGCTGGTGTGGGCAAGGCTGGTGGGCATTGTGATGTCTCTCCAAAGCCCGTTGGCGTCAACGCCGGCTTCTGCTGCCGGCGTCTAAAAGGCAGGTATGCTGCCCTGGAGAAATCTACCGCCAGAAGGGCCTACGGATATGCCGGCCAGATGTGTGTTCTGAAGGCAGGATTGCTTTAGTAGGAGAAGACAGGAGGGTGTCCACGGAGGATGCTGCAGCAGGAGTCGAGTTCTTCGTTCAGGTGGTTGATCCTGGAAATCCATCCACCCTCCAAGTGTTTCTGTGGATCTGGGATCCGGGAGTTGGCAAAGGGCCTCCACCGTGTCCTTGGTAGCGGGTGTGGCATTGTGACCCATCAGCGACACACGGAGCGCTCGACCATCGAGACACACACTTTCCCAAGCAAGTTGGAGGTGGAGCCTGTCGTTCTGCCGCGGCCAGAACGCACGGTTTTGATCAAGCCACTTCTCATACCCCAAACGAGAAGTCTCCTACTTTTCCTTGGACGACTATTTCAGTCTAAGCAACCCTGTTTCTTTGTATTTGGCCTAAAACTTCCCCTTTTGCCTCTGCCACCTGAAATAGTTCTGCTCCGTGCTTGTGTTTACACCTGCTCTTAATCTGCATGCAGCTATCTTGCTCTTCCTTACCGGCAGTTAGCCACCGTGCACCTGTCCAAGTCTTTCCCAATCGCTCTTCCTAAACCAGTCCCTCCAGTGCCTTGTTGGTTTTCCTGCTGTTCTCTGAATTGCCTTCAGCTTGTCAATCTTATCCTGCCCAGAAAGAGATGGTTTTCCAGGTGCCGTCCTTCCCCAGCTGGGTGCTATGAAATCCCTTGATACTGATTCCCCGTGATTCCATGGGGCCGTCTGGAGATCTGACAGTGTATCTCCTGCTACGATGGATGGCAACACATCTCCTCCGGGTACCTGTCTGCATGAGCCCCCTGCAGGTGTGTAAGCACCTTATGTGCGGCAGACTGGCTGGGTTTGCCTAGCACCATCCCTCGAGGGCGTGACGGGGGAGGTGACGGGATGTACAAGTTGGGATGCAGAGTTAGGCCTGGTGTTGGCTCTCCCGCTCTGGAGTGCGCCCCCAGCAAGCTGTGGAACGGACAGGGAAGTTTTGGTGCTCCGGGGGTCAGGGCACAGCTGGTGCGGTGGTCGGTGCCCACAGACGTGCGGCGAGGGATGTCCTCCTCAGTCCTCTCTCCAGCACAGACCCTGATGACGGCTGGATCGGGGTCAGGCCGGGGAGGTCATTGGGCCAGCAACAGCCCCGAGGGGCGGCGTAGCCTCTGGCCGACAGGCAGGTGTGTACGGATGTCCTGGAGTGCGGAGCCATCGAACTGAGCTCTGTGGCGTGCCTGCCCGTGGCAGTGTGCGGAGCCACTTCTTCCCCTTGCTAAGCAGAGCCCGTGGCCTGGGTCAGCCCCGGCCTCCCCCGTCTGGCCCGCGAGGCTCTGGGCTCCCCTAGCCTCGTGAAGGGCCACGTTGGCTGTAGAGTCAGTGGCCATTCCTCCGTGGGCTGTCTGACTTCCACGGGGCTCTTCTGGCTTAGCCAGAGTTTGGCAGAGGCAGCAGTGGCGTCCTGGGGCCCTCCAGACCTGGCTTTTTTTGCACGGTGTTGGGAAGAGACTAGAGCGCCGTTGCCCCCTCGCTTTCCTGGAGCTCTGCAGCCTCTGGGAAGACGAGGGCCGGGCTCTCGGGGGGCGTGGCTGACTACCGGAGCAGGAGAGTCAATTAAAGCTGCTTCTGCTGTCACCGGAGCAGTTTCTTCCCTCGTGGACGGGCTTTCCGCCGCAGGGCGGCCATGTGTTCCGCCAGAGGAGGCGCGGAGGTGACTAGGATGCTCTGGGTTTCTCCAGGAGCCGGCTTCGCCGGAGGCTCGTTAAATTCAAGCGTAAGAGGACAGTGGCGGTAATTAAACTGAGTCAGCGGGGCTCCAGGCAGGCACCGGGGATTGCCTGCTCAGAGCTGCTTGCAAAATCAGACCAGGACCAGACCCGGGATGGGATGGAGCCAAAAGACACCCAGAATCCTGCGGGGCGTGGCGGGGACAGGGCACAGGGGTCCGAGAAACCTGCAGACGCTGTTCGGAAGTGGGAGTGTTTGTTCCCCTGTGCGGGCCCCACGCCGCATTGAATTCCCCCTTCGGTCAGTGGACTGTGCTAGTCGTCTTCCCTTCTCCCCGTCGGGGCTGGGGGCACCAGGCGGGGCAGTGGCCCCGGGCCCCATGCCAGGGGGGACCCCGAGTTGTGGTGGGTAAATGCCATGCAGGCATCGCAACCTTTTCACCCCTGCAAGGGGAAGCAAATCACACGCAAGCAACGGTTTTCGAGCTGTGCCCCCCCGGGAGCCCAGCAGAACATTCGGGGGCGGGGAGCGTGTGCCAAGCAGCCAAGCCGGGGCCCCTGACGTCCGCCCCGGATGGAGGGGCTCGGACTTTGGCATCAGCTGGGAGTGATGCCAAACCGTGGGTGTGTCGAGAGCCTGCTTCTGGTCTCCCGCCGGCGTCCCTCCGGTGTGACTCCCCAGCGGGGTCACTGCTGGTACGCGCAGGAGCAGGGGACATGGGACCCGGCCCCCGGATCTGCTCCGTGCGCTGCTCTGCAAATGGAGCACGTTAGGCGAGGGTCTTTTTCTTTTCTCCTTCCAGGCCTTGGCCGTACACGATATTCCAGCGTGGATTTGACCTGGTGCTGGGAGAGCAGCCGTCCGATAAGATCTTTAGGTAAGGTGTAAGGTTTGGCTGCCCTGCCAGCCTCCCCGGTGACCGTAGCCCTCTGCGGGCGGCCAGCCCCTCCCTGTGTCCTCTGGGCACCAATGGCTGCAAACGTCCCTCAGGAAATACACTCCTCAGTTCCCGGGGGTCCCAGGACGTCTCTTGTGGGCGCCAAAGCCAGGGATCCGATTGGCTGAGTCTGGGCTGACCGCTGGCCTGTGGGAACCAGCCAGATGGTCTCCATCAGGCACTTGGTACAGGCCCTGGGGGTCCGTGTCCGTGGGGGTGTGTGTACAAGTGCGTGAAGCGCCCCACCCTGCCCCGGGGGGAAGGGCAAAGAGGCAGCGAAGGCAGGATGCCTCGTGGCCTGCAACGGGCGAGATGGGAAACCACGCCCCGGATCCCTTGGAGGTAGCCGCATTTCCGAGGGCTGGCACCCCGCAGATTTGGGTTCTGTTTCTAGCTCACTGCGGCCTTGGGCAAATCGCTGACCTGCCACTTGCCGGTTGGCCTAGTAGGTAGGGCCCACGACAGGTGCGCCGAAGACCCGGGTTCGACACCCGACTCCGCCACAGACATCCTAGGTGACCTGGGGAAAGTCACTTAATCAGCCTGTGCCCGAGTTTGCTGCCCATCAGCTCATGCTACCTCCTGTGGGGTGCGTGAAGGTGAACACGTGAAGGACAGGGAGGTGTGAATACTTTAGGGACGGGGGCCGTGGATAGAGACCCAGAGCCATCCGCGAACCTCAGCAGCTCTTTCCCCCCCCCCCGTGTGTGGCCCAGGAGCTGTCTGCGTTGGGTCTTCATTGGACACATCCACCGTTCGCTCCAGGAATGGGGGAGACATGGGCCCTGCACCGCTCTCCCTATCCAGTCCATGTGGCAGTCACACCCTCGCTTCCATGTGTGTCCCTGCCTCTGTCCCCCGTGCGGCTTCCAAGTCAGGCGGCCTGTTTTCCTTCCGCGGTGAATGGTTCTCCCCCCGTCCCGCAGGTTCACCTACACCCTGGGGGAAGGGATGTGGCTGCCCCTCAGTAAGAGCTTTGTGATCCCGCCAGCCGAGCTGGCCATCAACCCCTCGGCCAAGTGCAAGACGGACATGACGGTGATGGAGGACGCGGTGGAGGTCAGGTGAGCGCGTCTCTGGGGCCGGGCGGAGCTGGCAGGGAGAGGGCTGGGGGCAGCGGGATCCCGCTCACAAGGCTGGCTCTGACGTTGGAGGAGCCAGGGAGCTGACCCCAGCTTGTGTGGTGTTCGGGGCCCTCTGGGCGCTGGCGTTGGGCGTCTCCCTGGGGAGGTGCATTCCAGGCTAAAGGGGAGGTCAGTGCCCTGCGACATCCCGCCAGGTGTGCCTTTCTTGGCAGAGTTTTGTCCGTCATTCACCATGGGGCCTGCCGCCAGCCATGGTCCTCGGCCTGCTGAGAGCCCTGCCCCCGCGTCCTCTCCGTTCTCAGTCGATGGAGTCGTTCGGAGCGTGCCTCGTGGGTCTAACCCGTGTCCGCGCGTGGCTCCAACGCGTCGTACAGACTTAAGAGTCCTGGCTGCTGAGTGAGGCGGCTTCTCTGCGCCACGTGTCCGCAGGGGCAGCATGCGCTTTCCATGTACACACGGCTGGGGAGGGGTCCGGCCACCTCCTGGGTGTGTTTAGCCTCACTTGCACTCGTGATCAGTGCAAAACGCCGGCCACACGACTGCGAACCACTGTTGTGCGCTAGTGGACCTGAGGCTGTTGCACAGTGTCGGTGATGACTAGCACTTCAGACTGAAATGGAGTTAAATATTAATGCTGGAGGGTCTGGATTTCTTATCGGGCCCCTCTCCTCTCCTCCTTGCAGGGAAGAGCTGATGACTTCCTCCTCCTTCGATAGCCTGGAGGTTCTCTTAGACTCCTTTGGACCCGTTCGGGATTGCTCCAAAGACAACGGGGGCTGCAGCAAGAATTTCCGCTGCATCTCGGACCGCAAATTGGACTCCTCCGGCTGCGTGGTGCGTACGTCCGCGGAGGGGTCCGAGCCCCAAGCTTGTCTTGCCTGCTGTGAGGAGAAATGGGTGGGAGAGCAGCTGGGAGCTTCCCAGAATGCCTTGGGGGGATCAGACAGGTCACTGCTTTTCAGAAGGCCCGGAGTGAGCAGGGAAAGAGGCTGCATTGCAGCTTTACTGTAGCTCTCCCTCCAGCATTTAACTAACTCGTCAGTAGCTTCCCCCGGCTTCTTCCTCCCCACAGTTCTCCAGCCTAGGACGAGGAGACGGCCCGTCCAGGGCTCCGAGTCTGGCTAACAGCCGAATGAATAGGATGGACGTTACCTTTCTCCCCACCCACGTCCCCGCCCCTCATTCCTCTGTCGGAGACTCAGGGGCTTTGTCTTGTTTCTGGATCCTGGCACCGGGTCGAGGAGGCGCTGCCGGTGGGCACCAGGGTAGCGGCTGCGGCCGAGAGTCTCTCCTCCCGGGCTGCCGTTCGGGCTTCCTTGGGGCAGGGCGGTGGAGAGATGCATCTCGCGGGCACGGCTGCGCCAGAAGGGGCTGATCCGAGCTGCTGCCTGTGTTGCACTAAGAACATCAGGACGGCCGGACGGGGTCAGACCAAAGGTCCATCCAGCCCGGCGTCCTGCCTGCCCACAGTGGCCCGTGCCAGGAGCCCCAGAGGAGAGATCACAACAGGGAACCCTCACGTGATCCCTCCCGTCGCCCACCTCCAGACAGACAGAGGCTCGGGACCATCCCTGCCCATCCTGGCTGGCAGCCAGGATCTGTCCGGCTCTTCTCTGAACCCCGTTTCAGTCCCGGTCTTCCCCGCGTCCTCCGGCAAGGGGCTCAGGGATCAGACTCTTCCGCTCAGAGCGACCCAGCCAGGAGAGCAGGCCCTGTCGCCTGGGGTGGGGGAGGATTAGTCCGGGGATGGAGCACTAGACCCGACGGGGAGGCAGGGGTAATTGCATGGCCCCAGACCCACCTGCTGCTACTTTGTGGCTGCTTCTGCTGTGCCAGGTGCATCTCTTCGAGGGCGACCCAGCTTCCTTCCCGGGTCCTCCCAGGGCCTATGGCAGCGGCACCGTGCTGTGTCCGCCCTCACCGTACGCCCCCGCCCCACCCCAGATCGGCTTGGCTCGTCCCGAGCATGTGAGTGTGCTCAGTAACGCTGCTGGCGCCTGGGCCTCGCTCTGCTCCCCACCCGCCGGCAGCCACGGGACGTCTCTGGCCGTGGTGCACGGGGGAAGGTCCCCCTTGAGTGACTGGCTGTCGAGATCTTCCTGCCGCATGTGGCTGGTTGGAAGACAACTGGCCCGTCCGCCGGTGGGGAACGGAGCTCTCCGTCGGTGCTCTCCTTTCTGTGCAGCCGGCTGCCCGGGCCAGAGGGCGGTGGGTGAGTGCGTGGCTAGGGACTTACTACCCACGTGCCGCTGCCGCGCCTCCCTTTCCGTGTCTTCTTCCTGCCCCTGTGCTGACACCTGTCCCCCTGCCTGCATAGGGGGATACTTTCTCTCTGCAGTAGTCCTTCCCTCTCCCCTCTGTACGCCGGGGCAATCCGCTCGCGCTGGAGGCCGGCTGGGAGCTTCTGAGCCCGTTCAACCCTCTTGCTGGTTTTAGCTCGGGGAGACGCTCTCTGCCGGAGAGCGGGGGGCTAATGGGCTTTGGAGGGGGAGGAGGCCAGCTAGTGACCCCCCCCCGGCACATGTCCCCTCTGCCCCGCGTTCTGGTGTCCCCCGGGGGACGGTGTCTCCGGCGAGAGAGGCGCGTGTAGCCAAGAGGGCGAAAGTTTCGCGTCCTCATTGGAGGGGGCCCGCTCCAGAACGAGGCAGTTCCAAGTAGTGAATTAAAGCCAGGAAACTTCTCTCTCTCCCCCCCCCCCCCCCCCAACCCACTTTGCTCAGGCCTGGCCAGTTCCCGAGGAGTCTCATCCATCGGTCTCCGCTCCCCCACCCCTGGGGCAGAGCACGTCTGGCTGAACAGCTGGAGAGCCAGAGAGCGGGGGCAGGGGCAGATGGGTGCTGGGCTGGATCCCTGTTGTGCCGTTTGCCTTCAGCCTGAGCATCTGGGTTCGCACAGCAAAAGGTGGCTTCACAAAGCTGCCTAAAGGGCCCAGATCCAGCGCTGCAGCTGGTGCGAGGGGAAGGGGGGGACTCGAGAGCTCGGGCCAGGAGCCTAGCAAGCCTGCGGGCGGCCGTGTGTTGTGGAAATTGCCGAATTAGTGTCAGCGAACCCCGTGGGCCGTGTGACGAGCGCCTCGGTCGGGGGAGGGCAGAACCTGTCCACGTGGTGGGCCTGCTGTGAGCTGGGCCTGGCATGCTGGGGGGGGCTCTCGCACTTCCTGCTGCGCTGCAAGGAGTCTGCCACGGCGTCCGCACTGGGGGGAACTTCCCCGTGCGCTGCCCCGGCCCGGCAAGTCCTCTCTCCGTCGGCGCGGGGCATTGGCCCGAGCTGGGCAGCGCGCAGGCGGCGAGCCCTGGGCTGGGTCGGCCCCGCGGCCCCCTCGTTCTGCGCAATTCCCTTCGGGCTGCCGCTCTTCCTGCACGTGGAGCCGCCCTTCCCCCGCGTCCTGGCCTGCAGCAACCTCGGCGAGTCTGACGGCTCGGCCCAGTTCTGCCAACGCGGCCCAGCCTGGCCCCCGGCCGCCCCTGCTGGTCTCACCCCGCGGCCCAACGCGGCCCAGCCTGGCCCCCGGCCACCCCTGCCGGTCTCACCCCACGGCCCAACGCGGCCCAGCCTGGCCCCCGGCCACCCCTGCTAGTCTCACCCTGCAGCCCTACGCGGCCCAGCCTGGCCCCCGGCCACCCCTGCCGGTCTCACCCTGCGGCCCAACGCGGCCCAGCCTGGCCCCCGGCCGCCCCTGCTGGTCTCACCCCACGGCCCAACGCGGCCCAGCCTGGCCCCCGGCCGCCCCTGCTGGTCTCACCCCACGGCCCAACGCGGCCCAGCCTGGCCCCCGGCCACCCCTGCCGGTCTCACCCTGCGGCCCAACGTGGCCCAGCCTGGCCCCCGGCCGCCCCTGCCGGTCTCACCCCACGGCCCAACGCGGCCCAGCCTGGCCCCCGGCCACCCCTGCCGGTCTCACCCCACGGCCCAACGCGGCCCAGCCTGGCCCCCGGCCGCCCCTGCTGGTCTCACCCCACGGCCCAACGTGGCTCAGCCTGGCCCCCGACCGCCCCTGCCAGTCTCACCCCGCAGCCCAACGCGGCCCAGCCTGGCCCCCGGCCACCCCTGCCGGTCTCACCCCACGGCCCAACGTGGCTCAGCCTGGCCCCCGACCGCCCCTGCCGGTCTCACCCCACGGCCCAACGCGGCCCAGCCTGGCCCCCGGCCACCCCTGCTGGTCTCACCCCACGGCCCAACGCGGCTCATCCTGGCCCCCGGCCGCCCCTGCTGGTCTCACCCCACGGCCCAACGCGGCCCAGCCTGGCCCCCGGCCGCCCCTGCCAGTCGAACCCTGCGGCTCGGCCCAGCTCTGCCAACGCGGCTCCATCCTGGCCTGCCGCCCCAGACCACGTGTCGCTTGGTGAGACGGGGCCCCGAGGGATGCGCCGGTGGGCGCTGAGCCAGGCTCGGTGCTTTACGTTCATTGCTGCCTTCTTGAAAGACTCCAGCGGCGGGGCGAACGTCCGGCCTAGATTCCACAGGCCGTTCCCTCGCAAGGTGCTGGTGGCTGAGCGAAGGCTTGTGTGGGCGCCTGTGTCCGGAGCCTGGCTAACCTGGGTCGCTCTGCCTTGCCAGTGCCCGGCTGGCCTCAGCCCCATGAAGGATGGCACCGGCTGCTACGACCGCCACGTGGGCGTGGACTGTTCGGACGGGTTCAACGGCGGCTGCGAGCAGCTGTGTCTCCAGCAGATGGCGCCTCTGCCGGACGATCCCTCTCTGTACAACATCCTCATGTTCTGCGGGTGAGCGACCGGCCCGTTGCGTCCTCGTCCGGGGGCCGTTGGGCTGGGGCCTGGGGAGCACCCGAGGCAGGACAGGGGCGAGCTGTGCAGTGCCTGGAGCTGGTTCCAGGGCTAGCCATGCAAGGCGGCTCCTTGGGCACCCGCCTTTCTGGCGCGGTCCAGTGGTCGGGGAGTGGGAGAGCTGTCCCCTGAGCCATTTAAACCTGGCCCAGTCTCCCCTGTTCGTGCCTTGCAGACAAGGTGACATTCTGGGAGCCGTCGGGCAATGGTTATCACTCAGTAGCGCGGATGCTTCCCTGTGGTTGTTCCGGGGGCCCTAGGGGAGGCATTTCCTTGCATTGAGGTCCCGCCTCTCCCGACCGGCTCCGTCCCCTGCTGTAATTGCTCGAGCCGATTTTCTCCCTCCCCTCCGCCCCCCACGGCAGGTGCATTGAGGATTACAAACTCGGCATGGACGGGCGGTCGTGCCAGCTGATCTCCGAGTCGTGCCCAAAGGGAGGGGACTGCGGGGAGAGCCGGGAGCTGCCCATGAATCAGACTCTGTTTGGGGAAATATTCTATGGCTACAACAACCAGTCCAGGGAGGTGGCAGCTGGACAGGTGCTGAAAGGGACCTTCCGGTGAGTACCGCGGCCTCTCCTTTCGCCAGGCAGGCGCTGTGGCCGGGCCTCCGCCGTGCCCCTAGGAAGGCACGGCCCCAGGCCCACCAGGGACAGGGGTCCTGAAGTGGAGTTGATTGCAGGCCGGTCACACCCACCTGGCGGTGATTGGCCGGGAGCGGAGGTTGAGAGAGGCCCAGCAGACTGAACAGGATGCCAAGCAGAGATGCGCTGCCGGTGGCCGCACCCTGCCTGGTCACGTTCTGATACCAGAGGGCCCCTTAATCTAGCAGCCAGGTGTAGCCAGGCCAGTGGCTGGAAGGCACGGCAGGGTGGGCAGGGTGCAGGCTCGGGCGGTGGCGGCTTGTCTGCCACTCCCGGTCCTCAGGCAGGGCTGAGGGGCGAGGTGCTCTGCCCACAGCAGACGCTCGTGGATGTTGCAGGGGACCGCAGGCGAGATGAGCCCAAACGAGCCCCCTTGCCTTGAAACCCGGGCCTGCTTTGCCCGGTCTCCTTCTCCGGGGCTGCCGGCCCGGGCTTGTTAATTAGAGACACGCGCACGGCGGTAACGCTCCGCAATTTGCAGGCAGAGCAACTTCGCCCGGGGCTTGGAGCAGCAGCTCCCAGACGGCCTGGTGGTGGCCCCCGTCCCACTGGAGAACCAGTGTCAGGAGCATCTCTCTGAGCCCACGCCGGACCCAGGCTTCCTGACTGGTGAGTGACTCGAGCCACGCGCCCGCTCCTCCTGCCCGGCTGCAGAGCGTTCTTAGCACCCAGAAAACAGCGCGAGGGAGCTTCCGCAAAGAAAAACACCCTGGCTGGTCAGAGAGCCAGACAAGGCCCACGTTCGGGGGATCTCGGATGCCCTGGTTACTCCTCCTCCCCTGGGGGTGGCATGTGCCGGTTCCCTCCCTTACCCTCTGGGGGATCCCCGCACGGTCACTAGCAGAACGTCCCGTCCAGCTGCCTGGCATGGCAGGACAGCACCATGAGTGCTAGCAGGCAGTCGTCGTCCGCATTAGGGGCCCCGACAAACCCATTGCCCCAAAGAACGTGCAGGGGAAATAGGCACTGGGGAAGCCACTGCGCAAAGAGGAGACGTGACTTTCCTCAGGTCACCCAAGAGCACAGTGGCAGAAGCAGGACTAGAACTCAGGTCCTTGGAGTTCCCGCCTGCTTCCCCCACGTAAGTGCCGAAGGGCTCCGGCACTGACGCCCCCACAGGTCAAACTCTGCCCTCGCTAACATCACTGACCTCCAGTTGCACGTCCCTTTCTGCCCTGCCGGCTCCGGGGTGATTACCCCGGGTAACCAAGGCCACATCGTTACACAAGCAGTTTTGTAATTGGAACTTAGTTAACAATTCTGTCGATGAGGCACAAGGTGGAAAATAATCCCCTTCATTCTCCCAGAGCTGGGCTGGCTCTTTGCAGCTGACAGTGGTGAAAAGCAATAAAACCGTGTATTTTTCACTGAAGTCAGCAGATCCCGGCATCCCTCCGAATACTCGCAGGGGGACAGAGGTGCTGAGTAAGAAGGTGCCAGTTTTGCATAACTGCTTTCCAGAGGAGAGCCGCACATTCAAGTCATCTGGAACAGTGAGCACCGAAGTCAGAGGAATTTAAAGGCTCAAGAGTGTCGTCTTTTCCCCAGCTCGGATCATCGTCGCTTGGGAAACGTGGCTTTCCTCTCTGCACGAGCCAGCTGTTTCAAAACCTTGGGAGAACCCTTGACATGGGACTGTTTGTCCCTGGGTTTGCCTGTTCACCGCCCGCGCGGTGCTAGTATCTCATATTTCATAAGCCCCAGTCGGAGCCAGGTTGCTCACCAAGTGGGGGAAGGACATCGCGTGTCCTTTTTGTGCAGTGTAACATATTGACTGGTCCATCTGTCCTCAGTGCCCCAGATTGACTGTAGTTTGACGTGTCGCCCACTCCTGGCTGTTGCTCCCTGCTGGCGCTGGCATGGCACGGGACGTTTTGAAACCCAGTTTGTGGGAAGCGGAGCGAGTTGTGCCAAGGCGGGAGTGGAAAGGCCCTGCCCTTTTCCTTCCCCGTCTCTTACAGCTCGCCTTCTCCGTTGAGGGGTGCCGCCACCTCCTGTCATAGTACACGGGAGCCGAGCCTTTTATAAACTCTCCCCTCATGTAAAGGGTTGCCGTGTGGTTTCCCTGCCCGCTACACGCCACTTTGGATGGGGAGGGATCGGGGGCTCCTCAGAGGAGAGACAAGAGGGTATTGTCCTAGCTGGCTTTCTTTATCTCCTGTGTCCATTCCCCTTGGCGTGGACCACGGTAGCGACCAAGTCACAAGGTGCCTTAAAGGCAGCGCATACGGCAAAGCCCAGAGTGTTTGAAGGGTGATTCATTAAAAAAATCTAATGAGAGGAAATAGGAACACATCAGGGCATGCCTTTGGGACTAGCCTTCCAAGGGAAAAACCACAAAAGGCCTTGTTATCTTCAGAAGCCAAGCCCAGGCTAGAGCAAGAAAACAAACCCAAACAAATTCCTTTAAAGTTGCGTTTTTAATTGCCGGAGAGTCGCTGACCCTCAAATCCTCTTTCAGCATAATTAGATTCGTCCCCCGCCCAGTGGTTTCCTCCAGTTCCGTCCCAGCTCGTTCTGTCACCCACGGCAGGTTTTAATTGGGCAGCTTGGTGAGCAGAGCTGTCCCTTCGCCGAGCAGGCAGGGGAAACCAGACGCTATCGAGGGTGTAAGCGTCGAGCCAGGTCTGCGCAGCCCGGGAAGGGAGCAGGAGGGAACGCCTGTGAGGGAGGCTTTTTACACAGCTTGTCGGGGACGAGACACGGGGAGGGAGTCTCGTGTTACAACGGGGGCTTGGGAGAGCGGGGTTCTCTTCCCGATCCTCTACCTCCGCTCTAGGCCTGTGAAACAGAGACCAGGGTCCTTTCCCTGCCAGCTCCCCTGGGCGGGGACTGTCTCTTACGATACCCTGGCATAGCACCCGAGTCGATAAGTCTCATCTCAGTTGAGGGCATGAGGCCGGACTGGGGCATCCATGATAATCCGGTGTCTTCTAGGAATGTAGAATCCCCCCATTGGATTGGCTAACCAGTCAAACTATTGTTTAACCAATTAAAGGGGGCCTAATGGCAGGGGGGAGCATCCCAGCAGGAGCAGTCCCTGTGTACCCCATTGCGAGGCTGCGCTGGCCAGGCTGAGACAGCCCCCGCTGGTTAATCTTAACCCGTGAACTAGTTAAGCCTTCGCACCCCTAGACTCTTCCCTCCAGAAGGGCTCTGAACCAGCCGCTGCCTTGCTTATTTCACAGCACAGCAAGCGCTAGAGTTGCATGCTCTGGCTTGCGTCAAAGCCGTCGGAGGAAAACCCACCCCCTTCCTTTGCCGCAGGCAGCTGCGAGGCCTGTCCCGGGGTCTGAGGTAATGGCGCCCGTTCCTGGGCTGGCATCGCCACGGCCGCCAAGAGCGGGTGCTGAACGCAGGAGATCATAGCAGCAGCCACGCTGCCTCCGACTGGTGATCCGTCCAGCCCGGTATCCCGCCTCCGACAGCGGCGAGCACCGGCTGCCTCGGGGGAAGGTGCTGTCAAGCTGAGAGGATCCAAATGCAGACCAGGGAAGCGTAGCCCGAAGCCGGACCGGGCTGGGCCTGTGGGAGGGGAGGCGGTGTGGCCTGGAAGACAGACCACTGGATTGGGACTTGGGTTCTATTCCTCCTCCTGCTTCTGCTTTGTGGGTGACCGTAGGCGAGTCCCATTCCCACCCTGTGGCTCAACATCCCCTCCTGTAAAATGGGGATAACGGGCTGGCCGGCCTTTGGAAGGTCCCTTGGCTGCTGGAATGCTGGCAAAGGCCTGGAGATGAGGTGTTTTCAGAGGCCTCTGCCTTGGTCTAACTCTGCATGTCGACGTCAATGGTGAAAGCCCCTCTGACTTCAGCAAAGGCAGAGCCAGGACCACGGAGAGCTCCGCTGGACACACCAGCCTCCGTCCCCCTCTCTGTGCACTGGGCATGGTCTCTCATCCTCCGTGAGCCCCCCTCCTGACCCACGCACCCGCCGTGGGGCAGACCTCCCGCTGGGGGGCTCCAGCTTGCTGCTGTCCAGCACTGAGGCTCTGTCGCGTGTCTCTCTCAGGGATGGTGAATTTCAGCGAGGTGTCGGGGTACCCGCTGCTGCAGCACTGGAAGGTGCGTTCCGTCATGTACCACGTCCGGCTCACCCCGCTGACCGTCTCCCAGTGTGAGTACTGCAGGCCGGGAGCGGGAGGCCAACGGTGGAATAGCCTTCGGGTTGAGTCCGCTTTGGTCTTCCTCCACTTGCAATTGCCGGCTTGTTACTTAGCCGTGTGGGGCGGTCGGAGGGAGTATGGCCCTGCTGGGACAGGGCTGGTGGGAGCTCCGGCCCCACCCCCTCTCGTATTCACGAGTGCCTCCTGTTTCTCATTGTTTGCTGTGTCCGTTCCTCCGCAGCTTTCAGCAACGCCCTCCACTCTCTGGATGGAGCCACCTCCCGAGCCGATTTCGTGGCCCTGCTAGACCAGTTTGGCAACCATTACATCCAGGAGGCAGTCTATGGATTTGAGGAATCCTGCTCCATCTGGTACCCCAATAAGCAGGTCCAGCGGCAGCTCTGGCTGGAGTATGAAGACATAAGCAAAGGTAGGAGGCCTAGCCAGTGACCAAGAACATGCACGCACCCCGCCAGAGAGGCTGTCGGCAGATCCTAGCTGTATGGAGTCAAGGTAAGGGAGTCCTTTTGCCAGCCGGGCGTGCCTGACTGCTCCCTTCTGTCGGCTGGTTTCTATCCCCCCTACGCAGACTTCCTGCAGCGAGTCACATGCTGGCGTTGGGATATGGATAAACTGCCCAAGCCAAGGCATCAACTTTTTTTGTTATTTGGCCCTGATCTGGCACCCACTGAAGCCGATGGAAAGACTCCTGCTGGCTTCAGTAGGTCTTGAATCACGCTGATAAAAAGCTGGGTCTTCAGAGAGAGAAAAGGCTAAAGCGTTCATTCCAGCAAGCCTTCCTGCCGCACTCTACTCTTAGCTCTTGCCTGTCTTTAATCTGTGGGTCTTCTACATCTGCGCTCTTCCACCTGGCTCTTGAGACTGGGGTTCCTCCTCTCTGCTGTTTTCTTCTCCCAGAACCTTAGCTTGCTTTTACTTCTCTGCCCAGAAAGCTTTTAACAAGGTCCTACCCCAAAGGGGATATGATCGAGGGCTATAAAATCTTCCCTGGTGTGGCAAAAGGGAACAAGGCAGCATTACCCACACCTGTAGTCCAGCGGCAGGATCTTTCTGAGCACAGCAACTTGTCTCTATTCCCTCTTTTTTTGTTCCCCCTCCAATTTGGGCCGCTTCAGGCATCGCACCCTGGTCTCTTCCCTTCTGTAGGCACTCTGACCCTTTCTTCTCCTCCGCTCTTTCCTCTTCCCACCTCTTCCACTTTCTCCTCTTAGCTTTTCGCTGGTGAATCTCCAGAGCGGATATTGATTGAAAAATTGCAAGAGACAGACCATTCTCTGTGGCTGCCGCTTGCAAAGCTGTCCCCAAGTGGCTCATTTCCAGCACGGTGGGGAAGCTAAGAAGTGGCCTTTCTTCTGTGTGGCTTAACAGGCTCGTTTTCTTGGCAGCGGTTTCTGAGTGAGGTTATCACGGTCCTATTTCTCGGCAATAGGTTTAAACAGTCAGTTCTCACGGGCATGGAAGATGGAGACAATCTTACTCATTAACTGAGGGGCTGGTTCTTCGTTCACCCTCCCTGTAATGATTGCCAATTGCATGCACCGCACGGCGGGTTGAAGATCCAGGGAAATGGCCTATGGGGGTGAATGTGCAGTCGGTGCTGAGGGAGGCCAAAGATTGTTTATCAAACTGAGCCCTCGGCCCCAGGCCTAGAACAGATGCTGACTTTGGACAGCTGAGTCCTGAATTACTCTTCCTGCTGCCTCTTCCTTCGCTCATGCTACTCGCTGCACAGCTCAGCGGTACCGTACAGGGGCACCCGTGTGTGTGCGAGAGAGAAATTAAGTGTACAGTCCCTAGGGACGGGTCATAGTAGCAACCCCAGTAGAACCCCGATTTCCTGACCGCCACTCTGGCGAACGGCCAATTACACAAACCGTTTTTTCTTGGCAGGGGACTAACTAATGACACAATGAAAGGTGACGTTGGTGAAGAACAGGTCTCCGTCTCTTCCCGCGCCCGTGCTTGGAAGTCGCTTTTCAGCGGTGTGAAGAGAGCGATCCAGTGCACTGGACTGCCGCTAAGGCACTGGACCTGCTGTCCCTTTGAGATGCTCAGTGTTACAGTCGTCTCAGTTTTGTGAACTCTTCAATTCCCGGTTCGCTTGTAAAAGAAGGGTTCGACTGTAACTAGAACTGTTTTCATATGGTCTCCACACAGAGCAGAAACAAAGCCCTGGTCAACCAACATCCTAATCGAAATACACCCCTCGAGTCACCGCTGGCAGTGCATCCTGATTTGGGGGTGATGCAGGATTCCATGCTAACTGGGCGCGGCCCCACGGACGCCAGTGGAGCTGCACTGGGTTACACCGCCGTGGGATCGGAGCCCCTGCTGGCCTCAGCCAACATGCCACTGGAACGCTGCAGCGTGATCTCAAGCTCTAGCAGCTCGGTGCCACAACGCCTCTTGCTGTGATGTCATCGTACAGAAGTGACATCCGGCTCTTTCGCCGTCCCACCGGCGGAAGCCGAAGGACGTGGGACCGTCTCCTCCCGTTCCAGGTGGAGGGTTCCATTGTATCCTTATGTCCCAGAGGGCCAGATGCTGCTCTCCACTGAAATCAGAGGCTGTTCCGGATTTGTGCTGGTGCGGCCCAGTGCTTTCTGCAGGGCGGCAGTCCGGTCGCACCATCTGAGTGACGTCGGTGCGGCTTCCTCGGAAGTAGCAAAGCTCCGTCCATGTCTCTGTTCAAAGCAAACGAGAGTGAGATGTGCCGGCAGATCACAGTTCCCTTTCTCATGCCAGCCAGTTGGGTGTACTGGGGGTCCCGCTTTCCTCGCAGGCAGCTCCCCCCTCCTCTGCCAGTCATGTGGAAGAATAATCCAGGATATAGTAAAGCAAGGAAAAGCCACGTGTGGGAGAAAAAGGGACACCTCAGTGGGTGCCAGAAGAAGCCGTGGACATTCAAGATCCACCCACATCCCTTCTCCTTCTGCTGAGTGGCCTGCAATTTGACAGAAGCTGCTGATGGGTCCGTCCACCCAGCGCTCACAAATCAATCAGGAGACTTGCCCGGGGCTTTGACTGTCTCCAGCTTGACTACATCCTGAACCTGTGGCTGCATAGTCGCTCCTGGCCATGCAGATGTGTAGCCTCTGTCTTGGCCTGCACACCAGGGATCAATGACTTCGAGAGCAAACACCTAAGCTACTAGAGCTTGCGCTGCTGAACCAGCTGGGCCTGTAACCGACTAGTATCCCGTGTAGGTCGGTGACAGGAGGGAGGGGTCCTAACGCGCACGCTGGCCTAGGAGCTCTCTCTCTCTCCACGTGGGTCCCACGGACTCGTGGCAGAATGCAATATGTGCACTTAACTTGCAGCAGCTAGAACGCTGCGTCAGCGGTTTGCATTCCAAGATAACATTTCTCAGCCGTTTCTCGGCTTTCGTTGAAATCAATGGCAGTTAGACACTGGGATACTTTTGAGGAGCTGAGCTCCAGTCTGCTATGTAGAAGCTATAGTGGATCCATTCTCCTCTTATATGGACCAAGCGCTAGAGGGGGGCAAAGACCCATGGTCTCCCCAGTGTAGAACATACAAAGTCTATCTGCAAACGTTTGAGCAACTGCTCTGGTGTCTTTGGTTCTTGTGGGCTGAACACAGAAGCACCAAGATTGCAGGGGGGTGGGAGGTGGTTTAGGGATCGGCAGAGCTAGGCATAAACTAGCTGAAAGGTTTTAAAGTCCTGCAGACTTGCCCAACTCTGCCTTGGTTTGTCTCATCCCTTTTTATTTGCCCAGAGAGCTTTTTGCAAAGTGTATGAGAGCTGCGAGGTGGTTTGCGAAGAGCGGGTTGGATCTACGTGTGTGCGGAGTCCATTTTGCAGAGCAATTTTTCATCAGGGACCGCTAAGGCGAAAGAGACCTGCTGATATTCCTCGCGAGGCCTGCCACAGAATAATTGTGGCCCAGTCTAGAAAGAAAGGCGCAGCATCGGTCCACGCGTCCATCGGCCTGCAAGCCAGCTGCTTTTGTTTGCAGGGAGCGAGACGACAAAACGCCACGTGCAGCAAAATAATCGTTTGGGATCCTATCCCAAGCCACCCAGAGATGGAACGTTCCTGGGGTCATCCTGTGCACCCCACCTCCCCCAATTGTACCGATCACCTGACCCGTGACAGCCCCTCGCTAGAGGTTGGAGAGACTCGTTTTGAAATCGTTTGTAGGCCTTCCGAGACAATCCTGAAACTTCCCCAGTGGCAGCCGGAGGTCACGGTGTTTTAAACACTTAGATTCTTGCGAGCCAGAGCATATGTTTTCTTGCTACCTTTTAATTGGCTTCTGTTCTAAATTTAATCCCAACTGTTCCTGCGGGTGGCGGAGGCTGCTGCTGCCGTTGGAGCTGGGATGGCTCATGGCAGCCTCAGCATTTTGTGTGGGAAGTTAGAGTCTCATTCCCGTTCTTC
Organism: Pelodiscus sinensis; assembly: GCF_052426305.1. Lineage (NCBI taxonomy): Eukaryota > Metazoa > Chordata > Testudines > Trionychidae > Pelodiscus > Pelodiscus sinensis. The sequence continues at coordinate 63,208,852 of NC_143060.1, forward strand.
CCCTCTCCCCCTCCGGGCTGCTTCCTCACCTGGCAGCTTCTCTGCCCCAGAACTCCCGACTGCGCCTCATGGTTGTTTTCCCAGGTGCCCTTGGTGACGCAGTTAGGGCTCCGTTCCACCGAGGGAGCGTTGAGCGGAAATGAGGTTCCCTGTGGAAAGGGTTTTACCTCTAGGCCAGAAGGACTTGCACAGACCTCGGCTGCTGGCTGAGATGAATACAGGCTGCAGAGGGCCCTGCATCTTTCCTGGGCTAAGTGAAAGGAGGGGGAAAGGCGTCATCGTCTCCAGACTGGCCACTGTTCACTTGGCCCTCTCCATGCCCCTCCCGCGGTCTGAGAGACTTTCCTCACTGCCTGTACAAAGTCATAGGTTCCAATAAATCAGCCGCCCTCTGCCCAGGTTCCTCTTCTTTGGCGTCCCGGCACCCTGAGCGTATGCGGAGGAAATGGCGTTTTAGCTCAGGGGCCTGGGACCAGGGACTGATAATCAGGGAACTTCTAAAAACATCACTGCCGGGCGGTGCAAGACTTGTCTCCTTCTGAGACTGACCAAGCCCCCCACCCTCCATGGCAGATCCGCCAGCCCCGAGAGGGGATTCTGTGCCCGGACGATGGAATGAGACATCTGCTGACCCACCGTGGCGTTGCCAGAGTGAAACGGAGAGCCCGTGTCCTGTTCCCCGTTTCTCTTCCTTCTCTCTGTGTGAATTCAGGGCTTGTCCACAGAGCGCAGGGCCAGGTTTTCATTTGCTCAGCTCTCGTTTAGGCCGTAATAAGAGTGAGATTGCCCAAAATGCCCAGCAGTCACGGCTCCCACCGGTGGGTCTTCAGAATCCCCCAGCATCCAATGGGATGTGCTCTTTTGTAGATCTAACCACTTATTTTGAGGCCCAAAGGGGAGCTGAGTTCTTTGGAAAATTCTGGCCTTAGGCCATGTCTTCACTGCAGGGAAGGTTGATGCTACCACGATCAATCTTCCGGAGTTTGATTTAGCGGGTCTAGTAAAGACCAGCTAAATTGAATTCAGAAAGTGCCCCCATTGGTGCCAGTGCTCCTGTGAGGAGTAAGGGAAGCTGATGGGAGAGTTTGCTCTTGTCGGCCTCCGGATGTGGAGACTGTGTGGAAACTCGAAACAAGGTATGTCCACTCCAGTTATGTAATTAGCATAACTGGAGTTGGGTATCTTAGTTCAATCCTTCCCTTTAGTGTAGCGCTCCATCCTGTGAGGTGACGATCCATCCTGTGAGGTGACGAGCTCGCTGGTCTCCCGTTGGTGCTGTGGGACTGGGCCCTTGCCGCTGGTTAGAGGAGCCAGGCTGACAGCCCAGGAGGCAGAAGTCCTCTCTCCAGGGTTGGTTCGGCTGAGACGGCAGCCCCATGAAAGCCCCCACACTGCCCTGGCTTTGTATTTCACCTCCGATGGGGAGGGGGCTCTCTGACTGCATGGCCCATTCCCCTGCTGACAAGGCCGGGGTGCCTAGTACCAGGCACGGTGGCGGTTTTCATGACGTGGACCTGTGGGAAGCGGATTCTGGCTGTCTTTGATCGTATGTGGCCTTCTCACATGGTATCCAAGTGTCTTCCAGATGTATAAGGTGTAATGAATAAAGCCAGATGTGTGTCTCCCTGTTAGTAGGGGCTGGTCCGTCTCTGTGTGGGGTGGTGTTAAGGGAAGGCTGTGTCAAAAGCTTGCGTTTTGCTCAGAGGACGACGAGACTCACCGCCACCCAGCCGTCCTGATCTTTCCCACTTCTGTGGGGCCGGCACTGAGGAACCCTTCTCCTACACCCAGGCGAGTCACTCGCGAGCCCCCTGTGCCCCTGGGACACAACAGTCCCAGGGTAATGCCATCTCTCAGTCAGCTGGAGGTGGTTTCTCCTCAAACGGTCCATGTCCCTGACCCCCTGTATGTGCCAGTTCTGCTAGATAGGCGCCTGTTGGTTTGGATGGTGGGAAATACCTTCAAAACCTACCCTGCAAGCTGAAGGAAACGACTGTTATGACATCGTGTTATTGCCACTTGTTGAGTTACCCGTGGATCATAGTTTGTTGCCTGATGCAACAGGAGACCTCCTTGACCTGCATAGGAAGTATTTGCAAATTATTGTCTGGGAGCTGAAAGCCAGGGCATGGGAATTTTTGTATGATCCCAAATGGAAAGGAAGAACATGATCCTCAATGGCCAGTTCGCCCTGCTCCCGTTGTGATGGTTCCTGTTGCCTCAGGGACATCAGTTTACATCCCTCTCGCCAGCCAGCATGCTCGCCTGCTGTGCCACGCCGCGTACAGCACCAGAGAGCCTTAGAGATGTTCCGGAGTCCTCTTGATGTCCTGCGAGCAAGGTTATTGGCTGGTCTAGTCAAAATCGAGAACGGCCTTTGTGAAGCAGGACTGGTGCCTGCCCTGCTACTGCGGAAGGTATGCCAGGGACTCTAGGGTCTTGGGTCTGGATTAGGATGTTCTATCCTTTGGGAGGAACATAAGAACAGGCAGACTGGGTCAGACCAAAGGTCTATCTAGCCTGGTGTCCAGTCTGCCGACAGTGGCCAATGCCAGGGGCCCCAGAGGGAGGGAACACAATAGGTAAGAAGAGCTACAACATGGCAACTGGGAGGCATTTCAGAATCCGGCAGGGCCGGGGTGGAGAGAAGCGAAGCGGCTGTTTGAAGTGAAGGGATGGCCGAGCGCTCTAGGCGCTAGGGTGAGATGCCTTTCAGAGCCTTGGTGATGGATTTCAGGCATTACCTGGTACAGCAGTGGGGCGAGCAGCTTTTCAGACAGAGCTGGCGGAGTATTTGTAAGGCGGTATTATGGGATCCAACTGCTAATCCCAGCCAGTGGGCGGGGAGGGGAAGGAGATGGGCTCTTCCTCCAGATGTTTGTGTGCCCTCCATCACGTCCCACTCCGGCCGAGACGCTTCTCTGACCAGCGCCCTGGCTGGATTTCAGTGCTGTATTCATACGGCAGAAGCAGTCCGGTGCCACCCCTCTCTGGTCCCACGGCATTGCAGATCCGGCTCCTCTCCACACTCTTGACATGGAGGGTGTTGTTCAGAGTGGAATTACGTGCGCACAATCCGGATTTGGTCCCAGAACAAGCAGTAACTGCTCCCCATCCAGCCACTCGCACCCCCTCTCCCCTCCCCTGCTGCTCGCCGACTCGAGAGCAGATTGACTCCCACAGGGGGGGCTCGGTTCCACCTCTCCCTGTGTCTTGTTCTCGCGCGGCAGGGAAGCCAGATGTGCCCCGCGGATCCCGAAGTGCAAGGCTGCAAATGACACGGCCAGGGTGTGTTTGGCTTTGCAGGAAGCCGGGCCCAGCTGCTGCCTTCTCTGGCTGGAATCCAAGGAGGCGGCCGCGTCTGTCTTCTTCCTCTCGTGTGTCACGTTTCTCCTCCTTCGCTCTGCCCACCCGCCCCCACGTCTGTAGTGAACCGGGGCAGCGGGTTCGGCAGGGCCCGTGATTGACCAGAACAGCCTCCCCTGCCCTTGCAGGCCTCTGGACCATTGTCAGCCCGGCCTGGATCCTTTTGCACCCAGCTCCAGTGCAAGGGGCAGGCAGGGGTGGGGAAAGCTCTGAAGACGAGGGGTTAATAGGCATCAGGGCCTGATGGTCTCCTCAGAACTCAGAAGGAGTTGTAGGAAGGCCCGAGTGGGTGCTGGGGGAAGTTCATTAGTTTGGCACTTTCTGGCTGTTCGGGGCAGTGGCGGAGCAGACAGGCGTCCGGGCTCCTCTCCCACGGAGTCCCCTCTCGTCTCCGGTCCCTGCTCCAGCGCAGGACTCTCCACACCTGGGCTTTGAGGGACTCTCGGCGTGTCGGCCCCGCATCCAATCCGGCTCTCCCTTCTGCAGAGGGTTTCTAGACATCTCCGCGCCCACGCGCCCCCGTAGCAACCATGCACGACGACGCGCGGGGGCGGCGGGGCCCGGAGATCTTTTGGCAGTCCGGCCTCGTCTTCTCAGAGCGCAGCAGTGGCCAGAAAAGCTCGCGGCTTTGCTTTTCAATCAGGAAGTTTCATTTGAAGTCTTCCCCCCAGGCTATTGAGCTGTTTCTCCCCGTGCAGTGTTACTCAATAGAAGCTTCCCTTGAAAAGAAAGAGACTTCGCTTAATGCGCTCGTTAGTGGAGATTGTCCGGCTTCCGAGGACATGAGCCCACTGCCTCGTCTCAGCCCGCAGCTCCTCTGTGCTCTTTGATCCAGCGGCTTTTGGAGGCGCGCTGGGGCACATTGCTGGAGGAGTGGAATTGATCTTAAATGGGCCTTTTAAATCACGGCTGTCATGCTTTTCCCAGCCTTGCACCTCCCGCGCTATCACAGCGCCGCCTAGTGGGCTCGCGTCCGTAGGGCGTTTTAGCTTTGAATGTATCGCAACACTGTAGGGCATGGGCTCCCAAACTGGGGGGCGTGAGGTGACCCCTTCCCTGCCCCCCAAGTTTTGCTGCTGTTTTTGTTTTTGGGGGAGGGTTTCCCAAAAATCAAAAGGGGGACATGAAGCCGAAAAGTTTGGGAACCACTGCTGTAGGGAGAGGTGGAGCCTTGCATACCCCATGGATATCCACGGATAGCGGGGTGCAAAGCTGTGCAGAGCTCCTCCACGCTATCCAGGTGGGGAGGAGGATGGGGCAGGGCAGGCATCTGTGCTGCCAACAGGGAAAGGGAGCAACAAACTCCGTCCTAAATATCCCTGCCGGAGGGGCCCTGCCCAGCCCCCCTCTTGCCTGCATGGTGAGCATTGATTGCAGAGCCCTGGTCCTTGCTGCTCCACGCCCCCCAGTTCCCGCGTTCGTGCTGCCTGCGTCTTCCCTGCACGACCCTGCTCCCTCCTTGCTCATCTGTGCTTCTTTCCCCCTCATAGAACCATAGAGCTGGAAGAGACCTCAGAAGGTCAAGTCCAGCCCCCTGCTCTAGGCAGGACCAATCCCAACTAAATCAACCCGGCCAGGGCTTTGTCAAGCCGAGACTGAAACACCTCTAGGGATGGAGACTCCACTACTTCCCTAGGGAACCCATTCCAGCGCTTCACCACCCTCCTAGGGAAATAGTTTTTCCTAATATCCAACCTGGACCTCTCCCACCACAACTTGAGCCCATTGCTCCTTGTTCTGCCATCTGTCACTACTGAGAACAGCCTCTCTCCAGCCTCTCTGGAACCTCCCTTCAGGAAGTTGAAGGCTGCTCTCAAATCCCCCCTCGCTCTTCACTTCTGCAGACTAAATAGACCCAAGTCCCTCAGCCTCTCCTCATAAGTCATATGCTCCAGCCCCCTCATCATTTTGGTTGCCCTCCGCTGGACCCTCCCCTCTAGCTGGCTTGCTGTGCGGGTGCAAGTAAAATCCGAATTGTGGACTGCGGATCGGCCGATGCACTGAGCCGGGCGGAGCCACATTTTTGTATCTGCACGGGGCTGCGGGAGAGGTAAGGTGAGGGGAGAGGTGCACCTGGTTGTTCATGTGCACCATGGGCCATGGAGTCTGAGCATCTTGAGCTACTCTGAGCTCCTAGGAGCTCTGCAAACAGTTCTGCCTCTTCCCCCAAAGTGGACTGGTATAAATCAAAGTGATGTCAGTCAGCAATTTTCATCTTCTTCTGCGTTTGCACGTTTTATTTGGTAACCATTAAAACGTATTCGCAGTGCGACATGGCCTTTTCCTCTAATGTCATCTTACTCTTTGCTGACCAGGAGAATGCACGTTTGTTCAGGTTCTTATTTTTTACCTCTTTTCATGTTAGAAACCTGGTGAATGGTGCTTTGCTTGTTTACTTAATCTGTAATATATAAAGGAGAATGTTTGTATGTTTGTGCGCTAATAACTCAGACACAATAAGAGCGACCGCAACCAAACTTTGTGTGGGTTAACGTTTCCTCCAGGAGAAGGTTTTGAGGGACTATGGGAGGGAAGAGATGAGACCTACGCCCTCCTTTCCCTCAGGCTCCTCACCTCAGTTATATCAACTGTCCTGAGCAACGGGGGGTAACTCCAGCTAGTTGTTTATATTTGTGGCAGGACACGCTTGGCCGGGGATTGGAATTCAACTAAAATACACAAAACGCGCATCTTAAATGAGTTATTGGCTAACAAACCCTGCGTGTAAGTGTGCTGGGTAGGAATGCAAAAAGTAATTATTGAAACAGAGTTATTAGGAAGGAAGGAAGAAGTACTGGTAGATTGTGACTTGAAGTGATCCGGTCCCTGTGTGTGTTCCAGCTGTGAGTACACATCCGATCCATGCCCCTGAGACTGAAAAATCATGTGGCGAGTGTCTGTCAGTCCCTGCCTCTGCCCTGGAGTTCCTTGTGGTCAGCACAGAGGGGACACCGGAGAGGTGTGAGCTGACTCTGCCCACTTCCTTCTTACTGCACATGGCTTGATTTGGAACCTTCTGCATCCTTAACCCTTACCTGTCAGTATAAGCATGTCGTGTTCTTAGCAGTCTTTCTGTAGTTAGTGTAGATTAGCTTGTCCCTGCTCTGGACCCTGCTCAGAACAAGGATTGTGCCCAGAGTTCTGGGTTCAAGGTCTGTCTCCCCTGTCCTCACTCCATCTCGCTCCGCGGTGACCACCCACGTTATCGTCTGCCTCCCCAAGTGCAATAGCTGCTTCTCCTTTCCTCCCCGGACCTGAAAGGGACGAGCTTTGTCGGAGAGAGCACCTGGTGGACAGAGCCGTGCGACTCCCACCATGTCTGCGACCTCTAGCAGCAGCCGGAGCGGAGGCCAGAGCTAACAAAGCCAAAGATGCATAGCGGCCACGGTATTGTGGCATGAATTATGGCTTCTCTCTTCAGGGTTCAAAGTTCAAACCAGCATCAAGGATTTGACCTTTGACCTTGCTGATCTCTTTATTGAAAAGACAAACCGGTTCTTGGCACTTGTTACGACTCCAGGACAGCTCCACTGCATTGGCGAAAGGTTACATTTGACAGGACAGCCAAGATCACTGGCTCTTATCCTCACCTGTGTCCCAGACCTCTGGTGGCCACCTCGTGTTCATGTTACTCCTGAGGGAATTGCGTGCCCAAAAAGACACATTCTGCATATTTTAGATTTGTCAGAATAACATCCCACCAGTTTCAATTATTTTGGTAAATTATTTCAAATTATTTCAAAATGCTTGTCAGCAGCTGTGTCTGTAACGATTCAGAGAGAGAAAAAATCCAGGAAATGTTTTGACAAATCTACCCATTACAAGGCATATTCATACAGAGCGCTGAGTAATAATTCATTTACATGACAACGCACCCCTCAGAAGCAGTGCAAAGGCTGGGGGGGAGTCGGGGGTAAAGGAGGAGCTGATGGAGGGGGAAAGAGCCTAGGTGTGAACTTGGAGGGTTGTTGGGGGTGGGTGGGAAAAGTATGGAACAGATTTGGGGTGGGGGGAAGGGAGGGATTGCGAGGGAGCTTTCCCCATGCAGACCCTGGCTGACCCCTAATCTTCCCCATTCAGTCAGGCACATCTGCCCAGTCCCCAAATGTCTGTGTCCCCATGTGTCCTTGCACCCCCTGTCACCATGTTTCCTGCCAACCCCCCTCCTCATCCCCATGTGTCCCTGCACCCCCACCCCATCCCTATATATCTGTGTCCCCACTCAGCCATCCCTCTTCCCCCATTAGCCCTGCACCCCATGTCTCTGTTCCCTGACTCCGCTCCAGGTTCCCCCTGTAGCTCTGCCCCCTCCGTGTCTGTGCCCCCACTCAGACACCCCATGTCCCTGCACCTTCACTCCCACTCAGCCCTTGCCCCAGTCTGTCCATCCCCACTAGCCCTGTCTGTGACCCCCCTTGGCCCCGTGTACCCTGTGCTGTCTGTCCCCCGATCGGACCCAGCGGGCGCTGTGGAGAAGGCTCTGCAGGCTTTTACTCATCCCTCGCCTTGCTGGGCTGCCCAGGAACCGCTGCTCTGTTCTAGTGCCCTCTGGGGGGCAAAAGGCAGAACTGCAACAGCTTTCCAGCAGAAACTACAGAATTTTGTGTGTGTGTGTGTGAGGGGAGGGAGGGGGTTTCAAAAAAGGTGTGGCACATGAATTATGCACACACGCCGTGGCGTGGAATTCTCCCAGGAGTAGCATTTGTGAGGTACTAAATTGGACTTGCACCCACACTTTCAGGAAGCACAATGCTTTGCTCCAAGCCTATTCTGTAGTCACAACCTTGGGAACAGCAGTATTATAGTAATCTGTACCACCTGCATCTTCGGCAGCCCCCTGACTACGGCTTACCAGACACTCGCATTTGGAGTACCGATAGGGACTGGCGCTCAAAGAAACGGTTACTTAACTGTAACTGGGTGGTCTTCGAGATGTGTGGTCCCTATCTGTATTCCACTTACTCTCCAGCTCATGACTGGATTAATGATTAAGAAGGAGCTGCTTTGCAAGATTGTCGAATTGGTGGATTTCATCCTCTCGTGCTTTGTTTTTAGTTACTGATTTGATGCAGAAAACCAGCTTTCCTGATTTTTCTACTCCCAGCTAGTTTCTTGACTGAATTAGTCATTGAGCCAAACTCATTGACTAAGTTGAAATGAAGACAATATTGTTATAATTTCAAATTTCATTTTAAATAAGTTTATTTAAAAATATATATTTAAATACAAATCTGATTTTAAATTAAAAAGCTGATTTAAAGTTAAAAAAATCTAATTTTTATGTATGTATTTTTAATAAGTGATTTTTTTTTTAATCCATCTTTCCAACAAGTATCATCAGGGAGATTTCTCAGAGACGAGCTCCAAGACAGAGGCTTTTGGGGAGGAAAATAAGATGGTTGTTACAACTATTATGTTTTCTTTTTTTTGCTGTTAACGTTTTGTGCAAGTCCCATGTTTTATTAAATATTAATTAGGCTGGGGAGGATTAGATATTTTTCAATAAATGTGCATTTTGACGTACAAATACAAACCGATGAGAAAACATTTCCGTCAATGCTAGAAGTGTACAGGCAGGCAAAGGAAGTAATTATTAGACTTTGATTGAAGGATATTTCATATGTATATTTTGACATTTGATGCTGATAATTTGTGTTTTAACGGTTGCAAAACTGTAACTTTTTGAATCAGAGCGTCTATCATTAAATAACTATTCTCTGCCCCCTATAATTTCCTGCAACTGTGAACATTTAAATCAATACAAATGGAGCAAATGCTTAAAACCCATAATTTTGCGCAACTGTGAAAACTGAAATAAATACAAATTAAAAAATTGATCCTCGGCTTTTCAGCCTAGAAAACAAAAGTGCTATGTTCTCCCGTGGCTGGAAGTTGAAGCTAGATGTAGTCAGGCTAAAAAGAAGGTGACAGCTCTTATAGTGAGGGTAACTAACCACTGGAACAGCTTGAGAAGGGTTGTGGTGGATTTTTCTATCGAGGTTGAATCCCTCCCACCCCCAAAAAAGACATGCTCTGCTTCAAATATGAATGAATTCTGGAAAGTCTGTGTTATCTGCTCTGACCTCCTGGAGAATCACAGTGGTTCATGCTTGGTCATGGCATCTATGAAACTGTGAATCTTGCCAGGTCTGTTAACACTGCTTATGTGTTGCTTTCTATGCCTAGTTTCCAAAATGCTTTACAACAGCTGGGTCAGTGTCATTACCTCCCATTTTACAGATGGGGAAACTGAGGTGCAGATTGGGTCATGTCTGAATTTCCAAAGGAGGGGCCTGATTCAAATTTAGTGGGTTTTGGATCACCCCTTCCTAGTTGCCTTATCTAAAAGCCGAAAATAAAATGTACAACGTGGTGACTCGGTGCTACACTGCCCTCTGGTGGGTGGGATGAGAGCTGAGGAGATGCTTGCTTTGAATTGATGATAACCTTTCTCCAAAGAAGTTTTAGTCTTGCACATTTTTTAAAAAAATCCAGACTTTTCATTTGGCTTTTACCTGGAAACGGCTTAAAGGGTTTCCCTCGAACCTAACAAGAATTATTCCTGGGCTGCGGCCGAGCCTGGCAGGTTTTACCCTCTAACGGAGGACTTTCAGGGCAGCTTTTTGGGATGTGAAAGCAGGTTCAAGTCAGACTAAACCTGAACTCTCACTCTGCCCCCTCCCCCATCGGCAGGAGAAAGGCGGCTCCTAGTGGAGATTTCAGGCACTGCAGATGGAATTCAGTCCACCTGGACATAGTCTGGCTCTGGGGGTGAGCGGCTCTGGGGGTGAAGCATCCAGGGAAGCAAACTCCCTGCCTGTCCCAGGGGCTGGCGTGATTCCCCCCCCTTCTCTCCGTTGACAGGCAATTCCCCCTCCGACGAGTCCGAGGAGCGAGAGAGGGACCCCAAGGTTCTCACCTTCCCCGAGTACGTCGCCAGCCTGTCCGAGTCGGGCACCAAGCGGGTGGCGGCCGGGGTGCGCATGGAGTGCCAGAGCAGAGGCCGCTGCCCCTCGTCTTGCCCGCTTTGCCATGTGACCTCCAGCCCCGACACGCCGGCCGAGCCAGTTCTGCTGGAGGTCACCAAAGCGGCGCCCATCTACGAGCTGGTCACCAACAACCAAACCCAGAGGGTGAGGAGCCGGCTGCTGGGGGAGGGGCAGGCGGGGGCAGGGCTGCGACCTGGGGCACGGCTCAGAAGGGTGAGTGGTGAGGAACAGCCAGCGAGTTCCCAGAGACAGGCCCCACAGCGAGCAGGCCCTTGGGGCGCTGCCCTCCTGCTACCCAGGCCAGAGCGCCAGCCAGCACGCGCGGGAGTAACGGGCCCCAGGCTAGGCGCAGCGCTTGCCACCTCACCCAGCTGCAGATGGGGGAAGGCTGCCCTGTGAACGCCCCTCCCCTGACGTTGCTCTTGGCAGTGGGCGCGGGGCCGCAGCCTGCACAGGAAGAGACGGGCTTTCGCAGGCCAGCAGCGCAGTGGGCCTGAGGGCGGGAGAGGGGCCTGGCCCTGACCCGGCGCCTCCCTCTCAGCTGTTGCAGGAGGCCACCATGAGCAGCCTGTGGTGCTCCGGGAGCGGGGACGTCATCGAAGACTGGTGCCGGTGCGACTCGAGTGCCTTCGGCGCCGACGGGCTCCCGACCTGCGCCCCCTTGCCGCACCCCGTGTACGTCGCCTGCATGCCGATTCCGCTCCCTCCCCGGCAGCGCCGGCGCCAGGGGGCCTTGGAGCCGGAGGCCAAGAAGCAGCGCGCGGTGGGAAGCCGGGGTGGCGGCGGCAGCACGCCCTTCCCCCGCACTCCGTAGACGGTCTTGGCCCCGAACGGGGGTCCCTGGGCCTGGCGGGGGAGTCGAGTCACGTTTCAGCAGCATCGCTTGGAACCGGGCGCCTTCCCCAGACAGACACCAGCGGGACTCCGCACGCCGGAAAACTGCACCAGGCTTGGCTGGGGCGGCAGCTTTCCTCTGTCAAACTAACACCGAGCTTTGGGCCCAGTTCTGGCCGGGCCGGGGCCCCTTCGTCAGACCGGCCCTGGTGGGGAGGCCCCGGTACAGGCGTAGCTCGGGGCAGGGTGGGCCGGGTGAGGAGAGCATCGGCTGGACCTGTGCCCTGGCTGTTCTGGGCAGCAGGTGGCCATGCTGGCCTGGCACCAGCCCCTGTGCCCCCCGCCCTGTGGCTTGCCTGCACAGCACAGCACTGCCTCCTGGTACAGCCATCGACATGAGGCTGCAGAGGACAGGAAGTGGCCAGTGGCTCAGAGGGAGCAGTGAGTGGAGCAAGGAAAAGAGCAGGGCCGTTCGGGGCAGGCGGGAGCTGCCTCTTCCCAGGGCCTGACCCCCTTGGTTTTCCCTCTTCCTCAGGCTGCGGCTCTCCACGGTGCACGAGCCCAGCAGCACCTTGGTGGTGCTGGAATGGGAGCACTCGGAGCCGCCCATCGGCGTGCAGATCGTCGATTACCTCGTCCGGCAGGAGAAGGTCACCGACCGGCTGGATCATTCCAAAGTGGAGACGGGTGAGGGGGGTGGGGCGTGTCACTCCAGAGCCGGGCTCGGCCCAGGCGCCTCCTTTGCTCTGGAGGCAGGGCGGCGCCGGCCACCCATAGAGTCCGAGCAACGCCCTCGCCACGTGGCCGCGTTTCACAGCATCGGCTTGGCTGCAGAGGCGGGAACCAAGAGCAGGACGCCTTCAATAGCAAGGGGGCCCCATCCGCCAAGTCCTTGAACCCGGGCTGACCGTGAAGCCCACACGTCAGTACTTGGCTGTTGCTCGGGTTCTTCTGGACGGTTGGAGGCGAATCCATCCCAGGGGCTTGGCGGTGTGCCGCGGAAGGATGTCGGCTCGCGCCAAAGCAGCCTTGCTCTCCTGCCGTCAGAACTTGGGGCCCAAATCTTCAGAGCTAGCCAGACACATGCACGTCCTCGTGAGGATCGGGGCTCTGAAACTTGGCATCTTCACAGGCGCCCCTGCCGCAGCACAGTCTGACTGGAACGGGCGCGAGAGAGATGCTGGTCCCTGGGTGCATGCCTCAGGGGGAGAGGGGAGGGGCATGCCATGCTCCCCAATCCTGAAATGCTAGCGAGCACTATCCGATGGCCACTGATTCGCCCTGTACCCTCTTATCCTCGCGTGGCCAGAGCTGCAATCTCTGCGCCCACAGATTTCTCTGGTTTTTCTCCTTAGTAGTCTGCAAATACAGGTGTGAATAGTTTGAGTTAGCCGCCCCGGGTCACTCAGGTGCTGCAGTGAGGGACCGACCTTATGGAGACAGCCAGGAGGTCTCGGTGATGGGACCGTGGCCGGACCGTGGCACTCCTCCCCCTCCCCCTCCCCTGCAGACATTGACCCCGCCACGGGAAGAGACGTGCCTGAAATCTCCTCCTCCTTTCCCTAGAGACGGTGCTGAGTTTGGTGGATGACATCATCTCCGGAGCCAAGTCGCCCTGCGCGATGCCGGCCCACGTACCCGACAAGCTGTCCACCACCATCTCCTTGATCATTCGCTGCCTGGAGCCCGACACCACCTACACGTGAGTAACGCTGCCTCCTAGTGGCTAGCATCCCTGCTTCTGATTGGCTGCGCTTAAGCTTTCTCCTCATCTTTTAGGGGGGCCATGGAGCGAGGGGGTGTTGGTTCTCTGCCCTGCCTTGTTGGGCCGGTGTCCTCCTGGTCCGATGTGCAAATCCTCAATTAGTATCACCTCGTTGGCTGAGCTTGCCATGGCCAGACGCTCAGCTTGGCTGGGGCCGTGGGTGGGTGAGCAAGTCCAGAAAGCGTTTGAGAACCCTGTTGCTTGGGGGGAAGATGGGGAAACCAAACGGATAAGTGGATTAGCACAGCCCGGGCTTCTTGCACCGCTGCAGGTGTGTGGAGCTTGATGGCCCCTGTGAATGCCTTCCAGCGTAACGAGACCCCGTCTCAACTCTGCCTAACCCCTGCCCCGCTAGAGTTCACATGGCCACCCCCGAACGATCGCTCTCCCAGGCAGAAGGACGAATGGTGGGAGGGGACTGGGCGGATGTGTGAGAAGAGACACTGAGAGCCCCGCACAGGCGGGAAAGGGGGCAGGTGTGTTTTATCCCCCAGCTGTGTCAGTAGAGGGGCAAGCCAGGCTCAGCTGCACGAGGGGATCCCCCTCAGCCGCCCCGGCGGGGCCTCGTTCCCATTGGCAGTCGTGGCCCAGCTGCCGAGGGAATCTCCATGCTCCGTGGATGGCAGAGAGCAGGCCAGGAGGAGCCAGGCCGGCGTGGGCGCCTGTGTCGAGCAGAGTGAAGTGACACGCATGGTAGGGCAGCTGCCTACGTTCCTCCTGATGGGCACCTGCCATGTGCACTGGCGTGTCCGGGCGTGTGAGCCGTGTCTGCCGTCTCGGTGCTGCCATAACAGCGTCCCTCTCCCCCAGGTTCACGCTCTGGGGAGTCGATAACACCGGGAGACGCTCCAGGTCAAGCGACGTGACGGTCAAGACCCCCTGCCCGGTGGTGGATGACGTGAAGGCTCAAGGTACCCGTTGCGGTTTGGGGGGGGCAGTGCAGCCCTGGTTTGACACGGCGAAGTGGATTGTCAGAGCACGACTACACAGCAGCCCCACTGTGCTTTTAGGTTAGGCTAGTTGAAAGGGTTCGCCCAGGCCCCATCGTAGGTGTGCCTGGCCCTGGAGAGGGATGGATCAGTCGCTGACCCAGACTGGCGGCCTACGGCATCCCCGTGACAGGTGCATCTGAAACTCCAGACCTGACCAGCCCCAAAACACTGGTGGTGTTTGGGGCTGGATCTGAACTTCTCTGCTCCAGCCCGGCCCTAGTTCGGTGGCTGGTCAGACGGTAGGACCGTTTGGAGAGGAACTCTGGCTGCGTCCTCGGGGAGCTAAGCACCTAAACCTCTTTTCGGTTCTGGGCCTTGGTCACCGTCTGTGTCCGTGCCAACCTAGAGCACCGCCTTAATGCCGACGCCGCGGGATGAGAACGGAGCAGCCGGTTGGGGCTCGGTGCATGTGATCTCCTGGGGCTTGGGGCTCTCTGGATGGCGGTACTGCCTGAGGGTGCACAGCCCTTGGCGGTACCGTGGCAGAGCCTTGTTTGAGGCTCTGGGAGTCTGGATTGCACGGGTGGGACGAGCGTGTTGGTTTGGAAGGAAGAGCTCGTCGTGCTTCGGGGGGAGGTAACGAGCGGGGGATGGGGTGACAGCCGTACCCTTGTGAATAAACCTGTTCCGTTCCCACTCAGCAGCCGTCAGTGGCTTACGCGGCCTCTCCCAGGCCCGGGTTAGGAACGAGGCCAGTGGATGGCAGCTCGTCCTGCTGTTGGCCGTTCGGGCTGGTGGCAGAGTGTTAGGAAGGTCCCCACGAGGGACGTTAGCGATTAAGCGAACAGTCGTGGAATCGCACAAGTGTATTGGTTGCACGACTGTTCGAGAGCCCCTGGGGCAGGGCTGGCAGCCAGCGCACTCTGGCCCCGCTCCCGCTGCTGCCTCTGTATCCAAGGCAGGAGGACCGGTGGGGCCAGTCTGCGAGGGGAGCTAGTTTAAAAACCAGTTCCCCGTGCAGACCAGCTCCTGCCTGTATCAGAGGCAGAAGCGCGGGATGGCACCAGCCCCTGGCGACAGGAGGTCCAAGCTCCCTGTGGACAGAGGCTGTGCTGGCATTTCACAGAGCAGCCTCTGTCTGTGGTAGGGCTGTGAAGGACTAGTCGACTATCCGCTAAGCAAATGCTTAGCGGATAGTCTACCAGTCGCTCCTCCCCCTTCTTGCTGCCTCTATCAGAGAGAGGCAGCCAGGGGTGGGAGAGAAGAGGGGGGTATTTCAAAGCGGCCGCGCCCCACAGAGCCCGGGATCAGCTGGCGACTATCCCATGAGTCAGTTACCCGATACTTAACATCCTTAGTCTGCAGTGAGCCTGGCCCGCCGAGGGCAGAGGCTGCTCCGTGGCAGCCTCCCCTGCCGTCCCTCCCCCTGCTGCTGCCTCTGGTTCAGAGGTAGCAAGGGGTGGGGGAGTGCGTGTAGTCGATAAGATTAACTGATAAGCCCAGGTTTCTGGGTTAATCGTGTACTCGACTGCAGATTGACACCCCTGGTCGCCACGGGGGTGGACATGTCTGTGGCTGGCGTGAAACAATATAGTGTCCACCAGCTTTGACAGGGACAGCAACCCTCCTGCGTCAGGGCGCAGGTTGTCTCATAACTGCCTGGTGCAGGGTTCCTGGCGCCTCCCTCTCCAGCAGCTGGTATCGTCCACTGTCAGAGACATGCCACTGGGCATGGGGCACTGCAGGGCTAATCCAGGCTGGGAAATCCACTGTCCTGCCCTTCGCGTGTGAGCTGGTGACAGGGTGGAAATTGCAGGATGCCGGGGTGGGTCCTGGCCCTAGATCACAAAGAGCTTGCTCCGGACTCCAGCGGGTTCTGGCTCATGGTCCCAGATTCTTACCTTGGTTGCTGACCCGGTTGGATGCTGCTTTTCTTTCCTCTCTGCTCCCCCTCCAGAAATAGCGGACAAGATCTACAACCTCTTCAATGGCTACACCAGCGGGAAGGAGCAGCAGACGGCCTACAACACCCTGCTGGACCTAGGCTCGCCCAGCCTGCACCGGGTCCTCTACCACTACAACCAGCACTACGAGAGCTTCGGGGAGTTCACCTGGCGGTGCGAAGACGAGCTGGGCCCCAGGTAAGCCGTGGCGCCAGGCTGTAGCGCGGGAAGGTTGGATTTGCCACGTTATGTCCGTGGCACCGACCGGCCGACACAAGTTCTCGTGGCGCTCGGCGCTGTACAGATGGGGAGGCCTGCAGCCTCCATAGGCAGGGCAGAGACCCGCTTGCCTTACAGCCACGCGGAACACGGGAATTCCCCCCTCCTCTCCCACCCAGCCTCTCGCGTTTCCCTGCAGCTTGGCCATAGCTGCTGTCTCGCCGGGCAGCAGCAGAGGCAGCGGGAAGGGAGGCTCGCCTGGAGCCCATCGCTGTCCCATGGGTGCTGGTGCCGTGAAAGCAGGCAGCCTTGGAACCACGCAGCCGGGGTGCCACGCAGTCCAGGGTGTTGCAGGGCGACCCGACCCAAGGGAGATCAGCAGCCCAAAGGGCCGGACGCCGGGCTGTTGCGAGCAGCACTGTCCTGTGCCCCAGGGAGGGCAAGTGGCATTTGCGGCACCCCCTTCCCAGGAAGGACTGCTCCGGACCGGCACTAGGCCCGGTGGTAGGGGACACCGAGGGAATGGCCACTGAGTCTCCCAGCCCGCCCCTTGTGGATGTGACTTCCTGAGGCTGCAGAGGGAGGATCAATGTAAATTCCGGGAGAAGAGGGACTTGAACCTCTCTAACCGGGACTCTGTTCCTGGACCAGAGGCCCTGGTGACTGGGAGTCCAGCGGCGGGAGGGCCGGTGTCTGGGCGGTAGGACCAGGAGCCCTGCTGGGGAAGCGGTGGCAGGACCAGTGGGGCTGGGAGCAGGGGGCCTAGCAATGATTCCCCCTGGTCTGGCAAATTCCCTCCTTCGGGACTGGTCCGGTCCCAAGGGTGCCGGAGCAGGGAGCTCCGACCTGCAGCAGCTGGTTCCGTTTGGGTGAAAGATCCTCAGGAATAGGGGACAGCGCAGGGACGGGCCAGTCCCACCGGTAACCCCAGCGAGAGAGCAGAGACCGGCCGGGTGAATGCGAGGCCGGCTTTCCTTCCTGCTCCCGCAGACGCTGCGCCCCCTTCGGGCTCCAGGTACTCACGGCGCATCCCCTGCTGCCCCGCCCTGCCCGTTCGCTGGCCGTCTGCGAATCCGCTGCTGGGCAGCTCGTCCCACGGCAGCCTTCCTTGCCCCGGATGAGGCCTGTCTGCGCTCGCGGGGCGGGGGTCTGGGCCCACCAGAAGAGATTCAAAGACAGCCCCCGGCAGCACCCCCAAAGCTGTACAGAGGGGAAGAGAGCCCCCCTCCTCCCAGCTATGGAAAGCGTAGGGGTTCCCAGCCTCGCCAGCTTGGCTGAGCGGTTAGGTGCCCGGGGAGAGGGTTGCAGCGTCTCTACAAGGTTCGGTTCCTGTAGAGAACCGCTCGGGGCACGGCTGTTGGCATCTCTGGGCGCGAGCCCTGCCGGGGGAGGGCTGGTGTTTTACTGGCACATCCGGACCCCCCAGGTTTCCTGCTGCTCTTCCTCCGTCTCCTGTCGAGAGACTGAGCCCCGGGCGGTAGGGACCAAGCGTCATTCTCACCCCATTCTTTGGGGTGGGCACTTCCCCGCTCAGCCCCCGAGGTGCCCGTATTGGCCCTGGCGGAGGCGGACGGCCTGGTGTGTGGCAAAGCAGGCGGGACAAGGTCGGCGCTGACTCCTGCTGCCGGGTTGGTTGGAGTTCCCGAGCGAAGGGGCGGGAGATGCTGGCGGGTCACGTCGGCCCCGGACACGTGCGGGCGCGAAGTGAGCGGCTGATGCTCGTGCCGTGGGAGAGGAGAACGGCGCGGCGGCCGCAGAGGTCTAGGGGGAGGACGGATCTGGCTTTGAGCCTCTGCTGCGGTGAACAGGACCGGTCGTTTGCCGGTGGCATCCTATCGCCGGCGGAGCGTTCCTTGGGCAGCTCCCGCCCCGTCCCGGAGAATAACCCAGCCCGCTCTGGGTGAGCTGTCAGGAGGCAGCCGCTTCACCCCCTGCTCTCCTTGGGCGCGCGCGGTCGGCCTGCGCTCGTGGCGGCGTTGGCGGCCGTGCTGCAGGAGGCCGTGCTGGTCCGAAGTGAGAGGTTTTGGGCTAGGCCTGGGCCGTTCCCGCCCTCCGGAGCACGCGTGGAGGGACAAGCTGCATCCCACAGATGAACAGCGGGTGTTAGTGCCTGGTCCAGCGCCCACTGACATGAATGGGCATCTTGCAGGTCTCTGGCCTAGGCCCTGAGGGCTCCCTGCTGTGGTGCCAGCTGCCTGGGGAATGCGGAGCTGCTGCACTGCTGGCCAAGTGGCTCGTAGGAGGCCCCACCCCGCCAGTCCAGGCTTGAGGGAAGGTGCTAGAGGGGGTCTGGAACAGGCAGCCCGCTACCTTGGTGCCTCAGACCCAGCACGTGGCAGCCTGCGAGGTGGCTGGTGAGCGTGTGGTGGGGCGTTCTGCCACTGTGCCGGGGGGGCGGGGCAGCCTTCATTCAGCTCGGCAGCTCCAGGGCGCAGAGCCGGCCGGCCCGGTTCACAGGCCCCTGCCCGCTCTGCGAGGAGGGGCAGATCTGGGGGCCCCGCACCACATCACGGCTCCTCTTCTGGTTCCTCCACAGCCGCCGGCCTAGCCTTTGGCGGCCTGGTTCCCTTCCGCTCTATGCTCGCGCCCTCCCTCGGCCTCCAGAGCCGGCAGACCTGCTCGTCAGCCTTCTGCATGGGAACAGGCAGCTCAGAGCGGTTCCTTCGGGGGGGCCCGCAGCGCCTCGGACTCCTCCGTGGGGCCGTCCTGGGTTCTCCGCTCTGCCCTGCTCCGACGTGCGGCCTCCGCTCCTGGCTTACGGTCGGGGGGGCCTCTGGTCCTGCTCCCTCAGAGACCCGCTGCGTGACTAGCAGCCTGAGGGGGACTGAAGCCTGTTGGCAGGCAAAGGCATCTGGCTTCGGCCGTTAAAATCTAGGGGCGCGCGACCCCTCATCCCCTCCCCCCACGCACTGCCTATGGCTGCCAGGCCGGCCTCCAGCGGGGGTGGTGCCCGCGTTGCTTTTCATCCTCAGCATTGGCGCGGATCCAGGCTGCCCGCTTGGGCAGAGACGGGCTCAGGTCGCACGGAGATTTAGGCTGCTCGCGTGACTCCCTCTGCCGCGGGGCTGGTCTCCTTCCCCCGGGCCTGTCTAACCTCCCCTGCTTCTCTCTTCCCTCCCCCTCCTCCCGCTGGGTCTGCAGGAAGGCCGGCCTCATCCTCTCGCAGCTGGGGGACCTCAGCGGCTGGTGCAGCAGCCTCCTTCAGGAGCCCAAGATCGGCCTCCAGCGCGCGTCGCTGCGCTACCTGGCCTGCCGCTACAGCGAGATCAAGCCCTACGGGCTCAACTGGGCGGAGCTGAGCCGGGACCTCAAGAAGACCTGCGAGGAGCAAGCGCTGAGCGTCCTCTACAACGACTACGGGGACAGGGACAACTGAGGCACGCCGGCGCCAGCGGGCGGGAAGAGCCCTTGTGGGGGTGTCTCCGTGGAAACGGAGGCGCTGGCTGAACTCTCCAAAGCGAGCCCAGGCCGGGAAGGCCGTGCGAGCCCCCCTTCTTGGTTTGTTTTGCTCGTTTTAGCCAGAGGTTCCCTGGACTGGGGAGGTGAATTCATGCTCCGGAATGACAGATCCACTTGTAACGGTCCCGGCCCTTTCTCCCAACCCCTGCCTCCCCCGTGTGCCCCGCGCAGCATGAGCCTCAGTTTCCAAAGAGAACAAAATAGCAGAAGGGCAGAGAGAGGAGTCTCCGCGCTAGAATTAATAACCCAGCCTCTCCAGTAACGCCAGGCAGCAATATGGCAGCCGTAGCTCTCTTCCCGGTGGGGACACAGGCCTGAGATTCAATCTGAACACCCCCCCCCCCCGACCCATTGCTTCAGGTATATAACACAAGCTGCAGCCTGCACCAGCAATAAATAAACTTCAACCCGTCCCAGGGCAGGGTGGGTTTGCAGCATCCCTCACCACCATCCCTTGATCATGGAGTCCCTAGTCTTGGCTCTGCGAGGCCCTTCCAGTGTGTAGTCAGCCCCACGTAGCATGGCCCTGTGGTCACTGTTACTGCCCCGTTGACTAACAGGCAAGGTCCTCTCGAATTTTTCCACCCATGTGTGGAATGCATTTTGTTGTGTGCACCGAGGCATGTGTGAATGTGCACCACTCGGAGAAAGACAAATCTAGCTGTGAGCCCTCTATCAGCTGGGCGGCACTGGAATTCCTCCTCAGCGGCCGCACAAGGGCACAGCTCACAGGGGGCACTGATGACGTGTCCCTTGCACTGGAGCAGACTTGTGGGACGCAGGTCTCCCTTTTCTGCCACAGTAAACAGCTGCTGAGCCGGGCCGCATTTGGGGGGAGCTAATGGAGCTGTTGGGGGAGCACTTACCCCCAGAGCCGCTTCCCTGGTACCAACTCTCCCAAGGGGCCACGCGGCGTGACCATAGGATGTGGAAGGGGGGCCAAGAACCGTGCGCGCGTTTCCACTGTGCAGCAGGGACCCCCCGCCTAGTGTGGAAGGCAGAGCCGCGAGCAGGCCCCTGGGAGCAGCTGCCCGAAGGGCTGGAGATGTGCAGGCCCAGCTTTGCAAGAGCTTTTCTAACACCTCCCCCGGAATCGGGCTGCTCTTCTGTGCTGCTAGTGCCGCGGGAGGGACTCACCCGAGGGCTGTGCCTAGCGGCCTTGCTGCACACGGCTCCAGCCCTGCGGTTAGGCACCGTGGGGCAGTTTTAACCTCCCATCAGCACGGGGGTGAGTATGGGAGCCTGGGGTTAGTGCAATTGCAGTCCAGTGGCACCAACAACAGGCCACCCCCGGCCGGGGCTGAGGCTACGCAGGTGGCAGGGAGAGAGAACCCCATTGACCTTGCCAGCTGAGAACGTTTCCTGTGGAACAACTGAGCCCTGCCCCCGGGGCCCGCGCTGGAACGGGTGTTTCGACTTTCAAAACAGAAGCGCCTTTTAATACTTTGGTGCTGACGGGAGTTCCCTGAGCCCACACGTCGTTTTCCTGCCAGCCACCTTTCCTCCCACTACGTGCCAAGGCCACCCATCTGTGTGTGTTGTACCTGATTTGAAGAGAAGGGCTCCGGCCCACAGCCAGCGGTGTTACAGAACGGGGGTTGCCTATCTGCCCAGAGCATTTTGAGACGGGTCCGCTCTCTTCCTCCCCTTTTCTCAGACAGGCAGAGGCAGGAGAAATCCCCTTTGGTGCAACACAGGCATTATAACTGCTTGCCAGTTGGGCACGCAGACCTGGGCTCCGGCTAGCCTAGAGCAGCTAGGAGTAGCCAGTCCGGTCCTTGGAGCATCGCTGGGCCGCGTAACGGCGAAATGATAAATGCAGCCAGCCAGGTCCCCGTGCAAAACAAAGTCTGCGATAGGGGGTCCCCGTGTGCACGTCCCAGCTGCTACCCTGGATGGTCGCAGCTCTCCCAGCGCTGCACCCTCCCTGGTGTGTGAAATGCCTCCCATGCTGCACTTGCCCGGCTAACACAGCTGGGGGAACAGCAGTGCGGTTTTAGGAGCCCCACGGTGCTCCGGCCCTGAGGGCTGGTTTGTGCAGGGGCCCGGGTGTTCTAACTACCCGGCCCCGTCCCGCTTCGCTGTGTCTCTCCCTGCCGCGCTGGGCTGGCGCAGCCCTCGCCCAGCTGCGCAGTAACCTTGAAGGCAGATCCGGCACTTGCTGTCGGGCACGGTCCTGGGTTCGGTGAGGGAGCATCTGAGCCAAGCCACCTGGATTTATTCTGATGCTCTTTCCAGCAAATGCCTGGACAGCTTTGGCTAGCGCTGAGCAGCCCAAGGGCTGGGCAAGAGCGGCCGGAGCTGAAGGACCCCTGAACACGTTCAGCTTTGGCCCAGGAGTGAGGTTGTTGCTCACCAAGCAATGCGCCTCCCCCCCGCCCCCCACGGCAGAGCTAGAAGAGACTTTTCCTCTCTAGCAGGCTCTTACCTTTTTGGCACTTCCCAGGTGCAGCAGTGGAGGAGGCCAGCCTGGGGGGTGAGATTCTGCTAAGAACTCTTCTCCCCCTCTCCCCCCCCCTCCGTGGGGCTCTCCCACCTGCTAGGCAACTGATTTCTCCCGCCTGTGGCTTGCGACTGGGCTTCCCGGCCGTTTCCAGGTGGCTGCTGCTCGTGGCATTTGGAATGACTTGCATCACCAAGCCCCCGCCAGCCGGCCCTGCCTTCCCGAGATGGCCCCTCTGTGTGATCACAGCGTCTAGACATGGCAAAGGCCTAATTGGGTCACTAGTCCACGCCGTGGGCAGACCAGGCGCAGCTCCAGCCCTGGTGCCCACTGTGCGCGCCAGCGCCTCGGCCCGTTCCCTTCCTAAAGGCCGAAGGAGCTGGGGTTTGGCGTTGCAGCAGAATGTTCCACTCTGCCCCACCGCTGTGGGCCCAGCCGCTGGGTTGTGGGGCCAGCACAGGTGGCAGGTGCTGGGTTAGTGATTCGAATGACGGGAGCCGCTCGCTAGGCGGAACATGTAGGCTACGTCTATACGGGCATGATTTTGTGCAAGAGCATCCTTGCCAGTGTAGACGCTGTCTTGCGCAAGAAAGCTCTGATGGCCATTTTAACCACAGGGCTTTCTTGTGCAAGCAGTTCATGTTGCCTGTCTACACTGGCCTCTGGCGCAAGAACACTTACACAAAAGGGCTTATTCCTGAGCGGGAGCGTCAGAGTTCTTGTGCAAGAACTCACGGCCAGTGTAGACAGGCAGCAAGTTTTGGCGCAAAAGCAGCTGCTTTTGCGCAAGATCGCGCCAATGTAGACACAGCTGTATTGTTGGGTGCTGAACACACACCCCCCCCCCAGGCGCTCACACAAGGTAGCCAGCGGCGGAGAGGGGCCTGGCCTTGTTCACCCAGCATCACGCACCCGCAGGAGGGCGGCACCGAGCCGCAGCTCGAACTGAGGTTTTTGCGATAAAAAGCCCGGTGTAGATGGGGCCATTTGTCAGGGGAAAAAACCCCGCTTTGCACACGAGCCCTTATTCCTCAAGAAATGAGGTTTACAGGACCTTGTGCAAAACGGGGTGTTTCCGCCAACAGGCCCCAGAGGCTCGGAAGAGAATATGCAAATGTGTGAGATTTGCATTTCCTCGTCCGAAAAACTGCCACAGTGTAGCTGTCGCCTGATAGATGTTTGGAAAAATGACAAAGGCCATTAACAAAGTATTAACCCTTCAAAAGTTGGCATCTGCCCATGTGCCAACCAAATGGAGGCTGGAGTATATGCCTGGCCCCAGTCTCCTTTGCCCCTTTTTTCCTCCTGACTTTACGGTGGACGATTCACGGGGGAGAAACCGCTACGTTGTTTT
Source organism: Pelodiscus sinensis (assembly GCF_052426305.1). Taxonomy (NCBI): domain Eukaryota; kingdom Metazoa; phylum Chordata; order Testudines; family Trionychidae; genus Pelodiscus; species Pelodiscus sinensis. The sequence goes on from NC_143060.1 coordinate 63,232,156, forward strand.
CTTGGCTGTAGCCGTACCGCGGTACTAGCATCCATCTCTTTTCCTCGTCGTGCAGTGATTTAACACGAAGATGGTTTGGACTGTTTGGGTTTTTTATTAGTATTATTATTATTACTACCGGTCTTGTTCCTGGCTGTTCTATTAGACCTCTGTGGTGTTTTGCTACTGTAGATAGAAAGTGGGAGGGGGCCGTGGCAAAACCATAAGGACTTTCAGTATTATGTAAAAAAGGGTTTAAAAAAATAATTGTAACACTGTAAAAATCCAGATGCAGATTTAACCGGCTATTAAAAGGAGCTGTTAGGAAGCTGCGGCTTTGGTAAATGGGAATGTTTGTTTAGCGTTTTGGTCCCCTCGAGGTCACTTTTGGCACTAGAGTAACTGTTCAGACTGCAGCTTCCCTGCCTTGGCACGCCAAGCCTGCCCTCCCGCCCGTTGCCACGAGCCCATCGTGAGCCAGATTAAGCACCTTCCTAACCACTCCAACGGGACCAGCCGTTCCCCTGGAGGCAAAGTCCCTGCAGCGCATGCAGAGTGCGCTGGGTCCCCCTTTGCCCTGCAGCAACTGAACGCGAGGGCGTTTCTGGCATTGTGAAAAAGGAGCGGTGGGGGGGGGGGGTAATGAATTGGTTACTAGCCGTTCCAATAGTGCCCATAGATACCATGGCCGGGCCTGGCCCCGGAGCCTCCTCTGTCCCAGCCCCTCCTCTCCATCTCAGAGCCCGCACCCCCAACCGGAGCTGGAAAAAACCTGGCTTGAGACGTGCTACAAGGCCATGCGCACAGTGCGGCGCGCTCTGCAAGGCCCAGGCGGACAGCAGGCACTGCCCCTCCCGAAAGAGGTTCCAGGCTCCATGGAGCAGCAAGCTGCATTTTGCCACCCACCCAATCTCCTCTCTACACTGTCGTCTCTAATATTGCCGCATCCCTTTGGTCCCCAGTCTGTCGGGATCAGATCTCTCCCCCGCAAGGCTGTGACTACCGATGGGCTGCACAAAGCAGTAATGAAAGAGAGTCACCACTCCAGCTCATGGGCCTTTCACCCCGCCCTGCTGGAAAAATCCTTCCTAGGGTGGAGCAAGCGGAGTGCTCATCCCTCCTGCTCCACTCCCTGACCCGTGGCTCGCACCTCCCTTTGGTAAGGCTGGGGCAGAACCACACTCCAGGCCTTGAACCCTTCCCCACGCTTTGGGAACTTTGGAACGGTTTGGCGCAGGGCCAGCTGTACTATTTAGAAAGCAGTTTTGGCTGGGATCGCAGTTTGCTCATCCTGGGGCAAAGGGGCCAGAGGAAGGTTATGCTGAGTGTGCTTTTAAATAGTAAATCCTAATTAAGAAAAGAATCCCAGAGGGACACAGGCCCAGTCCGTATGCTGCCTTTTGCTACTAAGGTGCGCTACCGCAGCCAGTTTTGTTCTGATCTCATACCGGTTTGTAACGTCAGTGGCCTTACTCCTGATTTACACCAGTGCATGTGAAAGGCCCTGGCTCTGTGTGGGCGACGAGGGTGCCCAAATCACTTGTGGATACTGCCTTACAAGCAAGGCGAGGTGAGGGACGGACAGACAGCAACCACGCACCGTGATCTTCTGAGAAGTCTCTTTGGCCTCTATACTCAGCCAGACTACACCCCTGGAAACAGGAGCGAGTGGCACCCTGGATCTTGGTCCAGATTTTAGGGCTTGCACCCAGCTCGTCTCCATGGTAAACCCACCAGCACCGGCCACAGCACATATCTGGGAGCCACCACGTGGACTATAGACAGACACGTGTGTCCCTGCAGCATCATGCTGGGCGCCACCAATTGCATGCAACAAGGAGGAAGAGGCAGAGGAGGGGAGATTATTTATTTCCATAGATTTTTATAAAAAATAATTATCAAATACAAAAAAAATAGCAGCAGTCTCAGTTGTGAATGAAACCCTCAGGCAACCAAACGCTCAGTGTTGCTACAGAAGAATGAGTCTTGTGACAGAAAAGCTATTGATTCATGGATGCAAACTCTCTCCCGGAATTCCCAGCTGTTCTCCCCTGGCCCATAGCCTGGCACGCTGCCTGGCTTGCCTACCCCTCAGCATCCCCTCCCCTGTCCTTTCCGCCTACCGTATAACACGCTCGTGGCTGCCCACGGCAGGCATGTGCTAAACACGCCCATTAGGGACACAACCCCGGGCAAAGCTTTTCACAATTCCTCCCCTGCATCAGCCTGCAGCGCCTACTGCCGTCAGGCTGGGAAGGACAGAGGTGGTAGGAGGCAGCTGTTTGACATTCTCTCTTCTCCCCACTAAGTGGCACCCTTACTCCACACATCCTCAACCCGAGCAGCAGTTCTGCAGCACCCCCACCGGCGCACAGGGCCACTCCTGCTCTGTGAGCGGCTACAGCTCTGCTTGGCCAGCACTGGGCGTGGAAGGCTACTGACCTCGGGAGAGTTCAGGTAACCAAGGCTTCTCCGGCTCGCAGCACAGCTGGTTCCCGAGCGAGTCTAGCTCAGTGCCACGGCCCAAGGAGGTTACGACAGGCGTCCCTTTCTCTGGGTGGTCACCCAAACCCTGAGGCTCAACTTCATCCCTCATCACCTTCATCCCTCACGGCAGATCAGTGCTGATGCAAAAAATATGGCCCCCGCTGAACCGCTGCTCGCAGTGAGAGCACTGCTGGAGCACGTGGCGTCGTCACTGGGCCCCCTGCATTCTAGCTACCGGGCCCCTTTTTGGTGGGGCAAGGGTCTGAACCTGCTTTCTGGCCCCCAGCAGTGAGAACCTGCTAGAGCTGGGGCCTTGTGTCGGCACAACACATGCACCAAAGGGGCGTGGCCGCTCGAACACAGGGCCCAGCTGAGCCGACCTGTACAGGGCTCTGCTAGCAAACCCAAGAGGTGCGGCCAGGAAGAGCTTGGTCCTTATTCTCGGTATGAGCAGCCGGCATTCCATTGCCGTCAACGGCGCTCTGTTCACTGACGCCAGGGCTGCCTCTCCCTCTCGCCGCCACGCAGCTTGTTTGGCAGAGGGGGCTGGGCAGCGAGCAGTTGTCGAGAGAAAGCTTCCTACCAGCGGATTCCCTACTTTACAGCCCCATCTCCTTATTCTAATCAGTCACGGGCGGGACGGGCCCATCAGCACGCCCCCTCCTACGGCTGTGGAGAAGGGCTCTTGGGAAAACAATTCTTTCCTTGGAAAAATTCAACTTTCCAGTAAAAATTCAAAAATGGCAAATTGTTGGCCAAACCCTTGAAAAACGATGCTATGGCAATATCTCCGTGGTGCTGTAAGTCAGGGGTCTCACCTCCAGACTCCTTGATGTGTCTGGCTCATGGTCTTCCCTGCAGCGAATGTGAATGTGCTGAGCCATTTTTTTTTAGATACCAAATCTGAGGAACTATCCCAGACAGATGTGTCATTAGAGGTGATTTTGGAAAAAATTAATAAAACAGTAATAAGTCACCCCAACCAAATGTTCTCCATCCAAGAGTCCTGAAGCTCAGATATGACACTGCAGAACTAACTATGGCATGTAACCTATTTTTAAATCAGCTTTTGTATCAGTTAATGAGATGCCAATTTTTAAAAAAAGGCTCCAGAGGTGATCCTGGCAATTACAGACTGGTAAGTCTAACTTCAGTATCAGGCAAATTGCTTGAATCTACAGTAAAGAACAAAACCAACCAACACCGATGTATATCATTTGTTGGGGAAGAGTCGATATGGTTTTGTAAAGAGAAATCATGTCCCGCCAATCAATTAGAATGCTTTGGGAGGGGGTAAAAAACATGCGGACAAGGGTGATCTCTGATGATATTGTACTTGGGCTTTCAGAAAGCCTTGACACTGTCCCTCACGAATGGCTCATAAGCAATTGTGGGATAAGAGGAGAGTTCAGTAACTGGTGCTAAGAAACGAAACAAAGGGTAGGAATAAATGATCGGTTTTCAGAATGGAGAAAGGTAAATAATGGAATCTTTCTGGGATCTCTACTAGGACCAGTGCTGTTCAACATCTTCATAAAAGATGGCACGCCCCTGCTGTGAATACTGTTAGTTCTGGCCTCATCTCAAAAGAGACATTAGAATTGGAAGATGCAGAAAAGGGCAACAAAAATGATTAGGGGTCTGGACCGTCTTCCATATGAGGAGAGATGACGAGGACTGGGACTTTTCAGCTCGGAAAAGAGACAACGGAGGTAAGATACAATAGAGGTCTATAAAATCATTAATGGTGTGGAGAAAATGAATAAGGAAGTGCTATTTACCTCTTCACATAAACACAAGGACCAGTGGGTGTCCAGTGAAATTAAAAGGCAGGGGGCTTATAACAAAAGGAAGAACTACTTCATACAAGTCACAGTCAACCTGTGGAACTCACTGCTGGGGGATGTTGTGAAGGCTAATAGTATAAATGGATTAAAAAAAAACTAGATGTTTTCATAGAGGACAGGTCCATCGAGGGCTATTAGCTAAGTTGGGTAGGGATGCAGTCCCATGCTCTGGGTGTCCTAAGCCTCTGACTGCCAGAAGCTATGACTGGACAAGAGACAGATTTGCTGATAACTGTCCTGTTCTGTTCACTCCCTCTGAAGCACCTGACACTGGCCCCTGTCAGGAGACAGGCTACTTTGCTAGATGGACATTGAATATACCACAGCGGCTCTGCAAGAGAGCAGACTGCAGTGTATCATGGGGGACACAAGATTGGCATGATCCAATATGATAAAGAGTCCCTTCTCACCACATGGGGCTGCTCACGGAGAGTAATGAGGGTCTGAGGCACCATGTCAAGGCATCCATACAACAATTTTACAGATTTTAAACGGAAGCTTTTTGGTTGTCAGGTGTTGAGTCACAATTTCCCACTGAGAGCAGAGCCTCTTGCAAACCATTCTGCTTGGTCTAAAAGGCAGTTTCAACAGAGTAGCCCTACTGTTGGGTGAAGTGACACATTAACTCATCCTCCATCTGTCCTCTGGATCTGATCCTGTATCCTACCCCTCCCAGCTCAGGAAAGGGGGAGAGACCAAGCCATGGGACTTGCTGCAGGGCTCTACACAGTAGGGCAGGGTGTTGCCCTTAAGAGCCCCCTTTGACGTGCCTTAAGAACAGGCTGGCACGAGCCAACTGCATGCTGGACTCTGACATTCTGACGCCCTACAGAGTCACTCTCCTTCCATGTGCTGGGCAGCCAGAGGAGGATTTCCCCATTGAAATGGGCCTGGTCAAGACAGACTCCACAATTTGCTCGTTCTAACAACCTTCCACTGTCAAAGGAAAATCCCTGGTCAATTTTCCCTCAGCCCTAATGCCACAGCAGGGATATCTTGAGACCGTCACATTTTCTCTCCCTACTCTTTCCTCACCTTTCTATCCCTTTTCTCGCCTCTCCCCCACCCCCCTTTTCCATGTCTCATCAATTTCCTCCCTCTAGAACATGATTCCAAAAATTGGTTAGAAATTAAACGAGGGCCCATCGAAACTCCAGCTCGAAAAGCTCACACACTAGAGTAATTCACTAGCCCTAAGTCCCAAATCTGGCATCGGCCTATCATGGGTTGATTCCAATCATTTATGTGAACGTCCGGGAAGTCTGAGTCTGGGACCTAATGTTGTTGGTTGACCTCATGCTTGGTTAGAAACTCATCTCCATTATGTCACTGGTGACCTACAAAAGGTCGTGTTCAGGCTAAGAGACCTCGTAATATTTTATGGTGTAAGTGAAGGGCAACGAAGACCAGAAAAATAAACACCAAGAGGGTGACAAATTTTCTTGGGAAGTGGTTTAGCATCTCCCAAGAGTCCTCCGAGAAGCTTCCTATACCGAGTTTGGATCCTAGAGCTCCCATGACCAGAGAGGGATTTTAAGGAGGATGGATCTTATCTTTTTACAGACTATGAGATGGGATGTTCCGGATTGCCTGGCTCTTGCACGTTCGTTTCCAACCTGGGTCACCAACCACTGAAGGGGGAAGAGACAAAGTCAGACGAAAGCAGAGACTAGAACAATGACCCCGTGAGAGAGGGCTTTTCGACAGTGTTCTGGAATATTGGCCTGCACTAGAGTATCTGGAGTAAGGAACCATACTAGAAAATTCCGGAGTAATGGCCTATCTGAGAGTATTCTAGAATACTCCCACATACTAGAGTATTCTAGTGTTAAGAACCACCCTAGAAAATGTTGGAGTAATAGGCCATAATGAAGCATTCTCTAGTGATAGCACAGTACTATTCCAGGGTAACCATCCTGTACTAAGACTATAGTAAGCTGTAGTATTTGGTGGAGCTATTCAAGAGTATTGTACATTTTGAAGGATAAATACCGTCTTAGGGACAAATTCTGAATGACGTGGAGCACCTGCAAATCCCGCTGAGGTCCCTGGGATCTGTGTATGCTCAGTACATCTCAGGATTTGCCCCTAACGTTGGTTATTGGCAAGACATCTCTCAGTAGAATTAAAGCCCCTGCTTGGTGTGCCTCGGTTTCCCTTTCCCTCCCAGCATATTCTGGCAAGTTCACTTCTTTTCCAATAGTTTGTACTTCACAGCAGCACGTGTGTTATAAAAGGTATTCTTTCTCAGCTTAATAAACAGCAAAATTATAGATATATATAATTATATATATAACTATATATATAATTATGTTTAAATATTTGCGAGCTCACAACTATCTCAACCTTGCTAAAAGAAGCCTAGACAGTAGAGAAAGTGAGTAGTGAGGAAACTCAGAGCAGGACACTCAGCGGTGACAGACCATTGATACAGTAACATAAAGTGTCCACGGCAGCTTCTCAACTCTTGGCTCTGGAGCCTGATCCAAAGCTGGCTGGAGTCAACGGAAAGACTCGTCCTTGCCGAGTTCCCTGGGCTTCGGCGAAGGCCCTGGGTCTCGGTTTTGGTTCTGAAAGGGGGTGAGAGAGGGGTCGGGGGTGTAACGAGGGGTCGTCCCGCTCTCTATTGGCCATCTCCTCGTTTGTTTCCCCGTCTCTCACCATTCACACCCCTTCTCTCGCGACGCCTCGGACGGGTGGGTGCCTGTACCCGATGTCATGCAGAGATCGTCCTGTTGTGATTCGGATCCCTTTCCTCTTCCCCTCCCAGCAGCCTTTCGCTCTCCCGCCGGCCCTGGTGGTTTCCCATTCATTCCTGTGGCGCTTGCCTTGCCGACAGGCTGCTTGCAATGCCGTTACTGATTCTCTTCGGCCGCTGGGTCCCGGCAGGTGCACTCGTCTTGGTCACAGTCAGCAGCAAAGGGGATCACCTGAGGGGAGGGAGAAAGCAAATGGGTTTGCAAAGCTGCTCACTGGGAAAGGGCTGTGAAACTCTCATTACAAGGAGCCCCTCAATTGGCCCGGTGAGGCTCAAGAGGGTCGGCCACAAGGACCAATGGTTCCAATTATAATTGGTTCCAATGACAGTCCTCTCAGAAGGAAGTTCTCCACAGCGAGCAGGGAAAAGATGATGTTGCGGTGAGCAAAGAGCCGGCTGGGTGGACAATCTCACACCTAGAGCTCTCGCTTTAGTCAACTGGGGTCCTGCCATGATTTAGTAATAGCTGGGACAGGACAAATTTAGGCAGGATGGGAGCCCCAGACAGCCAAGAGCTGTATGGTTCTGCTTATGTATTACTGTAGCACCCAAATGGCTCAGCCAGGGTAGGGGACTCATTATATTGGACGCAGCCCATGTATGTTCCATGCCCTACAAGGCTTGAACGGAGGGGGAGATGTAAAGGGACTCCAATTGTGGTTGGACCATGCCTAGCATTGGTTTTACCCACCACAGAAATGGATGGGATCGTTCCCCCCTCTGCGTGCTATTGTTTCATGCTGTGTGCAGACTTCGGCAGGTGGTGTTGCCCTGGTCTGATGTGGCATTTCTTTCAAATGTGTGTGGAAGTTTCTTAATTTTTGACAACAAATTGGGGAGGCTTGATTCAAAATAATAGAATTTTTTAGCTAAAACAAAAGATTTCTAGGGGGGGAAAGTGGGCGGTGGAGTGTGTGTGTTGCGGTTAGATCTATGTAGTACATTTTCACTTAGGGGTCTCCATTCTGACCCGCATCCCGTTTTATACCAGGGACGTCCTTCGCCTTTACGCAGTACTATTACACTGGCGTCTCCCACGTCCAATGGCAGCCTGGGCGATCGTGATGATTTTGTTTAGAGATGTCATTTTATAATCTTCAGACACACACTCCTGATTTTTTTAAAGCAAATTTTAAACTCAGGTCCTGTCGACTCACACGGTAAATCCAGAAACTGACAGTCTGCACCTGGGGCTAGCAAACCAAACTTGTTTTGCCACGTGGCTTAGTTGATAGCAGCAAGATGGTAGTAAAACTCCCCCCAGTGTTCCTGCTTGTAGCTGTTTGTGGCTATGTCCTTCCCGAGCTGGGCTGTGACAGGGAGTACCACAGCCAAGGGAATTCACAGACGAGGGTCCTGGAAGCTCTTCTCCCTCCTGGAGGTCTTCATACTAACCAGACTCGAAGCCGGGAATTCTTTCTTAGTTAGAGACGTATCGGGTTCTGTCAGTCTGATCTGAATGAAAAGTCTGTGCAAGCTGCTCTGTATTTGAGCCTTGCTCGCCTCCATTTCTGATCATATAAACAAAGCAATTCAGGGGGTTTTGTGTTCATGCAGAAAGCGAATGGGTCTCTGAGGAGATGGAATGAGACGTTCTTTTCAGTGGTTTGATTTGGCTGCTTTTCGGAGGGTTCACGACAGTGTTCCTCCCCCTCTGCTCAGCCTCCACTACACCATCTTTCTCTATCCCCAAGATTCCAATATTATTGGGCTCATCATGTTTCACTCAGTCCTGTTCCCTACAATGCATCACCGCAATCCGGTAAGATCGCCAAGTGAAATTGTAGGTGCGCTGCTCTAGTTATTTTAGCACAACACCCATTTCCTGTGATCTAGCTTACACATTAGCAGTTGGGGGTTTTTTATACACGATGAAAGGACACAGGATTCAAGATCCATGGTAAAGGAAGGAAGAAAAGAACCAGACCCACATAGTTTTGGAATGAGAAAGTATCTGTGTAGGAAGGTTTGTTTTTCTCTTGGATGTCGTTTGGAAGGAGAAGTTGGGAAACTTGGGTGTGATGGCAGGGGCGAAGGACGGGAGAAAAAGAGGGGCCGGCTTCATTCACAGATCAAACAAGGCAACTGCTAAATTACCCACAGGCACAGCTTTCTAAGGGGGCATAAAAAGGCCAAGGACAGCAGGAGGGAGGAAAGGAGGGGAAAATATCTGGGTGGGATGACAATTTGCTGCATCACTGAGTTCCTGAATCATGCATCATTGTAGCTTTTGAATCCTCACTAGATAACTCCATTCGCACTGTAGGAACTTGATACTGCCTTAGGGACCCGTTTCCTGAAGGAAAAAGACTCCCATGGATGTCTAGGGGAGTTGGATTGAGTACTCAGTCCCACTGGCCCTGACCCCAAACCCATTTAGGTCAGTCACTGACCCCAGCAAGGTTTGGATCAAGGTATGCTTTCCACTTGCATGGGTACCAGCCAGCTGGCTCTGTTCCAAGGTGCAGAGAAGCATGTGATCATGGGCTGTTTGAGCTCTTATTCGGAACTTGGCCCGTTCCCTTCTGCCTCCGGCGGGAAGCTCACTTACCTTCCTGGAGGACAGTGTGGAAGAGCAGCAGTCACCCCCGTCGTACTGGCAATACGCCCGGTTGTTGATGGTGTCACACCAGCCGTCTGCTTGGAAAGGCTAAGGAGAGAAAGGAGTAATTGCTGAGTGGAGACTTGAGAGGATGCTACATGAATGGAAAACGCATCCAAAGATCTGGAACCACAGGGCTTCAACCAAGCTCCCATGCCTCAGCAGCGCTGCCAAGAGCCCAACCCCTCGAAAGTGTCCCCAAACCAGCAGCTCATCAGCTGGCCAATGTGAGGCTCCGTTCTCAAGGGCCCTGGCTTTGGAGCAGTTCTGTACAGCCCTGAAAAGCCAGGGAAGTGTGCTAGGAAGAGAGAATTTAAGCTAAGCACTGGTGGGCCCAACCCAACCTCCCCGACACTCAGGGAAATTCAAATCCAGGAGTGAGCTCCACAGCCAGCGCTAACGGCCCAAACCAAACCTCGGCATCAAGTGTGGATGAGTCAGAACCATCTGTGAGCCGCAGGGGCCTGCTCTCCCATTGACTTACTCTGGTTTCATGCGACATCTCTGGAGTCAATGTCACGGTGCGAGCAGGGCCCTAGACTAATGGGCTGACCCCAAAGTGTCCTCAGCCCAGACTTTGGCCCTCAAATCTTGGCTCCACTTCTTGAGCGCAAGAGGCTGCGCAATTCCTGCCTATTGGTCACACGGTCAGCGCTCAGGACAGAACATGGTTAATCTGGCTGGAACTAAGAAGGCAGGCAAATCCATCCATGCTGCTATCACTTAGCTCCCAGGGGTCTGCAGGAGCACCGGGCAGAGTTACACAGCAGAGACCCTAGCCAAATCCTTTTCCTGAATGCAAAATGCTCCCACCTGTGCGCCAGCCCCATTGCATCTCTGGCGCACAGGAAAGGAGACCCGATCAGGCCCCCAGCCTCATCTCACCCCTCCTTCGAGGAATTTAGCAGTGTTGCTAAAAAAAATCCCCAGACTAGGTAGGCGTCTAGTGAACAGAGTTCACTCACAGGCATGGAAACGTTACCCCAAAGGGGTTTCAAATTGCACAGAGCTCTGTGACTGCCAAGCTTACCCTCCAACACACAAGTCAAAATATCCGCTACTGCTGGTTGGTTACGTAGCTCATATAATCACGGAAGAGAAATAACCAATTGGGAATGAGAAATAACGACACGTGACTTCTGAACCTAAACAATATTGCATGAATTCAAAGTATTTGCAACGAACAAGCTGGAACTGAGAACGATTTACTTACCTGAGAAATTCATGAATGAACTTAAATAGCACATAAATGTGAGCTCACGCTCAGGCCGTAATAGAAAGGGGGCAGCATTCATGGAATAAATTATTCGGAATTAAATATTCACCTGGCTCGAGTCTCCACACTGCTGGGTACTGACCTGCATCGAAAGCCCTTCGAAAAAATTATTCTCATCAGGAGCTGAACATATTAGAAGTACAGCCAGAAATCCTGTGAGATTACCTGGTCAGTTTTGCAGAGCAACGTGGATCTGATGGTCCAGTTGGACAGCCAGTCTTTTGAGCACTGATCTGAACCAAACTTCCAAACCTCCAAGGTTCACCCCCCACCACCACCGTTAGCAGACGCCTCCCCATCTAGGCAAGGGATGCATTATGGAGAATGAGCAGGAAAACACGATGGCGTTCGCCCCACAAGAGTGGAAGCCAAATGCAGAACCAGGCACCCCCAGTCCTGCAGCTCGACCAATGCAGAAGCAACGCTGACAGAAGTAACTATTATGGACGCAACCCAAATCCCTGAAGTACCTATAGTTGGAACCGCGAGGGCTAACTGACTCTGTATTGCATTCGATGAGAACCATAGAAACCACTATTTAATACTGGATTCAGCACAAGCAGCTGCTTAAGAAGCTATATCTGCAAATACACATAAACAGATTCAACCGTCTGCTCCAAACCCTACGGAAATGGGCACAACCACCTCAGAGGTGCTTGGGGAAGGGGGAACATGATCCAGTTACAAGTCAAGGCTTTCAGGTGGCTTGCGTTTTCTTTCTGGAGAGCGTCTGCCAACATCTGGAGCGCTCCCCTGAGGAAGTGGCGCATCTCCAGCAACGTCTGACTCAGATGTTCCCTCGGACGATGCCGGCCGTTCAGCACAGCTGCGTTCTGGTAGAATGTTATTGATGGTTGTGTCAAGCTGCGGGGCACCGATGTTAGAACAACTGGCAGCTCCCCAGATACGGCCTCTTTTGTCGGCCGCAGACTGACCCCCAAATCTCACAGGTGGTCGGTGTGGCAGCACTGAAACATACTGGGTGCCACTTGTACTGTGTGGACAAAGGACCTGTTTGTGCAGTAGCAACTGCTGGAAGCCATGTCCTGCGTCCCTGGTAATAACACACCAGCACCGTTTGACACACTTGTAGCTGTCATTGCTTGACTTATTAGATAATTCCTGACTTGTAGATGTAGCTCTGGCATTAATAAGTCCAACGGTGACCCGAAGTATCAGCTTTAAACAGCACGGCTGGGGGTTGCTTTGTCACGGTGTGTACTGCATTTCAATATGCTGGCAAGAAGCATGACAGCTTCTATGGTCAAGACTGCTTGTGTGTCGTATATCAGAGGACTTGCTTAAAAGTTTGCACTAGCCTTCCCACAGAGCCATTTGTGTCTGGGTGACATAGTAGGGAAGGAATATTTCTAGTACTATTTTTCTTCATGGATCCCTAAAACTTCTCAACTCAACTGAGCACTGTTGTCATTCACAACGGGCTTGGGCGGTCTAGTTCTGGCAAACAAATGTCATTTTTCTCCTGTTTGTACAGCTGGGATGGTTTCTATGAAAACAAACAAACTGGCCATTTGCAATGGGCTACTAGATACATCCACCGCTACTAGATACATCACTCCGAAAAATGCTCCTGCAAAATCAATATGCAGACATGGAAAGGATGTAATGGGGCTGGGTCAGGCCTGTTGGCATCCTGAGCATCCCCTTAGCAAGCGGCTGTATTCATCGGTCAACACGTGGCCGTCCTGGCGAATGCCTTCATTTTGGTTAGCCCTATGTGTCCTACAGGAAGCCCTTCTAATACACTTGTGCACAGTGTACTAGGGATGACAACAGGAATGCTGCATGTGACAGACCCTTGATGTATGGTCAGCTCACCTTTCTGTGGGTAAAAGGATGCCAGGTTAGGGCTGTCAGGATCTTTCCGCCTTCACAAACTTGAGCTTATGTGGGATTCCTCCTGCTTTCTTCTGTGATCAAACTATAAGCCATTACGTAATCTGAAATAAATCGACACAGTCAACGGATTCTGCCTCTGTTCCAGGTGGTCCTTCCACTAGTGCGGGCAGGCAGGAGAACCCGCCTGCGTTTGCATGTGCTTTTGAGTTCGATGTCACAGACACTGCCAGCTAAGAAGAAAGCCTAGCAAGGCATACACGCTGCCACTGTCACAGAAGCCTCCTCCCTCGTGTAAAGCCAACAGACCCCGGTCGTCAGCTGGAGGGATTGAACCTGCGATCGAAGGGGCTCAAGCCGTGTGCCTCGACAGCACGAACAAAAGCCAACTGGCTCTCTGCTGCAGCGGTAGAGCTGACTTCACTCTCCCTTGTCAGCGGACTCAGTGCCTCTGGGTTACACTGGGAGGGATTCCTATTAGGGGTTGGTGGTTTGGGACAAGGGTACATTTTCTCCTATATAAATACTGGATGAATTTCAACACATCCCATCTCAGACTTAAAGCCTCCTGGTCTATTTGGGAATAGTTAGGTTCTGCCCCTGTGAGCGGTCGTGAAGCAAATGCCATGGGCTGCTCTCTGTCACTTGGCATTGCGTGGGACGTACCTCTTCCAATTCCACGTGAGGAAGCACCACCTGCTTAGCTGATAGGCAAGGACAGGCTAAGGTGGTTGCCGTGGCCAATGGTTTTGCTTCCGGGAAAGCTTTTGGACACTCCTGTGACCAAACCCACGTTTGACCAGTAAATAGTTCAGTGCATGCACTACTGTTGCTGGGTTTGGTACAGACGGGCTCCGGTAGTTGATAAAACCCAGACATGATCCAAGAGGCGACACAGCCTTTGGTGGGGGAGCTTTCATCAGCTTCATCTGAGCATCAATAATGTGTCCACAGCAAGCCATGGAGTCCTTGAAAAATTACATTTTATGCAATTAGCTCGTGACCTGTATTCTCCTAGACGTTTTAATACCCTTTTCACGGCTTCCAGATGTTCATCATCACTTCCACGAGTCAGAGTAATGTCATCCAAATAACACTGTGTTCTCAGGACACCTTGCAACACTTGGTCCATTGCCCGTTGCCATATAGCAGGAGCTAAAGCAATACCAAACACGAGCCAGAGATGCTGGTACAGATCCTTCTGTGTGCTGACTGTGAGGTATGCCTTCGACTCTTCCTCAGTGTCCATCTGTCGGCAGGCCTGGGACAAACCAGTCTGGCTGAATCACTGGCCCCCTACCCCTGTAGCAAAAAGGTCAATTTGAGGTGGGGGTATTTTTTAAAACTTTCAGTACAGGATTTGTGGTGTCTGAAAACTCTCCACAAGCCCTTACAGCGCCATTTTTTTAAACAATTGGAATGACAGGCGTTCCCCACTTCTGAACGTATGCCCTACCTTTCCAGACGTTGCAATTCAGCATCTACCTTCGGGCCTACACCGAAAGGGTCAGGTTGAGCTTCATTTAGGCTTATTGCAGCCTTTGTGTGTTTTCGAGTTCCTATGCCAGCCGTGGCCAACCTGAGGCTCACGAGCTGCATGCGGCTCTTCCCCGCCTCCCCTCTGTGACTCATAAGCTGCCCCCCCCCACCCCATAAACGGCCCTCTCCTCCCAGCTCTGTGTGCTGACCTGGGCAGGAGAGCTGTCCGGGGCAGCCATGGAAGATGCAGAATTAAAAAAGGCAGCAGGAGCCTCCTGTGGCCATAAAGCTTCAAAACAAGGGACAGTAGTAGTGTTGGGTTTTTTTCTCGATAATTTTGCCCTGGCTCTTCGCGCTGGATCCACTGCTATCTTGGCTCTTTGCCCAGAATGGGTTGGCCACCCCTGTCCTATGCCCTCCTTGAATCCTTCCAAGGCCAATTCAATGACTGTAGCATCTTTGTAGATACCCAGTCCAGAGTATCTTCCATAAGCATTCATGGCCCCACAGGGCTACTCCCTCTTTCTCAATGGCATGCGAGTCTCACAACAACGAACAGTGTTTATTTGCAGCATTCCATCTGGCATGATTTTTCCTCCTGTGTGATTTTGCAGAAACACTGGTGTCTTCCTCAAGTTTGTGTTTTTTTCTCACGTAGTGAATGTGAAATATCAGACACAGTAGAGACTGTGTCCAATTCCGTTTTAAGCATTTTTCCCGGAGCCTCAACCAGATAGCCGCCTTGTCGTTTTTGCTCACAATATATATTGAAGCTGGCTAGGCCACTCACCTGGGTCTGTCACTACTCCAGCTACAGAACGTACTTTGATATTCTTTTTTCCATACCCTATGTTTGTCTCTTCGGGTACGTCTACACTACATGCCTCTGTCGGCAGAGGCATGTAGATTTGTTTATTCAGCAAAGGTAAATGAAGCCGCGATTTAAATGATCGCAGCTTCATTTACATTTACATGGCTGCCGCGCTGAGCCGACAAACAGCTGATCAGCTGTTTGTTGGCTCGCCGCTAGTCTGGACGTTCCCCCTGTCGACATCAAAGCCCTTTGTCGGCAGCCCTGGTAAACCTCATTCCACGAGGAATAACGGGGCTGCCGACAAAGGGCTTTGATGTCGACAGGGGGAACGTCCAGACTAGCGGCGAGCTGACAAACAGCTGATCAGCTGTTTGTCGGCTCAGCGCAGCAGCCATGTAAATGTAAATGAAGCCGCGATCATTTACATCGCGGCTTCATTTACCTTTGCCTACAATCCTAATCTACATGCTTCTGCCGACAGAGGCATGTAGTGTAGACACAGCCTTCGTGTGACAAACTGCTTGGCTGTGACCTTCTGCAACAGGCATCTTTAAATTGGCAGGCAGGAGCATGGAATCCTTTTCCACACGGACGACATGTCTGTCTATTGAGTGAACCGACTCTTGCTTTGTGGTACGTGGATTCCTACTTCTGCTTGAGCGCACTAGGCAATTCTGTTGCATCCCTTGTTGCAGTTTTCATTGCGACTCCAATTTCTATAGCGCCTTGAAAGGTAAGGTTTTCCTTCACTATGCTTTCATTAGGCAATCCACACACAATGCTGTCTCGTAGGGTTTTGTTAAGCCTATCCATAACAGCACAGTGTTCTGATAATCGTTTTAAATCGGTGGCAAAGGAGAAACTTAGATTCACCCTCAAGATGATTTTGCTGTTGAAACCTGAATCTTTCTGCTATATTCGGGGGCTTGAGTGACACATGCTCTTGAACCTTTAAGGTTTTATTGGCTGGCTTCTCTGGGGCATCAGACCGCACGCTAAACTCTACCGTTTTCCTGCCAGCTCACTCAGTACTGCTGCTACATACGTGGGGGTGTTTTCTGGGGGGAATCTCATTTACTTCCATATTGCTCTAGTCTCGCTCTCTCTCTAGGGGGCCAGTCCTTCACGATATTGCCGAAGGCCTCTGTTTTTCTGAGATAGCTTGACATTTCATCTCGCTGCTCTAAGTTTAGTTGTTGAGAGTATTGCTGATTGTAGCAGCCTCCTCTTCCCCCAGCAGGATTGCATGTAAGGTCACACGTTGTTTTGCTGCTCTGATACACAGAAGGTCCTTGAAATCCCCACCGCCAACTGGTGTGTGTTGTGGACCTGGCACAAATTCCTGATTATAAACACAGATACGCAGAGACAGCTGGGGCTTTGATGGCCACCGATTCCGCATTGCATAGAGACTGATAGCAACCCCTACAGAGCAATGGATTCAATGTAAGCTACTGCTCAGGAGACGATATCTGCAAAGTCTCGTAAATAGATTCTGCCCAATGCATTCCACTCTGTCACAATAACCACTCACCACAGCTGGCCCAAATGAGAACAACCTGCGTTGCCAGCTGTGGCCTCCCTTGGCTTGCTTCTGTCCTTATGACTGGACAGGAACAGAACCCGGGAATGGGCCGGTGAGGGAGTCCCTACACGGGCCCCCAAAGAGCTAAATTAGGCCAGGTTGGCCCAATGAAGCTGCAAAGGGGAGAGTTAGGCTGTGAGGAGGATGCTAATCAGAAGGAAGCTCACCTGGGAGGGGGCGTCTATAAAGCCAGGCGGCTGGCAACCGGGCACAGTCACTGTCCAGCTCCTCCGTGACTCAGCTCTTGGGGGAGTCTCTCCACCCAAGCAACAGCAGGCAGGCCGCGTGCCTGCTGCCCTATTCACTCTCACAGAGACTCAGGCCGGCTTCCTATTCGTGGCCCCACCAAATACCTCTCTACACTGGCTGGCAGGGGGACCCAGGCCTGCCCTCCACGCTGGGGTCCAGTCCAGGGCCCTATACGGTCTGCAGCTACACCCGTCTTCCTGCTGTCACCCCGGACTTCTTCCGACTGCACTTCTGCAAGCTTCTCGTTCTCCACCCTTCCTCTTTCTTAAGCCTGCTCGGTACACCCTTTCTCAGGGGGTACCTAGCCTTCCCCTCCCGCACCCATCCCTTCTCCATGACCTCAGGCTAGTCCACACTCCAGCCTTCTTGCGCAAGAAGCTTTTTCTGGAAGAGAGCTTCTGCAAAAACTTCCTGCACAAGTGTGTGTCCACACTGCAAAAGCGCATCAAAAAAGCAACATGCTTTTGCACAAGAGTGCGTGCAGGCTGCACGGACACGCTCTCGAAAGGAAACGGATTGTTGTGCACACAATGGCCACCAGGGCACCTGTGCTTTTTTAGATGGCCTCTTTTTGCACAAAAAAACCCCATTCCCTGTCCACGTCTTTTTGTGCAGAGCTCTTGTGCAAAAAGGAGTTATTCCTCGTAGGAGGAATACCTACACCGGCTAAACCCCTCTGTTCTTTCGTTTTACTGGCGCAAAAATGTGCGTGAGGTGTGAGAGCGAGGACAGGCGGGAAGTCAACAAATCAGAGGCCTAAAGCCCCACTCCCATTAACAGTAGCCTTTGCAATACCTCACCAAGCTCTAGGACCTAGCAGACAAACACGGTCAGAGCCAGTTCCTGGCCTCAAGGCCTTACACCCGACATGCACCAGAGAGGCGGGAGAAGTGACGTGATTGGTCCAGTATCACAGTGTTCATGACAGCCCATCTCCCCGACCCTCCGTCCAGCACCTTACCCACACGTGTTACACAGGCGTGGGCGAAGGCCTCAGGCTGGTATTAACGGGCTGCCTAGCTGCATTTTCCCCTTCTCCTCCCATTCACCTGTCGCTCTTCAAGGAGCTGAGAACAACAATAGCAACGACTTATATTTCTCTCAGACCTTTCTATGCCATATTTTCATACCGGACATCCATACCCACGTGGAAATGCCGATGCCTCTGCAGTAGAAAGCAAAAGCTGCTTAATAATGCTTAGCCCTTATATTGTGCTTCACGGACCTCCATGTATGCCCTCACAAGGGGAAACTGAGGACAAGATGTCGGGGGAATAAGCTGTTGGTCGCTGTCCATCGGGACTGGCAGTCGCGACTCCTGAGCGTTGGGAAGGAAGTGAACATGGTGTCCATCGAAAACCGCAGCGGCCATAGCCAGCCAGCCTGTAATTACCCAAACTGAAACGTGAGCAAGGTAGCAGTGTTAATACTCGTGCATTTGTGAAAAGTGCTAGGGGGGGGAGGTTCTTAATGGACTATGCGTGGAAAAAATGTAGGGTCTTTGTCCCCACTATGTGCACTAGCTCTGTGCTCGGGCTCTGCCACCTATAGCAGCACCCTAGTGCAGCACCCAGGGATGGGTGTGATGTGGGAGCTGAACTCTTGTGCGAGGTTCCATGCTGTCGGTTTTCCTTCAGCTCTACTCCCGGTGTCGTGAGTCACTGGGAAAACAAAAATCTCCTTCTCCTTTCACTTCCATATAATTATGGCAACGAATTGCCCGTCCCAGAGGCATGGGGCTCAAATGACTTCCAGATCATTTCTTGTATGCGGTGTCTAGGGATGGAGGGAGGGGGAAGGCTGAAGAGGGGCGATGTTTTTCTTTCTCTGTGTACCTACTTAGAACTAATTGCAATTCTCCTCCCCCCACAGAAGTCCCCACCCTAAACAAATACAGGTTCCTATGGCAACATCTGTTGGGGAAACTTTGACAGCTCAGGCTCAACATTACACTGGAAAAACATACACGAGGAAAATTAAAAAAAAAAAATCGACGGACGGAGCCGAAGGCTTGGAACAGCGAGAGGCCCAGTTCTGTGACCTGTCTCAGGGAATGAAACGTGCCAAAGCTCTGACCAGATACTGCAGCTCCGTTCGGTCCCCACCTCGTTAACGAAACGCACTACCTTGGCCTCTCGCATGAGGCGCACGACCACGGCTCTCCCGCTGACGGGGGTGCGTTAAGGGATGTGCTGAAAGAGGACACACGTTAACGTCAGGCGTCCGGATCGAATGTCACACAAGCTCACTATGGTCTTCCTACTTCCGACTGTGGACACCCTCTCCAGTCCAGCTACAATGGGGCAGCCTCCGCTGAGCTCCAGGGGGCTATGCGGAGGTACCCCAGCTGAGCTGCTGTCCCACCCTAAAGCAGTCTGGCACTGCCTGTTGTGCCCTGCAGCGGCTGCTCTCTACCTCTGAGATCTGTACCGTCACCGCACGCTGCATCCGGTAGGACGTCTGAATAGCCTGGAGTGCCTGTCGGGTCACCGGTGGGCAGGATGCGGCATAACGTCTTGGTCACAGCCCCCTTCACCTGAGCATCGGAGATCCTCGTAATCTTTACAATGCACTTACTCTTGCAGCACCCGCATGCAGGGCTCCACCCTGCCCTCCGCCCATCTGCAGGGTGTGTGCATCAGGGCAGGGCCCCTTTGCTGCTGGTAGCAAAAGGATACAACAGGCTCTGTCCTAAATCTCCCTGCAGGAGGGGCCGAGTGCCGTCCCTGCCCCCTCCCCCTCCCTCTCCAGCCTGGTGAGCAGTGACCTTTGAAGCCCTGGCCCCCTACAGCCCCTTATCCCCAGTCCCTACCTGCCTCTTCCCTGCTTCCTCCCCACCCGTCGGTGCTCCCTTCCCTCTCCCCTCTAGATGGTTTGCTGTGCAAACAAAATCCGGATCGTGGGTCAGATGATGAGCTGAGCGTGGTGGATGTGGATCGACACTTTTGTATCCACGCAGAGCTCTATCCACAAGGCAAGGCAGTGCTATTATTGAACTGAGGCACAGAGAGAAACCAAGGGACATGACCAAGGTCATGTGGGGATTCTACAGTACAGCAAGAAATCAAACTGAGGTCCCCCATGGCCCCGACTAGTGTCTTAACTGCTAGTGAGCGTTCCTAATTAGGTCTTGGTGCTGCATAATGAGGCGACTTTGAAAAATTACAATATCCAAATGCCTAATTTGCATTGCAACATTGAGGGTTACTTTGTCCTACAAACCAGCCATGAATCAGTGCCTCCTGTCTTGACAGATGAGATAGAGTTGGGGGGGTTTTGTTACAACACGGACGTGAAGCAAATCAAGACAATTGGCCAAAGCCAGATCTGGGGTAAGTCGGTGCAACTTTTGTTAACTTTTATATGGAGATAAATGGAAGCTCATTGTTTTTGCTTCTAATGAGACTGCATCTGGTTTCAATCTTTAAAAACGAAAAGGGGATCTGAACTGTTTAGAGTCGCAACGCACCAGTTCCTACACCTACCAGTTACAAAGGTGGGCCTCATTTCCCGCTCATTCACACCTGTGCCAAGTGAATGAGCGGCTCTGGCTACAGAGGTGTGAAGCCATGAGGTTCTAGTAGTTTCTCAGCCAGCGCCAGGATACATTGAGATGGACAGAGACAGGCTATTTTTGACTAATTTAGGACTCCTGGGGAGCAAATAGAAAATATTATGAAGGGAGGTTTATGCATCTCCAGCATTCATAGAAAAAAAAATCAATGCAAGCCGCTTGTTTGGATTCAAGCCATGGAAGAAGAGATACAACAGGAGCTGGCTAGTGCACGTGACCCAGTGAAAATGACTAGATGGGTTTCACGATCCAGAACCAGAGGCATTCAGGAAGGAAACAAACTACACAGATGGGGTAAATGAATTCGATTTTTACTCTGGCTCCATTGGCCAGCTGAAGCTTAAGCTGGGTTGGGGGCTGCTTTGCTTTGGCAGGGCAGAACAAACTGGGCAGTTTCAGTAAATCTCACGCCTCCTTTGTCTGCCCCGTCTATTTGCACTGAACGTTGTTCAGAGACCTGCCTCTCTCCCTGTGTGACTGTACAGAGCTAATGCAGCAGGGCCCTGATCTTCCTGGGAACCACGAGCAGCTAGAGCAATAAATAATAAATGACCCATAAATAAAATGTCTGACCCCGTAAACAGCCTGAACCCCCACTGACTAGAGAAGAGTGAAAAATAAAATTTTAAAGCATCAGGTAAAGAGGGAAGCCAGGAAAGGGCTGTTCCAGATTCCATGCCGCGCCCCACCCCGCTGCTGGAGTGTCTGCATGTTGTCTATTTAGATCATAAAATTTACAGAGCAGGAGCACTTCCGAGAACCTTGTCCGAGAGATGCCCTGTAGGGAAGAAAGTCTTGTGCAGCACACGCTTTCCAGTCCTCCACTCCTGCAGATTCTTGAATCCATGGCAGAGCTTGCTCTACACTTTGGAGACATACATAAGCTGCATGCCCATCCTGGGTCTGCTCTATTCCCCGCTGAAATTGGGGGAGGGGGGTCGTTCTACCAACATCGGTGCGGTTGGATCAGGATTCAGATCAGTTCTACAAGACCTTACAACGGGTTGAGTTACTGTGCAGAAAGTGACACACACCCAGCGTGACACAGAAAATGCACCAGGCAAATGACAAAAGAGGATGGAGCCTAGGGATGCATTTGAATATGAAAAATAAATTATGAATATTACAAATATCTGCCTCTTTGGAGCTGTGCCATGGACACTTTGATTAAACTGATTTCTTAGGCACTGAGTATTTGCTATACCGGAACAGATCTTTAGTCCATCTAGTTGCAGTACCTAGGATTTGGCAGTGGCATACACCAGATGCTTCAGGGGAAGGTATAAAAAAAAGTACACAGTGCACCCTGGCCAGTTGTATACTACCTCAGCAGGTGGGGTGAATTCCTTCCTCACTCCAGTTGCTGATTCACTTCTGCGCTATAGAATGGAGACTGAAATTGTCTGTGATTTCTATCCTGTTCTCGCTAGAGAATTCCTGATTCCTACCTCGCTGGAACAATTCCAGATTTAGCCTACTGTTACTGACAGCAACATGCATCCTGGTATCCTTAGTGATGCTGAATGAATAAAATCCCCTTTAAGGTCTTGCCAAGGTTACTGAAGCAAATTCCTCTCTTAGAAAATTGGGTAAACCGGGAAAATGCAGCCTCTGCATTGGCAGGAATTTGCATGTCCTTGCACACTTACTCTTTGACACTTCTGTTTTGTGACTTTATTTTTGCACATGTCCTCGCAAATCATTTGCCCATGCAAACTGGATAGGCAGGCAAGAAGGCTGATGAGTATCGGATGCTGTGCTTCTTGTCCACTGTCCCTTCAAAACCAATGTCAGAGACAGACTACTAGGCGGGAAGGGACAGAGAAATGCACTGCGAGGATGGAAAGAAAACTCAACAGTCCACGAGCCACATCAGACAGTTGCTAACATGAACAGCCAAAGAGGAAAGGGAGCTGCCATCTTGTCACAGTCCCACTCTACCACCATCACTGTTCTTGCTACTGCTCTTCTAATACCACATCCTCACTCTTTACCGCGCTTGGTACGGTCACAGTTCCACAGCTACCCTGGCACACTAGCTCTGGGTGACGACATTAGATCAGTGGTGCTAGATCTTTTTCTCTGCACAACCCCCAGGGAAATTCTGGTTGAGCCAAAAGAAAAAAAAAAAAAGCACTACCCCTTTAAATGCCGCTCCGCTCACCTGCCACTCCCCCTGCCCTCACCGCATGTACGCCTCGCCAGGAAAAAACAGTGCTACAACCCCCCGGAAGACAGTTGTGACCCTGGAAGGATATTTGTCAGGAGGAGGGTACCAACGAGGAAGGCTCATGTCGGGAATCTAGTGCGCATGTGACACTGATTCTGTGTCTATTAACAGCTACCTTCCTGGCTCATCACTGGGGGTAAAGCGCTTTGAGAACCTTATATGCAAGGTGGACGATACGGACCAAGTATTGCCCTGGCCGGTCGTGCCAATAACGCAGCTCTCACCACACATCTACATGGATCCTTGTGCTTCACGTGAGAAGGGAGGAACAAAAGACCAAACGGCGCTGAGTTCAGGAAACCCCTGTGATAGTCACGTTCTGGATAAACTACCAAACAAGTTTTGACCGCCCCGCCCATCATGTACCCCTCCCCTGCCTTTTCCTGCCTCAAGCTGCGTGCTTCATCCAACTCCTGCAGGCACACACAGGCCCGTAACTGCGGCAGCGGGGTGCTCGCGACTGTCAGAGCTGTGAGACTCGGCTCAGACAGACCAGCCCTCAGGGCTGCTTGGCAGGAAGAGGGCTGCCAGGCCAAGGGGCACAACTCAAGACGCGGTGCGAGCGCCAGGCGAGCGTCCGCACACCAGCACTCGGGTCTGCGGCCTCTGGGCTGCCACGGAGCAGCCGCAGGAGCCGGTGAGTAATCCAAGGGGTTTAGGACATCTGCCACAAGCACCTGTGCGTCGGGAGGGGAACCTCAGGCTCTTGACGCATCAGGATCCGAGTCCAAAGGAACTGCTGTCACATGAGGCATCTGCAGTGCACTACAGGCTGGCTCTGGAGGAGGGACACAGGAAAAGAGGGGGCAGTGGCATAAAGGACGCACACAGCAGATGGCTCCTGTCAGTGTCTCGTTCCCCTTTCCCAGCCCCCCACGCTTACGTGCATTTCCTTCCTGCCCCACGCTCGTTAGCCGAGATCCTAAAAACTGCCTCTTTGACCCATTCTCAGAAAGCGCCGAGCACCCTCCCCGGGGGCCCACTGGCAGGGCCCCAAAAATCCAGGGCCCCCCAAACCACTGGCCCCTTCCGACAGGGCCTCCTCTCAACACAGGGGAAGGCAGCAGCAAGCGCGGGAGCCAGCTGCAGTAACGCCACACCGCAGCGTCCTCGCCACGCGTGTGCTGCACGCACATACACACACAAGCGGGCGAGGCAGCAAGCCCGGCATTTGTTGGCTCCTCGCGCCTGCCCATGGAAGCTGGCTCGGGACGCAGACTGTGGGAGGAAACATCAAAGTTCATTGTTTGGATGAAATATTTTTCTTGGCCAGGCCTCTGTTGCTGAGTGTCGTTTATTTTGTTATTTTTTCTCTCCCGCCTCCCCCTCCTGAGGCAGCCAGGCATGCAGGGAGGAAGCCGGCTCGCAGACCCGCAGGGAGGGCCCAGGAGGTAGCAGCGCTGGACGCCGGCCAAAGCCCCACAGCACACCTCTCCGTTGGGGCCAGGAAGGCCCCCTGACCCTGGGACATCGCAGGTCCCTGGGGCTGCTACCCGGTGGCTTTGCAAAGCCATTCCCCGGCTTTCATCAGCGTGCTCGGGTGCACCACTGCCGGCCCCAGGTCCCTCCGGCCGCCCGCCCCAGGTCCCACTCAGCTACTGGCCCCGCATGCGGGAGCTGAGCCCTCAGGTCCTGCCTAGCTACTGGTCCAGGGTCCTACCCACCAGCCAGGGCCGGCCTTACCATGAGGTGAACTGAGGCAGCCGCCTCAGGTGCCAGACTGTGGGGGAGAGGCACCACTTGGACCCTGAGAATTGAGACCTTTCAAAGTTTTGGCCCAAGCGAGAGGGCAGGGGGGCGTCATTTGAGCTCTGCGCCTCAGGCGCCAAAAAGTTTGTGGACCGGCCCTGCCACCAGCCCGGCACGTGGGGTGCCAGCTGCTGGGTCCAGCTCTAGGAGACGGTAAGGGGCACAGACGGGTAAGTCAGCACCCTCACTGCACAAACTGGCCGCATTGCTAGGCTGACTGACGCGAGAACAGCTTCCAACACCGTGCTACATGTTCTCCCGCTTATTTACCCTCGGGCCTTTGTGAGCCTAGTCGGTAGCAGCGCCCCACAGCTCTGCCCCGCTCCACAGTGACACCCCGAACGCTTGGGGAACTGGTGTGAAACCGAACCCTCCACGGGCAGATCTCTGGTCTGGTTCTGTTGCCTCAGGTACCACTGGCTTCACAAAGTGCTTTTGCCCGTGAGGCACGCAGCGAGTGGCTGACAGCAGAGCCCTGTCGAAAGCGCCTCAAAGCCAGGCTGCTCCTTGTATCCCCACAGCTACATTGTCTCAGCGGCTAGAAGGAAAAGCCCAGCTCCGAGCCAGTCTGAAAGAACGCATCTGATGCACAGCTCCACAGATGGTACGGCCAGAGGGGCCAGCTCTCCCACCCGGATGACCCCACTGTTGCACTGCCTGGTTCTTGCTCTTCCGAAGACAGGGTACGACCACCATGGAATTCGGATGCGACATGGAAGATGCGGGGAACTGTTGCAAAGCGGAGAATGAAGGATTGGCCGCTGGGTGGATGTGGAGCCCTCCAAAGCATCAGTCGCGCTGTGATGGAGTGCCCCTCTTCTCATTGCCAGGAGGAACAGCAGAGGTGCACCTGGCTTCTCTTGAAGCCCTCGAATGGATTTCAGCCCTTCCGATTAGCTTGTCTGGACTGCTGCTTCATATACAAGATGGCACCCAAAGCCTCCCACACAACACATCTCAATGCTGCATTGTTGTGTACGTCCAGGGTTCAAATTCTGACACCGTACTAGCCCCCCTTCCATTTACACACAAATTGTGCTAACGCAGGGCTTGGGACCAGTGTCCCAGAACCTCATAAAGGAGGAGAGTCCGAGCCTGAGTCAAGCTGGGCCCCAAAGTTCAAGCCCCTATTGAACTGCAGTATAGACCCCACTGACGTCTTAGGGTCCACCCACAGTATCCCAAAATTCCATGGGCTATTTGTGTCCTCTTCATAAATTTGGTAGGCAGCCACGTTTTCCCACATTGCATGAGAGCGCGCTAGAGCGGCCACATTTTGTGAGGGTGCTAGAAACTCTGGGATATAAGTGATTGGACCGGGACCATTTGAAGTCATCGGTGCCTCAGGTTAACAAACCCAGCGTCCGCTAACTCGAGTTCTAGTAACCCTGGGCTTAGCCTGCAACATAGACATAGAACCATAGGGACCGTGAGAGGTCATCAAGTCCAATCCACTGCACCCACAGCAGGGCTAAGTATTATCTAGACTATTCCTGACCGGTCTTTGTCTAATCTGCTCTGAAAAATCTCCAGTGATGGAGATTCCACAACCTCCCTAGGCAACTTATTCCAGTGTGTAACCACCCTGCTCAGAAGTTTTTCCTAATGTCCAACCTACACCTCCCTTGCTACACTAGAAGCCCATCCTGTCCTCAGAGGTTAAGAACAATTCTTCTCTCTCCTCCTTGTAACAATCTTTTATGTACATGAAAACAGTTATTAAGTCCCCTTTCGGACAGACTAAACATCCCGTTTTTTCAGGTCGTGTTTTCCAGACTTTTAATCATTTTTGTCGCTCTTCTCAGGACCTTCTCCAATTTCTCCACATCTTTCCTGAAATGTGGCACTCAGATATGGACACAATACTCCAGTTGAGGCCTAATCGGCACAGAGTAGAGTGGAAGAATGACGTCTCGTGTCTTGCTAACGACACTCCTAGTAAGACATTCTCTGGAAGACCGCAACACAGAATGATAAAAGGGAGTGAATAGAAAGGTAGGGCACCTTCATCACCATTATCGGAGTCTGGTGAAGTTGCCTGGAATACCACCACGGCTCTGATCCAGAGCACAGCGCCGTTTGGGGCACGACTTCTACCGACGTCAACGGGCTTTGGATGAGAACCAGTGACTCCTAGCAGGCCAACCAATGGCATTACAGGGCCTTCTTGGCCTCACATCGTAACCTCTGCTGAGTGGATGCATCTCAGAATCTGTGCCACCACGTCTGCACAGAAAGAGGGGTAGAGAGAAAATCCAGATGATTTTCATTAAAATGTAAACAGACAAAAGGAGCTTCCTTAAAAACCAAACCAAAGGAAACTCCCCAGCTCAAACCCCCTTTTTTTTTTTTTTTTGGAGGACAGGAACCCATGATCCTCACCTGTAGGGGGTGGATCTTGAAATCGCTACTCAGTCACTGCACTATAGGCCCAGACTCAGACTCAGGTTGGAGCCCAAGTCCTGCGCCCACCCCCACACAAATCAGTCTGACGCAGGGCAGCAAGGACTCAGGTCCTAGGAACCTCCTAGGGGGGTGGCTTTGAATCAGAGTCTCCCTGGGACTTGGGAGCAAGCCCTGCCGTTCTGCAGTGTGGACACAAGTCAAGATAGCAGATCTGATGGGGTGCTCTGCCCAGCGGAGTATGGACAGCTTGGAACAGCTGTGAGACCTGGCTCCAGCAACTGTAAACCCAGGTTTACAGCCGAGTATCAATGCTCAAGTACAGGCTTGAAAACCACCGAGTCTACAAGCTCTGGTTCCACATACCTGGGCTTAGCATGCAGCGTAGATGTACCCTCAGAACAGAGCCTGTGGCCTCATTGAACCATGGAGGACTTAACCGTAGCCTCAGTGCCATGACACTATCGCCAGCTTTGCTGGGGGGCTGGTTTAACATGGAGATGAAGGCCCAGCCTCATGACACCAGCAAATTGAGGTCTGGGTGGATATCGGACATCCTTGGGCAAAGATGCCCTCACAGCTGTCTGCTTGGTGGTGGTGCCAGAGGGCGAGAAGGAGAAGAATGAGACTCCCGGAGGTGCCAGTGAGCTAAGGGAATGTTTGGGAAGTGGAATTGCTCAGTACGGATGGGCCCCGGCTGCAAACATCTGGACCCTGTTCCGGTGACCTGGCGTGGTGGTTAGCTCTCAGGTCTGCCTCCTTTGCAAAGTTAGCACATTTCAAAGGGAGGCTATGGAGTTTGGATGCAGGTTTTGGAACGTCCCAGTAGATCTGCAGCTATCAGCTGTGTTGCTTCCTCTGCCTTGCTCCTCAGACGTGCTGCAGCCGGGCAGCAGAGAACTCTCTGGGACCGAAGGCTGGACAGGCTGCATGGCAAGTGAAGAGTGGGTGAGAGCGCCACTACAGGATGCTGGCGGGGTTTGCAGTGGTGAGGTGGGGGCCCCCCATCTCTTGCTGGCGAGGCAGCAGCAACCATAGTCCTGAGAAACAGTCAAGGATGTAACAATGCACCCAAATCCAAAGAGGTTTGGTGCCCGGAGGTTCTGCCAGGTGCCAGTCCAGGTGGCCTCCATTTACAGCAGAGCTCAATGGTGCCAACGTCTGCTGGGGGAGGGGAATGCCAAAGAACCAGCATAATTCCTGGGGTGAACTGGGGCAATGTGCGGACAGAAGGCAAACCCGGGGCCCCATCCTGCCTCTCTGGTGCTTCCTGGAAAGATTATGTAGGCTCAAGCCATGTCTTCACTCCGGGGAAGATCGATGCTGCCTCAATCAATCTTCCGGAGTTTGATTTAGCAGGTCTGGTTAAGACCAGCTACATTGAACTCAGAGGGTGCCACCACTGGCGGGGCAGTTGGTACTCCTGCTCCTGTGAGGAGCAAGGGAAACCAAAAGGAGCATTTGTTCCCATCGGCCTCCCACTGTAGGGACGGCAAAGAAACTCAAAACAAGGTACGTCGACTCCAGCGACATAATTAACAGCTAGAGTTGCGTATCTTGAATCAACCTTCCCCTTTAGTGTAGGCCTGGCCACAGGCGTCCGCTTTGGGTGGTTTCTTAGACTGACAGTACAGGAGGTAAGCACAGTCTGATGACCCGTGTGTCCTTCATGGTGTTCACAGGATCTTCTGTGTCTGGGTGAGTGCATGGATTGTCTGGGGTGGCACCAGGGTGAGCGTCCTTGGACTAGCCTCGGGTTTGCAGTCAACCCCCTCTGGCTAGAGCAGCTAAACAAGAGGGTGCCTTGCAGAGGCTGGAGAGCACCCCCAGCACAAGCCTCTGCCCTCCAAGACAAGTCCCCAGGGCCTGCTGCTCGGGGGCTGACATTGCTTGCGTAAGGAAACACCAGGGTTTTGTACTCCAGCAGCACCCAGCCTGAAATGCTGCCCTCAGCAGCCTGCTTCTTGCTGTGGGTTAGATCGCCTGCCAAGCCTTTCCCGCTAAATATGCTACAGGATAGAATGGGTTATGGAAAACAAGCCCTAAAAACCACCAGGGCCTCCTGATCCACTTGTATCTGGTTTCTGCCAAGTTCTCGTACAGATCTCAAACAAAAAGGAAAACAATGTCCGGGGCTGGAGGAGCTGAAGACATTCATGTTGGAATAGCAGCTGGCTGTGCCTAGGGAGGGCAGGTATCACAAGCAGGGGCACCCATTCTCCATCTATTTGTCCTTTGCTAGACAAGAGCCAGTGATCGGCCAAAGGAAAGAGAGAGAAAAACGGGCCCACAGGAGGCAGAGGGAAGGTGACAGATGCTGAGGAAGAGACACAAGAAGAGGGACAAGTAGCCGGTGATGCTGGGGTGGAGTGTAGAAAACTCCCCAGGCTGATTATTGTATCACCTCCTTTAGACACGCACAATAGTGCTGGGGGGGGGCGTCCCGTAGGCAAAGAATGGGAGTCAGTTACTGGAATGCTGTGTTCTTGGCTCTGTCGGCAGCTTGTGGTATGCAGCGGTTCTCAACCAGGGGTACGCATACCCCAGGGGGTAGGCAAAGGTCTTCCAGAGGGTACAGCGACTCATCTAAACACTGGCCTAGTTTTCCACCAGGCTACAGACAAAGCACTGGAAGTCAGTACCAACTCAGCTTTCAGGCAGACCAAAAGAGAGTCAACAGGATTTCACGAGTGGAGTGCTGTGGCCCGTGGGTATTTTTAGGTCTGATTTGGTAAGCAAGTCGTTTCAAGCGAGGAGAACGTGGAGGGTACCCCAGGCCAATCAGACGCTGAAAGGGGGACAGTCGTCTGGCAAGGATGAAAGACTCAGTCAGGGGAAGTTGCTTCACCGCCTTGTCTTCCATTTGCCCTCGTTGCAAAGTCCCCGTGGTTGTGGGCAACCAATAGGAATGGCTGGTTTCCCTTCGTTCCACCGCGAACATGTCCCCTCTCTAAGCTACACAGTTCTTAGCCTTTAAATCTCTCCACCGCGGGCGTGGTAGCCATGCCCCGAGGCAGGAGACAGGAGAGCAGGGACCCTGTGGCGTATGTCCACCAGGACCCCGCACACCCGCACTGCCTGGTGCGTGCTGAGGGGCTAGAACCAAGGCCTTTGTGCCAGAGGTAGCTGCGGACATTCAGTTCGGGTGAAGCACCCAGGAAACTGTGACACCCAAATCACTGCACTTACCCGACACCACAGCCGGTGGGAAGAGGGTAAGCGTCAGTGCGTGGGTAATAGCCTAGGACTTGCTTGTCATCAATTCTGAGCTTTCCCCCACAGCCTGGGCGGCCGCCTTTTGACTCTTTGTGACCAGAAGGCGGGCGGCTCGGGCACCATCGGCCACACGGGGAACCAGGACACGCTCCTGGTCATTAGGCGAGACAGCGGTGGCGTTCCCTGAGCCCGGCTGGCGGGTCTCTACTGGGGTGGGCCGCTCTGCACCTTCTGAAGGAAAAGGAAAAGGACCCTGGAGAAGAGAGAAAAGAGACTTGCCTGATGGCGACTGGGTTCTGGAAATCGCTGGGATGTGGGGATTACTTCTCCCCTCTAATGCCCCCACCCCATGACTCCCCACTTCAGCTGCTCTCTCTGCAGGTCTTCAACACCAAACCCCAACCTACAGGCTAAAGAGACTCGGCAAAGACTCTCTTCAGAGCCCATAAGCACCGTTCCGTGGCCCCCTGGATGTTGCACTTATAAGTGATATGAGAAGCTTCTTCTCCCCCATAAACCTGGCCCGGGAGGAAGAGCAAGATCACTTAAGTCCCTGTGGAAGGCCATGTTCATTGCTAACCAGCCGAGCCATCCCCATGCAGAGGGCAGCGTGATAACTTCACTGCACACGCCAGTCCTCTAGAGGGCACCATCTTCCTCCTTTATAACACCGGTTCCATAAGCACCTTTCTCTCCCCGCCCTTTCGTTCCCGATTCCGAGAGGAATCAATTCTCCCACCACCAACATGCACCCACTTCTGGGGCGGAACAAGGCGCGTGTTTAACAGCGCACAGCATCACACACCAGCCTAGGGCAGGAAGGGAAAGGAGACCACGCTTTAGCGAGACGACGTTTTGCAACTGAAACGGCTGTTTGCCCAGGACAGCCATTTTAACAGCCACCCTCCCAAGCCTCCCACGTTGTCTTTAACGACCAGCAAGTTGGTCTTACGTCTCCTCCAAAAGATGGCCCCGCCATGCAGACAAAGGCCCAACCTTGGTTACGCGGAGGGGGAAATCGTATCCCAGGGCAGCCCGGCTGGAGGCAGACTAAGCGGAGCTACCTCTTCATGAGCCTGTCCGCATGACAAATTTTTAGCACGTTTGCAACTAGGTTGTATCATGTTTGATTCCACAAACAAAATGTGTTTACCCAAGAACAAGGAGTCGTCCTGGGGCACACAAGTGGGTTTTGCCTACGAAAGGTTGTGATTCTATATATTTCCTTAGTCTCTAAGGTGCCATTCATTGTTTTGAAAGTTACAGACTAACACGGCGACCCCTCTGAGACCTAGGATCCACCGACCCGACAAACACAACTGAGCCGGGGGTCTTGGTGACAACTCCTTTCCCAGCTGTAGTGTGGCTGGGACTTTCATCCGTTTCTGCAGCCAGGCTAAATCTCTGCTCTGTCCCATGAGACTGGTTTGTGTTTGGCCCAGCCTAGGAGCAGGGCTCCAACGTGGTTATCAGACTCCAAGCAGCTTTCTACACCTCTGCAGATGTGACCGTGTGTGTGTGTGTGTGTGTAACCAGCTCAGTCCTCCCTTCCTTTCAGTCTGCATGCTGGAGGGCAGCTCACAGCACATCACCCTATAGGAAAAGCCTTCTCAAGCCTCTGCTCTTAGCATCAGTGGCTAAGGCAGCGTAGGATAGTAGTCCACAGTGCATTCATGCAAATTGGCCTGTATAATGAGGGAGAAGGAGACAGACAACTGCCAGGGCCATTAAGTACATAAGAACGGCCGTACTAGCTCAGACCAAAGGTCCATCTAGCCCAGTAGCCTGTCTGCCGACAGTGGCCAGCACCAAGTGCCCCGAAGGGGATGGACCGAAGACAATGATCAAGCGATTTGTCTCGTGCCATCCATCTCCATCCTCTGACAAACAGAGTCCGGGGACACCATTCCTACCCCCTGGCTAATAGCTTTTTATGGACCTAACCTCCATGAAATTATCTAGTTTCTCTTTAAACTCTATTATAGTCCTAACCTTCACAGCCTCCTCTGGCAAGGAGTTCCACAGGCTGACTATATGCTGTGTGAAGAAGAACTTCCGCTTATTAGTTTTAAACCTGCTACCCATTAATTTCAAGTATGGGAATAAATTGCCTGGGGAGGTTGTGGAATCTCCATCACTGGAGATTTTGAAGAGCAGGTTAGACACACACCTGTCAGGGATGCTCTAGATCAGTGGTCCCCAACACGGTGTCCGCGGGCGCCATGGCACCCGCCAAGTGAACGGGGCTGGTCCGGCCCCAGGTGTGCGGCACAGAAGAGGTACCGGCTGCGGGCGGGCGGGCGTGCGGCACAGGAGCGGTGCAGGTCCCGGGCGCGCAGCACATGGGCAGTGCCGCCCCCGGGTGCATGGCGCTTGGGCAGCCCCACCCCTGGGTGCATGGCTGAAGGGCTGTGCCAGCCCTGGGCGCGCGGCATATGGGTGGTGCCGGCCCCTGGGCACGCGGCACAGGAGCGACGCTGGCCCTGGGCATGCAGCACACGGGCAGTGGTGGCCCCGCCCCCGGGCGTGCGGCGCATGGGCTGTTCCGGTGCATGGCATATGGGCAGCCCCACCTCTGGCCGCACGGCACAGGAGGGGCGCCGGCCCCGGGAGTGCGGCACATGGGTGGCACCAGCACTGGGCGTGCGCCTTATGAGTGGCCCCGCCCCCAGGCATATGCATGGTCCCGCCCCTGGGTGCGTGTGTGGCCCCACCCTCGGATGCCCGGCGCGTGAGTAGCCCCGCCCCCGGCAACCCCAAAAGGTTGGGGACCACTTCTCTAGATAATAGTTAGTCCTGCCATGAGTGCAGGGGACTGGACTAGCTAACCAGTCGTATTAACTTCTCGAGAGCTCGTCCAGTCCTGCGATTTTGTGCTTTGCCCAGGAAAAGCGTTGCAGGGCAGCCCTGATAAACCATGTTATGGACTATGATGAGGTCAGATAAGTATCAAACGTGAGCTGCATTCAATATTGCTCTGTTTTCAGTATGGAAGGAACCTTATGGGAGAGGAAAGATTTAAACACAGAGGCTTCCACTTTCCAACCAAGGGCCCATGGTCCTGACAAGTGCACATCAAACACTACAGGGTCCCTAAAATAACAGCCAGGCCAAGAGGAGGTAATTCCGCCTCTTTAAAGAACACCACGGGGCTGTTATTGGACTATGTTTATCTACCCCTCTAACTATACAGCTCCACAGAGAGGGGCATTTTGACCTCGGAATCCTCCTTGTCCCTCGTGAATCATCCTGAAACCAAATCAAATAGGACTCAGAAGAAGAGGATGAGTTTATTCTCCCAGACATTCTTGACCAAAGGGCAAGGAATTGTTTGGCGGGAATTCACTACTGATACCAGAAAGAACCTATCTCGAGTCTGATCCGACACCATAGGGTTCTAGGCAGAGAAGTGACTGTCCAAATGGCAACCCGACCCCCTCCATTCATTCCCTATTTGCTAAACAAAAGATGAATTTTCCAGCGGCCAGTGCTGCAAACTCAAAGCCAGGCAGCATGGTCTCTGCTTCGTACAGCATCTTCACGAGTGGGGAACTCGGCGGTTTTATTGCGGCGGGATGTGACAGAACCGAACCCGGCTTGGCCAACGTTCGCATTTGCAGCCAGCGATGATTTGAAGACAAAGACGATCCCAGCCCTTCTGCACAACTGAGCCCCTGCCAGAGTTACATCGTTGCATGCAGTGGCGTCGTCCCCAGAACAGTGCCAGCATATTAGAGACAAGGTATGTCGGGGGGTGTAAGTTCTTTTCACTGTCACAAGCACATCACAGGAGGCCCCCCGCCCCAAGAGATGCTGTAAGAAGACAGTGCTTCCCGGATTATTCTGTAGCGAGCAGGAGTCGCAGGCTGGCCACCAAAGGCCTGGTCTGGAATATGTATAACACAAGCAAGAGAGAGAAAAGGGAGAGAGGATAAAATCAGGGCCAAGATTAGAGGGAATTTGTGGAATGCAGCCACAGATG
The DNA here is from genome assembly GCF_052426305.1 of Pelodiscus sinensis. Classification (NCBI taxonomy): domain Eukaryota; kingdom Metazoa; phylum Chordata; order Testudines; family Trionychidae; genus Pelodiscus; species Pelodiscus sinensis. Next base: position 63,266,243 of record NC_143060.1, read on the forward strand.
GATTGAATTAGGGATTGAAATATTGCTGGTATCTACTACTAACCTCAGAGAAACTACCCGCACGTGTGTGTGCATGCATAGGTACATCTCATTCCCTCCCACGCACATACACACAACGCTCCTGTTATTGCACAAGCACAATTCCACCGCCCTCCCCCAAAATAGCCCACCTCCGGGGCGCTTGGCCACGTCTCGATTGCAGACTGCTGGGAGCGAAGTCCTGAAGAGGATCGACAGCTTCATCTCCACAGCCTGACAGCTGACTTAAAAGACGGGCTCAAGGGGACACGGTGTCTCACCATGGTGATCATGTGACCATCCAATTACTCAAGGATGCTTGAGGATATAATCGGTTGCTTATACCAGGGGTTTTCAAACTCCGGGACGCGGCTTGTAAGGGCAAGGTGCTAGCTGTCGGTGAGACACTGTTTACCTGAGCATCCGCAGGCATGGCCACTCGCAACTCCCATTGGCTGCCGTACACTGCTACCAGCCAATGGGAGCTGCGGGAAGCAGTGTCCCGGTCCAAACCGCTTTCCACAGTGCCCATTGGCCGGGAACAGTGTACGGTGGCCACTGAGAGCTGTGATCACCTGTACCTGTGGGAACTCCAATAAACAAAGCGTCTTGCGGCCAGCTAGCAGCTTGCCCTTACAACCCATTGCCCAGAGTTTGAAGCTCCGTGGCATATACAGTAAAAGTTGTGTTATCCAGCACCTGATGAACTAAAAATCTCCAGTAACTGGCATATTGATATCCCCTTTTTCAAATCTTCAATCTAGCTTCCCAGACGAGTATGTTGCCCAACAAGTTATGTAATTGCACATTCCCCTTTTATATAAAGGATGCAGAAAACACGTAAGCTATCTGATGTACGGGATTTAGGAATAAAAACAGCTTCATAGGGCCAGATGAGGCTCAATCTCCTATATTGGCTACACCCACCATAATCATTGATGTTGACAATGACGACGCCGAGGCACTGCGAGATCCTGACGTGGCTCCTGAGCCATCAAGGAAAGGTTCAATTATGTCCACTACAGTTTAATGTTAGTGAGCTGGGTGTATGCCGTGCAGTGCCCATAGTGATATGCAGGGTCACGAGATAACCTGCTGTATAGAAAGCTTTATCTTTCTACACCGAAGCGCTTCCAGAAACCTACCCACTGCAGTGCAGTGCAGTACTGGATTGGCCAGTACCTGGTGCTATTTTATACTTTATTCATTCGATTGCATTCTAATGCTTTGAAAACTGGTATTCTGTTGCTAAGTATAATTGTTAACTGGAATTGTTGACGAAGTCCTCCAGCATGCCGGATAACAAAGCTTTTACTGTAATAATCAATCAAACCTTCTACTGACTTGCTTATAGAATGTTTATGGCCTGTATTCATCAGTGATTAACTCTCTATAAATTGCTGACACGTATCCTTATTATACCCAAAGATGCAACATCCAAAGCTTGTGTAGGGATGTAAGGATGTAGCTATTTAAAAGGGTAACGGATAAGCATGAACCAAATGGCTATATGCGGCTCTCAGTTCAGCTCCCGGCTGCTATTCCTGTACCAGCTGGCTCCCCAGGAGTGTGGTAGCAGGCGGGAGCTGGTACTCGACAGGAGCTGGCTTCAAAGCCAGCTCGCAGTGCACACCAGCTTTCTGGGAGCTGCCTGCCACCCCACACTGCTGCCTCTGATACAGAGGCAGCATCACACACCAGCTCCCAGGGAGCTGGCTGCCACCCCACGTGTAACCGGTTTCAGCAATTACATGGGTAGCCAATTACATGCATTTAACATCCCTAGGCTGGTGCGATCTAAGGTTAGAGACTTAAATCTGTTACAAGAGCAAGTCACATAAAGGGTGTTGATTTCCTCCGTTTCCTACAAAGAGCACAATGCAGCAAACCAGTGCTCCCGCTGGCTCCCCAGACAGCGGAAGTGAGTCACCACATGTCGGAACAGATTTGACCACCGAACCACCTTTTTAAGAACTAATTTACAACCAGAAACATAGGAATTGCTACACTGGGTCAGACCAAGGGCCCAACAAATCTTCAGTCCTGTTTCCAAGAGTGGCCAGGTCCAGCTGACTCCAAAGGAGCCGCAACAGCCTCCTGATACAACCGATTGTGCCATGTGGTGTCACAGAATGGAAGTGGCTTCCTGACTCCAGCGGGTGTCTACGTGTTTCCTAGAAGCCTGCGGATCAAGAGCCCCAATAACTGGATCCTAGCCAGCAATGAACTGCAGATTTGGGGCCAGATCTAGGTCTCAGTTACACGGGTGCAATTTCAGCATAACTGGCACAGGCGGAGAATGCAAACATGGAACCAGGGTTCCGGGCGTCTTGCGTAACCTGCGCTAATGTAGGAGAGTGGCTGCTCCTTGCCAGCTAGATTAAAGCTAGTGGGGCTATGCCCACACACCTGCTGCAATCACACCCCCACGTGCAGTGAGGCTGTGAGTTTCCCCTGGTTCTCGTGTTATCGGAAGGGTGAACAGGCGGATTTCTCTATTTCAGGTAGCAGCAAGGCCGAGAACACTTGGCGGATGAGCAGCTCTCAAAGTCATAAGCGACAACCCCACGACGCCAGTCAAACAACAGCTAGGAACACTCCAAACACCCGCTTTGAGAACTGTCTGGAGTACGATGCCTGAGCCATGTTCCTTCAGTTATAAGGAGCTAAATTCCACCCTCAACCCGAAGACACAACTTCTAGCGTCTTCAGCAGGAAGCCTGCAGGATTCGCCTGCAGGCCAAATCCTACCCAGCAGTCCTCGGAATTGATTTCTGGTCTCAGCTGCCGGCGAGACTCCTGGGAGCATCAACAGAAGGGCACTCACGTAACTGAGAACAGAATTTGCACCTTAGCATCATTCCGGTCTTTATATTTCCCCTTGACAAACATTGATTCATTGTCCCTACACTCGCCCTGTTGGTTGGGGGAGGGGGGAGAAGAGGTTTATGACCCACATATTACAAATGGGCTCAGGGGGGCAGAGAAATAGTAAGTTAGTTGCTTGTACTGCATGTCTATGGCAGACCCAGGATAGGAAATGGGGAATTCCTGCCTCCCAATCTTACATATGACCATCTAAAGCACTGCAGCTGACTGTCGGGACAGTCAGTGCATTATTAGCTATACACGAGGTGGACCCGGGGAGGAAACAGAACAGCCACCTATTGCATCGACAAAAGACTACAGTGAGGACCACCGATAGATCTTATTCCTTGTGGTGCTGCACAGGAGAATCATTCGGAATTTAAGCTGCCACTTGCCTCTGAGGTCTCTGTTGATAACTGGGGCTGGAGGCTGCTATCTTTGCACCCCTGTGAAGCCGCCTGCTGACGGCCCATCGGTCATGTTGCTCTACGTTCTCATGCAGCAAGCTCCTGCTGTCTGCACGCAATGGGGATGCGGAGGCAGGTGCCGCGAGGCCAAGGAATGCAAGTCGCAGGTGGGCTCCCATGCCCAAAATAATGCACTCCCCTCTGGCGTCGGTAGTTCAAAACCAGCGCTCTGTTGGTGCAAAGCGCAGCAGCTCTGCTCCATGGAACCAAGACAAGTTTCTGCCACCGCACTGCTTAGACGGGGTGGCGTCTTGAGAGCCACACGGGACGACACATTGCAGTGAATTGCAGCAAGCGGGGCAGAAAAACATCTGTCTACACCACTCGCACTGCAGTGCAAATAGGAGACCAAGCAGCCAGAGGCTGCGACAGAGAGATACACGTTACAGGCTGGGCCTGGCTAGAAGGGAGGATGGATTTCCGAGCTCTGCACACAGTTGGTGCGGGGCCTTGCACAGCAGCTTTCAGGGTCTCTGTGGTGCAGCCTGGATGTACCCGCTGGGGGGAAGGGTTCCAGGAAGGGAAATGTAGGTAAAAAGATTCCCTCCTACACGGCATGCAACTTGCCCTTCAGGGAGCACAAAAGAGTGAGTGGGGTGCCAGCCAGGAAACCTCCCCTGCTGAGCCAAGCCCAGCGGTTACAGTGTGGGCCGCAGAAAGGCGCCCGCTCAGCCCTCCGATGGTTTATGTGCCCGTGCTGCCAAGCAGCTGCCGTCGCACGTGGCGGGTTGGTGACGCCTCCTGACTACAGAGGTGCCCCCTTGGGGACTCTACAGTGTTCCCTGCTGGACTGTCTGAGCACAGGGAAATTCACAGCTGAAATTCACAGCCTCCCGCTGCAGAACTCGCGCCTCGTAGCAAAGCAGGCGCTGCCGGCTGGGTCACACCTGAGGTCCAGCTCTCCCAGCAGCTCCATGCCAACCGAGGCCCATACAAGATCCTTCAGAGAAAGATGCAAGCACCCTGCACTAGAGAGGTGGGGGATAATTCTCTCCCGCACACGCACAAACCGTTGCATCCTGACCTCTCCTCGCCAGAGACTGTCTTAAGCCCTGACACACGAGGCTCAGTGGCTCCTCCATACCATTTTCATTGCCTTTAGCTCTGATGACTCTGGACAGTCTTGGGAGCCATATCATTACCCAGTCCTTTATTGCTGCTAACACTGGGTGCGGAGGACTCATTCCCTTCAATGCAAAGCCCTGCCTGTATTCAGGCCTGTACTTCTCTGCTGAGACTGCCAGCAGCGAGTTAGGGGCTCCCTGGGAGATGGGCTGAAACCCGCAAACTCATTTCACAGAGACCACCCTGATACAGGAGCGGCACCCCCTTGCTACTCACCTGGACTGGCCACGGAGGGAGACCTCACAGTGACAGGCCCTGGATCCTTACGTTCCTCCTCAAAACTCACCCGTTGTATTAAACGGAGACACCGTGCAGTCAGGAGACGCACAGCAAGCACCAGACACCGTGATAAAACAACGCAAAGTTGCTCCCACTCTCAAGCTGCCTCCAACGAGGCAATGTGCTTTTACATTCCTTCAAGAGCTCTGCGCCGTGGCCAGTGGAAATACATTCCTGCCCGCCTCGTCGTATGGATGCAGAGGATAAAGGACAGCGAACACTGACAGGAAACTCCTTCCAGAACTTGAACTTCCAAGAAGTGTGAATAAATTCCGCCCCCCCACACACAGTCCCGCTTTGGGAAAGTTCCAGTCTGCCTCCCCACTCCGTAGGGCGTTCGCTCTAGCCGTGGCTCCGTTCACACTTCCCGTTGCTCGCCCGGGAGCAGAGTGGCAGGCTTGTAATCTCACGTCCCCCAAAGAGCTCAGCACAGGCAGGTCACTTATTCAAACGATTTGGGCTTCGCCCACCCAGGGACACGTCTAGCAACATCACGCTTGTCATCCTTCGCTTACGGAGAACACTCACCCTGGCCTCTCTGTTAATCCAGAAAACCCAGCTGCAGGCCATTCAAGCGCTCGCTGAGGAGAACTGGTCCCTCTCTTACGAGGGCCTGAGTCTGAAACTCCTGCCCGAAGCACTGTCCCCGCCACGGGGCTTACCTCACACGACTGGATGCAGTGAATGACTGTAGGGTCTGGGTGCCATTGCAGCCTGCCAGTGCACACAATGTTCTAAGGAGGAAAGAAGAGAAAGCGGGCGTCAGGTGATTCAAGAAAAGGGCAAAGCTACTGGAACTAGTATATCACCACGTCTGCCCTGCCAGAGGCCTTTCTGCACATCTGTACAACCCCGGATTCCACTTTCTCACCACCCCTCAGATCAGAGCTGGGCCACCTGCGGTCCGAAGGCCACACGCGACCACCAGGGTTCTATGTGCGGCATTTTGTTTGCTGTTACCCACACGCAGCCTTGCCAGATTCCACCCGTGTCCATCTGCGGCATTTTTTCCCTAGCAGTATTCCTAACGTGTGTGACGTAGTGGGGGTACCTTGCTGGTTGCTAGGCTTGGGTTGGGAGTGACCTCCACTGGCTGCTGGCTGCAGCACGGCCCAGCAGGGCAGGGGATGAGTCATTATGCAAGGGGGCTTCGAACCTGTCTGACCAGTTATCTCCAAGGGAGCGGAACAATGGGAAGAAGGGGAGTGGAGCCCTGGCTGGGGGCAGGGCTGGAAGTGAGTGGGTTAGTTTCTGTCTGGGAGCATGGAGGAGACAGCCTAGGGAAAGGGGCTGGAATTTAGGGGCCCAGTCTCCCCTATCTCAAGGGGGGCTGAGACATCCTAGACCTGCCCTGTAACCGGATTACATCTGTGCTGTGCTGTACCCTGGAGAAGCAATAAACACCCTCTATTCTACTGGCTGATGGAGTCTGTCCGTACCATTACGGGGGTACAGGAGACAGGAAAACCCCAACGTGCCGTCACAACGTGGCACGCACGTACAGCCAGGGCACATGACGGAGGGGCAGGCCAACTGCACCCAACATTGGCTGTGAGAGCTGGGCTCGCGCTGTGCATCCAGTCACAGCGCTGCAACGGTTCAGTCGCGCAGTGAGCAAAACTCCTCTGTCCCAGGAGAGCGTCCTGGCTGTGACACTCTTGCGGCCCACTGAGACGAAGGAGGGCCACTCTTATGGCCCACTCACTAGTCTGCGTTGCCCATGGCTGCCTGAGATCCTGTGTCACAGCCAACGCCTCCCAGTCGAGGAGGGCTGGATGGGGCCCTTCCATGCCTAGCAAAGTACCAGTGCTGCTGGATTTGGAGAGAACAGGGACGGTGGCTCAGCACCTTTGAACCACATGAGAGAAGAAGATAAAAGACCAGAAAGGAATTAAACTCTGCAGAGACACAGAGAGGTGCTGCAGGCCAGCACCGTGGTGGCTCAGTGCACTGGCTTGTGACACTCGGGTCTTCTCCTCCAGAGATGCTTGGCAAGGCCACTAGCGAGGCGGCCACAGAGAAGGTCTGGCTTCGGCACGCGTGGCTAATCAGCCAAACTCCCAGTAGGACTTTTACCCGCCTGACATAAACATACCTTGGACTAACGGTCTCTCACCCGTCGCCAGACTTTTGTCTCACTCCGCCCCCTCCCTCACTTCCTGCCTCTTCAGGCACCAGGGCAGGGTCCATCCCGAGGCTGCCGCACCCTGCGGCGTCTCCGAATTCCAGCGAGGACGGGGGCAGACCGCTGGCTGAGGGTGCTGGGCCCGTTCAGTTCCTTTCACCCAACGGCCAGGCCAAACGCTTCGGCAGCACACAGCCATTCAGCAACCCGATCAGACAAAGCAGTACTACCCCTTCGCCCCCTCTCACACCCTTCAGGTCGGGGTGTGAGGACAGAGAAGAGGCGTGACCTGCCCGAGGCAGAAGCGAGTCAGCAGCGCAGACAGAACTGGACCGTGACCCTACTAATTTGACCTGTGCCACTTGAAGTAAGGCGGCCGTTCTGGGCCCCAACCCGCCCTTTCCTGCTCCGTGGGGACGAGGGCCAACGCCGTGAGAGGAAAGCATGCGCGGCGGGAAGAAAGAACCGTCTCCCAGCAGGGAGGGAGGAAGGAGCAGAGGCGAAGGGAGCGAATAAAACAGTATGTTCCAGTGACCGGGGCCTGGCAAAGGAAACGACATTTTCTTTAAATAACCCCCCTTCCTTGGCTCCCCCACCCCCATTCAGGAGAGGCGATGGTGCTGGCGGAAGGAAAGCCAAAAGCCAGCATCCCACAGAGCTGAGCGATATAATCCTTCATACCCGAGGCCTCCTTCCAAGACCCACATGCCACAACCCTCCGCCAGCCCCCAACTGGACCCTTCCCAGGCCGGTGATTTGCAGCGAATCTGATTCAAGCTGATGCACAGGAATATCCACAGGCATGGAGTTCTGGTAACCCTGAGCCTCCCGCGGGCTCCCAGGAGGGGAGGAAGGTGGCTAGATGAGAAGAGGGTGCCGTCTCCTAATAATATTATTTGCTCCTCTTCCTCCTTCCCCCCCCCCGATTCATTTCAGTTTTATTTTAAGAATCGTTTCCCCTGGTGGAGCCGCTTTTGAATGTTATAATCCCAGGCACTTGAGCCTTTCGGCTGGAAAGCATAGGAGGGGGGAGGAGGGAGACAGGGCAATCGGGGGAGGGGAGACGCCACACTTCACGGCCATCAGGCCTTGGAAACCATCTGCAAGCTGTCAACAGGCGGAGCTGTCAACAGGTGAGAATGCCCCGAGACACTGGCGCTGCCAGGGGGTCTGCCGGGCATGAGCTGCTCTGGCCAGAGCTCCTGGCTCTACCTGGTGTTGTGGATTTGCTAATGAGAGTGCCCCAAGGGGGAGACTTCCCAAAGCACTTAAGGGAGTTAGACGCGCAAGTTCTATGGAAGAATCAGTGGGATTCATGCTCCTAACTCTCCTGGATTTCTGCAGCACCTTCCATTCCCCAAGAGCGCCCAGCAGTCCACGGACACTTCCTCGTCTCTGAGTCTTTGTACTGCGCATGAAGTTACACACAAACACCATGGCATGGGCATCATTCAAGGGGCAAACTCAAGCACTTGCAAGGTAGGAAATGCCCAAATCCAGGTTGCCTGTGCAATCCTGACTTGGCCCCCTTGGCCATGTGCTGTATGACTGGAGGATAGTTAATGAGATGCTAATTTTTATGCAGGGCTCTTGGGGGGATCCTGGCAATTACAAGCTAGTAAGTCTAACGTCAATACCAGGCACATTGGATGAAACTAAAAGAACAGACTTGTCAGACACATATATGAACATCATTTGCAGGGGAAGTGCCAACATGTTTTTTTATAGGAAATCACGCCTCACCCATCTACTGGAATTCTTTGAGGGAGAGGTCAACAAGCATGTGGACAAGGGGGATCCAGTGGATATAGTGTACCAAGATTTCCAGAAAATCTTCAACACGGCCCCTCACCAAACGACTTAAGCAAAGTGAGCTGTCATGGGATAAGAGGGAAGGTCTTAAAAGATAAGAGACAAAAGGTAGGAATAAATGGTCAGTTTTCAGAATGGAGAGAGGTAACCAGCGGTGCCCCCAGGGGTCTGTACTGAGACCAATCCTATGCAACATGTTCATAAGTGATCTGGAGAAAGGGATAAACAGTGAGGTGGCAAAATTTGCAGATGTCACAAAACTGTCAAAAGACTCACAAAACTGGGTGCGCGGGCAACAGAAATGCAGATGAAGTTCAATGCTGATACATGCAAAGTAATGCATGTTGGAAAACCTAATCTCAACTATAAATATAGAATGATGGGATATAAATTAGCTGTTACCACTCGAAAGAGAGAGATCTTGGCGTCATTGTGGATAGTTCTCTGAAAACATCCACTCAATGTGCAGTGGCAGTCAAAAAAGCAAATTGAATGTTGGGAAACATTAAGAGATTCATAATAAGACAGAAAATGCCATATTGCCTCTATATAAATCCATTGTATGCCCACGTCTTGAATGCTGCATGCAGATGTGGTTGCCTCATCTCAAAAAAGATGCACTAGAATTGAAAACGCTTCAGAAAAGGGCAACAGATATGATTAGGGATAAGAAACTGCTTACGTATGAGGAGAGGTTAATAAAACTGGGTCTTTTCATCTTCGAAAAGAGACAACTAAGTGGGGATATGACAAAGGTCTACAAGATCCTGACTGGTGGAGAGATGATAAATAAGGAAGTGTTATTTACTCCTTCTTATAATACAAGAAGTAGGGGGTCACCAAATGAAATTAACAGGCAGCAGGTTTAAAACAAACACAATAATTTCTTCATACAGTGCATAGCCTGTGGAACTCCTTGCCGGAGGATGTTGTGAAGGCCAGGACTTTAACAAGGTTTTAAAAAAACAAACATAAATTCATGAAGGCTATTTAGCCAAGATGGGCAAGGGTGTCCCTAGCCTCTGTTTGTCAGGGCTGGGAATGGGCAATAGAGGATGGTGGTGATTACCTCGGAAGCACCTGGCACTGGCCACTGTCAGAAGACAGGATACTGGGCGAGATGGACTTTGGTCTGACCTCGTAAGGGTGTTCTTATGTTCTTAAGCTTTTAATGACATGCCTCACTCCGTGTGTGGGATGGACAGCGTTCACTGGGGGAGCAACTAGCCAATATTTGGTTCTCTCCTCCTTGTTCAAGGGGTGACCCTCAGCCTTATTTACTGCATGCTACTCAAATGCTGCTCAGAAGACAGAATTATTAATATTCTCCTGGGCTTTTCTCCAGGTGTTCATCATCGTAGCTCAAGTGGCAAAGGTCTTTGGGGAGGGTCTAAAGGTTCCCGCTATGTGGTGTCTATTGATGGAATTTCTGGTTTTTTCCAGTTTGCACATCAGGGATGTACGGGGAGCAGGCACCAAGGGGAAGAAAGAGCCTGGACTGTCAGAAGTAGTAGGTTATTATCCTCTTTGTGAGACAGGCACAAAAGGGGCACACTTTGGCAGAAGGTTTCACAGCTTTTTGGTGATCACAGGGGAATGCTGAGGCTTTAGTTTCCTGTTTTCCAGCCCAGGTGCTTGAGAGGTACCAGTCCTCTCTCCTTCTCTACCCAACCAGCTCTTTATCCCAGTCATCCCGCCAGCGCCCTACCCAGCCACTCCCAGGTCCTCAGCTGATCTCATTCGTACCCAGTACCCCTCTGTCTCACACTCCCACATCCCCTATGTCCCTCTGTTCCAGCCCCCCTTTCATGTTCCTTATTGCACCCTACTCTTTCTGCCACCCTTCTCAGACTCTGTCCAGCTCTTGTCCCACTGTGCCATTTCACTCCAATGGTTTCCTCCTCTCCCAGGCTAGCTGGGTGCCAGGCAGAGGGTCACTAAGAGAGCAGGAGAAACAGGCTCTGTGGTCATAACTCCAGTGCTGACCCCACTGTAGCTGGAAGCAGCAGGGAGCAGCCACTGCCTGAAACGTCCAAGTTACAAGCCAGGGCGGAGCAGGACACATTTGGGTGGATTTTCACCCAGATGGCACACGGCCCGGCACCGACACAAAGGCCACCCCAAGCCAAATGTCAAGCATCTGCTCCAAAGCACTGGAGGGCTACAGCTCCTCCAGGAGACAGGTGCAATAATGGGTTTTAGCATGGGCAAAACACCATGTTTCCCTCTACTCATGTCTGGAAATGCCTGAGCCGCTAGTGACGCAACGGTCCAACACAGTTGGAAAATTTCACCCTGAATAGTTAAGGCTGGAAAAAGGGCTTTGTAACTGGATGTGTTGGGAGAGGTGACCTACAGGCAGCATTACCAGCCCTGCCTATAATGCACTGTGTCCCCTCCACAGCAGGGGTCTAAGGGGAAGCACCTAATTCAATATTAGGCATGTAAATAGGAGACTTGATTGTCCATGGTGCGGAGGCCGCAGCAGGTCCCAGGCAAAAGCCAGGTTGGCCTGGCCAAGCACAGCTCCGCAGTTATGTCTGATTGCCTGGATGCTGTAAGGTAGAACCCTCTTTCCCTCTGCTCCTTAGGGAGAGATGGATGCTCACTCGACGTACCCAGCTGGTCCACTCACTCTCCTCCCTAGAACGTTCATGTCTCTCTTCCTCCCTCCCCCAGTCTCTCTCCCTTCTTCCCACAGGGCTGTCTCTCTTTGTTCCAGTGCCAAGGGAGGTAAAGGGTGGGAGGAACCATGTAGCCTCACCTTCAGTGCCCAGAGTGTGCTGAAAGTGGCCCAGGGAGCTGGCTACAAATGGGATCCACATCTCAGGAAGCATTCTGCCTCAGTGTACCTCGATGAGAGACACATCCCCGCCACACACCACACCCCCTTTACCTGGACTCTGGTAGGTTCCAGGCGGTGATCCATAGTGTCAGCAGTAATGTTTTCGGGCAGCATCACTGGGTCGCTGGGGGGGATTACGCAGGCAGGCGTGCACACAGCACCTGAGATAGAAGAGACACAGGACTGGAGACTTGCCAATGGATCGTTCCACTTACAGGCTGCTCTCTGCAGCACTTTCTGTGGTTACAAGGGGCCTATGTCTAGGGGTAACTCGGAACTAAACTGACCCAGGAGAGACCTTCTATTTGCCGGTTCTGGGGACTGGTCTAGAGTTCCCTTCCAAAATCCCAGCTCGTCCTGGAAGAGTTCATCTCTTCTAGCCTTCTGGGAACTGCAGGAAGGATGGCTAAGCCTAGAACAGCACGGTGTTCTCCATAATCAATGGGCTATTAAATTAGGATCTCGGGATGGAATTGGCCACACGTACGGACTTACTGTCCTATGGCAGTACAATAAGGCCCGGCCCCTCAGAGCTCAAGTCTAAATGATTCATTATCTCAAAGCTAAAAAGTGAATTAGAATGGGGAAAAAAATGACCCCAGCCTACTATAAATCACTGGCATGTGGCAGATACACAGGTAAAAAGGGTCCGGATGTGACTCATGAGGAAATGCAGAATTGGCAAAGAATTAAGGTTCTGCACAGAATTTCCTTTCCCCCTGGCCTCAGAATTGGTGCTGCAGAGCTGCCGGCCACCACGAGGGGCCTCTGGACGCAGCAGAGCCCTGCTCCTCAGCTCGCAAAGAGAAGACAATGCCGGGAAGAGGGGAAGGAGGGTTCCCGGCAGCTGCAGGCCTCACACAGCCTGAAGGAAGGAGGCAGCAAGCCGCCAACTCCACACAAGCCCAGGACTGAGCATGAAGCTGTTTCTCCCTCTGGGTCCCTGGGCTCTGGAGGGGCAAGCAGTGTAAGTCGAGGGGTGGGGATCACGTAGCTGGACTCTGAGGGGAAGGATACGTGAGTGGCAGAGCTAGGCGGTATCCCTTGGGGGACATGGTGGTTCGGGTGTCTGTCCCTGCCCTGCTGGGCTCTGGTGGAGATGGGGCAGAGAAACCGGAAATGGATTGTCACAGGAGTTCTTTCACCTCTACTCCTGGCTGACATGCGTGGGTGTTAGTAGTTGCCGACAGGTATTTTGAACTAAATTACCAATGTCATTGAACTTGGCGTGGTTACAGAGTGCTGTTTTGACAAAACATGCCAAATTCTACAACGGTGGGAGCAAAACGGTTTGGCAGAAAGTTGTCCCCACAGTACACCGTCTGAGACTCCCACCGGCTCGGCTGCCTCACAAAATAGGTGACTGTGTGCATAGCCCCTGGCAGAAATGTAGGCACCTAGGGGACTCCCAAAACTCAAGGTGCCTAGGAACTGTAGGTGTCTACAGAGGTAGGTGGCAGCTGGGCAGGGTTTCTGAGGCTTGAACTTTTGAACTGAGGAGCCTAAAGTGGCAGTGTGATGCCTAAACTCCTTCCGCCCTGTGATCTCTGCATTTACATTTAATAAAGAATTTTCAAAAATCAAATTGCAGCTGTGCAAAATATTTCAAATGGAGCCTGCAGCCATGGGAAAATGCCTGGGTTTCATCACATGCCTCAACCTCACACCAGGCGCATCAGACGTTTTGCTCAACTTAAAGAGCCTTTTTCACCACCCTGGGCCCAGTTTTGGTCAGACCTGGGTGATTTACAGTGTTGCACGGAAAACGACTTGGGTTTTGCATTAACACTCCATTTAGATGCAAAGCCAAGTGAAATGTGGCAGCTCTGATGGAGTGTTTCTTTAAAGCGGGAGGGTTATAACCCCAAGTGGATTTAGACCAAAGAAAAAGTTTGTATGGATCCACGAAGACATGGCAGCAATCCAGCTCGTCCCTCTAGCAATTACCGCCATCACCACCACCCCGCCAGTAAAAAACCAACTGCAAAGGGCGGAGGAACACGGCAAACAGCCGTGCTCTGCCTCAGACCCATTCCTTCTCCTCGAGAAACGACACATCCTTCCCCCGAAGCCAGCATGAGGATTAAAGCCCTGTTGCTAATGTGGCCAGATGTTTTGTACATCCATAAACCACCCAACTGGCTTTGCTGTGCAGACAGGAGACAAAAAACAAGATGGAACTCGGTCATAAATTTGAACATTACTGAAGCAGCACAAGAGTCAGTGTGACCTTTCCCTTAGTCCTCGGGGCCTGTAATAAACCTGGCTGACTCAACCAACAGCCTGTGCCAAGAGAAGCGGGTTTGGATCAGAAATCAGCATCCTTCTTTTGCCCTTACCGATGCCATAGCCTTGTTCACACTTGTACTCCACTAAATTCAGCTCTGGTGGCGGTGGACAATTGCCTTGAAGGTTTTCACATAATTTAAACTCCTCCGTCCACAGGCCTTCTTTAGTGCAAAGGATAGGAACCTAGAATGCCAAGCAGAGAGGAAGCCACGTGACCGCACTGCCCAGCCAGTACAAAAGTCCCTGCGATGGCTTTTGCCTCTATTCCCTTTGCCCTAGCCACCAAGTATAACCTGCCTCCCAATGCAGCCCATTTCAATCAGGTCACCTTGTCCCCACTTCCCTCCATCTCACCACATTAAGTGCAGGGTGACCCTTCTCCCCCTCAACGCAAAGGCAAGTCGCCACCGACTACAGTCAGAGCGTTGCTGAATTGGGGAATCCAACCCATGGAGCCCAGTCCCACGTGCTTATCAAGCAAACTGCCACGGCGCAGTTTGATCTCGTCATAGGAAATTCACCACGCGCGTTTCAAGGTGACACTTGCAATAGTCCTACTATAACCTGCCCAGGGAGCTGCTTCTCACTGTGAGCTCGCCTCTGGCCAGAGACGGTGTCACAAAGCAGCGAGGGTTCTGCTAAGCGCTGCTAAAATACGAGCAATGCTCCCAGGGCATGCTTAGAGGGGACTTTTCAGCCGCTTCTAACCTTTTGTTTTACAGGGTATTAACCTTTCATGTAAAAACAAGCAGAACTATTGACAGTACAAATGATTTTCTTCCGTAAGTATTACTGCAAGAGCGCATGACTGTCACAGGGTGGGCTGGCCTTTTGGCGAGAAACCCATTAGCTGCCTCGCATGTGATGGCTTTGATTTCTTTTATTGGCCCTCTTGGTAACTCGCCCAAGCTACGTCTAGACTGGCATGATTTTCCGGGAATGCTTTTAACGGAAAAGTTTTCCGCTAAAAGCATTTTCGGAAAAGAACATCTAGATTGGCACGGACGCTTTTCCACAAAAGCACTTTTTGCGGAAAAGCGGCCGTGGCCAATCTAGACGCACTTTTGCGCAAAAAAGCCCCGATCGATATTTTCGCAATCGGGGCTTTTTTGCACAAAACAAATCTCAGCTGTCTACACTGGCCCTTTTGCGCAAAAGTTTTGCGCAAAAGGGACTTTTGCCCGAACAGGAGCAGCATAGTATTTCCGCAAGAAGCACTGATTTCTTACAGTAGAAAGTCAGTGCTTTTGCGGAAATTCAAGCGGCCAGTGGCAAGTTTTTCCGGAAAAGCGGCTGATTTTCCGGAAAAACTGGCCAGTCTAGACACAGCCCCAGGGATTATGGGTCTATGGCAGGAGTCAGTGGGGGAAGTTCAGTGACCTGTGATGCGCAGGAGGTCAGACTAGAGGATCATGATGGTCCCTTTGGGTCTTAAAGTCTACAAGAGCTCATGAGAACCATTGCATCACAAAGGCCTTGGCCACACACCTGAGATTTGCTGCAACTGGACGGGAAAGAAAATAATCCCAGGCCAGGTGCGTATAGACTAGCTGCAAAACCCAAATATACCAAAACAAAACAGCACAGAACCCAAAATCTGCAGAGCGGTGGCCAATGCTACCCCTGCTGTCATGAATCTGGCTGGCCCGCCCAGGGGAGCTGGCCTCAGCCCTACCTGAGCCTAGTTATTCATCTCCTGAGGATGGCTTTGAGGGCATGGAGCAGGAGATAGCAGGTCACCAGGCCTGCAGATGAAAAGCCAGTAAGCAGCTCAGAAAGCCTGTGTCTTCAAAACCATTCAAGTGAGTACGCTTTCATGAAGAACACTGGCAGAAAGCATTGCTAATCCCAGTACAAAGAAACACTCATGCAGTGGAAAAGGCGCTCCGTTAGCTGGACCTCAGCTTCAGAAAACCATTCTGAATGGTCACTGACAATACTGTTGAGTGTGGGCCCTGCCTAAGTCGAGTTAGCATGCGGCAAGGCAGAATGTGGATCTACAGCACGCTAGCTTGCCGCACACTAACTTCCGCGTGGACCCTCCGCCATCACACAAAAAGTTGCATCGTTTGCTCTGGATTGTCGATTAAACCCAAAATCTAGGTCATCCAATTAAAAGGCAGACCAGAGCCATGTGATTAGGGAGACCAACAGCAGCCAGGAAATGCTCCCAGTGTCCAGTGTGCATATAAATATAGGCAAAAAGTGCTTTGCAAATAAACTAATCTTTAAAATAAATGACGATGGCTTTGCAAATATTTGGGGAACAAAAGAGAGGCCTCAATTTGTTAAATACCTGTTGGGGTGAAATGTTGAATTAATTCATACCGAAATAATTGAATTATTCAGAATGAAATAATTCAGGCAGCTTGCATGCCTTGTTGGCTGGTGAATGCACGAGGCTCTGTTTGGAACGGACTAAGTTTTAGAAGAACAAAATTAGGACACAAACTTGCCGCCCAGTCTCCTAGACCAGGAGCCAAGGTATCCCAATTCAGCATTCTTAACCCAGTGGGCCCCTGTGGGTTGTTTATGCTCACATACTTATATGCACATGGGTCTACTCTAGGTCTCAGGAGTTGTCTTGATGCCCCTTCAAGCCGAGCACAGAAATCCAAATTTCATTTCAGCAAAGCCCTTATGCCCTTGAGCACCTGCTTAAGATCCATTGGAGCTTGAGTACTCTGCTGAATCAGGGCATATTTCAGGTTCTCCTCTGCTTTGGCTCCAGTTGCGCACCAAACACACAGATTTAACTTTAACCCACGGGAGTTGCACATGGCAAAGCGCTCACATGATTGAGGTCCTAAGCTTCTACTGAACCGACAAAGGGAAAAATTCTTCTAGCCACCCTCGAGACTCCAGTGCAAACATCTCTGGCGGGCCCCTGAGGAAATCCCACCTTCGATGCTGGATTTGTAATTCAGCAAATAAAGCCAGCACCGGACACGGACTATCCTTCGCAACGCATCGCGTTCGTCAGCCACGCGGCTTGCAGGCCAGCTCACATCCCGGGAGTCCTCCAGCTGGCGTGGGCTGCTCTTGCAGTCCCCTTTCAAGAAGTCACTCTTACCCTTTTGCTCTGAGGGTCGCAGCGGAGCACACACTGCGTGTCCAGCTCAAAGCCGTGGGTGCAGTTGTACATCCCCTCAAAGACAGGCGGGGGCGGCTCGCACAGCACTGGGATGCAGCTGCCTTCCTCCCAGACTCCCGTTTCCAGGCAGTGGATCTTCAACAGTTTCCTGGGGAACACACACACAGAGGGGGGTGACTGGACTGCATGTCTGGAGGACTACCCCAACGCCGCAAGGGCAAGCTGCCAAAGGGGGTGCTGTTAGCTCTGTGGCTTCGACTTTAGCCTTTTCCCCTGGACTGAGGGAAATTCATCTTAAGATCCTGGCTGGGAACTGTGTCCCAACCCACACCACCTGCTGTTCGAGTGCAGTGGGAGCCTGGAGAAAGAAAAGGGGGCAAGAGAAGAGAGCTACAGTCCCCTTTGCAAGCCAATTGGGCTGCATGTTTGGCAGCTTTCTGGGTAGGATTGCAAGTAATCAATACTGAGTAGCGCATACAGCTGTCTTCGCCCGAGAACAGAATCAGAGAAACGACAGGAAAGCTTCCATTCGGCAACGCACTGAAACCTCTGCCCCAAGAGTTTAACCACACGCCGAAAGTTAAGAACCTGCCTAGGTGATTGGCTGAGTTTAGGCCCCAGTTCAGCTCCACCCTTCATCACATGCTAAATCCATGGCTGTTCAGCAAGAACCTTCCACTTTCAGTGTGTGCTGAACTCGCCTGGATTTCTACTCTGCACTGATTAGGCCTCCACTGAAGTACTGTGTCCAGTGCTGGGCCCCACATTTCAGGAAAGATGCGGAGAAATCGGAGAAAGTCCAGAGAAGAGCGACAAAAACGATTTAAGGTCTAGAAGACCTGAGCGATGAGGGAAGGCTGAAAGAATTGAGCTTGTTTAGTTTGGAAAAGAGAAGACCGAGAGGGGACATGAGAGCGGTTTTCACGTACCTAAAAGGGTATTGGAAGGAGGAGGGGGGGAAAGTTGTTCTTAACTTCTGAGGATAGGACAAGACGCAATGGGCTTCAATTGCAGCAAGGGAGATTTAGGTTGGACATTAGGGAAAACTTCCTACCCATCAGGATGGTTAAACACTGGAATAAATTGCCTAGGGAGGTGGTGGACTCTCCAGCACTGGAGATAGTTAAGAGCAAGTTAGAACCTTTCACGGATGGTCTACCCAGTGGTTCCCAACCTTTTCCAGGTGGGGACCCATTTTGACAATTCAGGAAGACTTGGTGACCCAAGGCAATTCAAAAACAGGGGGAGGAGGGAGAGCAGAGCCACCTGGGGAGACACTTGGTGACCCTTTTGAAATGTAATGGCGACCCATATTTGGGTCCTGACCCATAGGTTGGGAAACCCTGGTCTAGATGGTGCTTGGTCCTGCTGTGGGGGCAGGGGACTGGACTCGACGACCTCTCGAGGTCCCTTCCAGTCCTAGTGTTCTGTGATTCTGAGAGTTCACGATTTTGCTTAATTAAGGCCTTAGTTATCCACCCCTTTAACGAGGCAGCACCGCTTCTGGCCGCACATTTCCTAACGCTTTGCTCAGCAAAGGTTTCACTGTCCAAAGTCGGGGGCTTCCTGACTTACACTGGGCAACTATGCCAGTCTACCAGATTTCAGGATTAGAAAACATTTCTACCCCTCCTTGAAATTTTCCATTCCTCAATTTCACACTCCTCCCCCAGCTATTTCCCCCTGTGCCACCCTAAAGAATTCTTCTCCCTCCATGCTGCTCAGAGCCTTCCGATACATGCACTCCATCTCCCTGAGCTAAGTTGTGTATCCCTGCCCTATCCCGGAGCCAAGGGATACACAACTTAGCTCATTCAAATGTACCTCCCCAGTAAAGCCCTCTGGCCTCTTTATCATTTTTGTGGCTCTCCTCTGTACTCCATCCCATCTGTGAATATCTTTCTGGTATAGGAACTGCCATACCAGAACAGACCAATATCAGCTTGTATTGCTAAAACAATATAACATTCAAATCCCCGCAAAAAAAAAGAAAAGTGTACAGAGCAACATTCCATTTACTCAAGTATTCCACTGTTGGCAACCATCTGCTTGCTAAGCACTTCATAGGACGGCATAAAACCCCCACGATGCACTGGGGCAGCTGAGCAGTACCCATCCCGCGGGGGAGAAATGTCTTTGTGACCCCAGCCTGGAATGAATTTATACCCCTTGATGCTGGCGGACTGATAGCTCTGGTGAGTTTCATCCTAGTTAATATAGTTGTAGACAGAATCCTTATTAAATTCAATGTGTAATTACTGTTGGCTGACCTTGCTGTGGAATCATTTGACCGCTTGTTAAAGTTTCCCAGATCTTTTACTAGTCATACTCCCTTATGGCTGGACTTTTCTACAAATGTAATGCTGATTTGCATGGTCCAGGAGCGATCCCTTACTTTTTCCTTCTCCGGTCCTCACCGCCAGCAGAAAGAATCTTAAAAGGCAATAGCTAAACGTTCCTAGGACATGACATAGGCTTACAACACAGCTCACATAAGGGACCACAGATAGGTGCACTGAATTGTGCTTCTGAAGCCTAGGCGATGCTAGAAAGCTTTGGTGGCAAAAATCCAGCCACGGACAGCTATTTCAGCAGGGTGCATTCCTATTCGGCTGCCCTCACCAGCGCGATATGTGATGAGAGGTGATGAGAGGTTTCGGATCAGCAGAAGAGGAAGAGGAGAGTCAGTCTGGCCCGTTCTGCGTACTTCTTGCCTCAAGCCACATGTGGCGAGACCTTGCACCTACAATTCAGCCCTGTGTCTCGACTACAGCATTTCAGTTGGTGGCGGTGTCTTGTGGGGGAGCTAATGTAGGTTGTAATACACATAAATCCTAAGAGATTGGTTGTGAAGGGGCGTCTTTATTTGCAAGACACTGTCCAAGTAAATAAATCCACGAATAGAACTGAAAACATTCACAGATGTCTCTCCTGCTTTGTGTGGTTTTGTTTCCTTTTTTCATTTCGCTCCTCTTGGACAGTGACTGTGTCGGTTTCTGGTGAGTTGCACTTTCAGTAATCTCATTAGTGTTTTTGCAGTGGTAGTGCTTACAGGCTTCTGCCAAAGATCAGGGCTCCATACTGTACTAAGAGATATAGTCAGAGTGTTCCTGAACTAGAGAGCCCACAATCTGAACAAACAAGCCAAAGGATGGAGGTGAAACAGGCCCACAGAGGTAAAGTGACATGCACCTCGGTCAGTAGGAATGGGACCCCGACCTGCGCCTTATCCACCAGACCGCCCTGTCTGTCTAGCTCACACTACCACAGTACAAATATTTGGGCTGTGAAGGATGCAGGGAAATGTTTACAGCAAGGGTAGGCCCGACTCAGCAGCCTGGATGTGTAACCACACAAAGCGAGAGGAGAGCAGGACCCAGGGTGTTGGTTAGCTGGCAGCACCCTTTTAGAACTTCAGCATTATCAGCCTGCAGAAGCAAGATGCCAAAAGGAAGGTGAAAAATCTGCATTTGGGGGTTGTCTGGAGTAGGAACCTTTGCCCAGAGAGTTACAGCATCGTAGTTACAGGCAAAATAGCTGGGGACCTCTTGGGTACGTCACAGCAGTACACTCCCCCTCTTACACAGGGGGACCCACCTGCCCCAGGAGGCTGGATTGGTGCCATTACTCGGATCTGGCCCAAGTGATGCAAAATCCCCAAACCACAAGTCTCCATCATCCAGCAGCAAGACGTGGGAATAACTGATCCAGCCACTGCAGGTCACCGGTGCCCTTCAAAAACACCCCCCAGGGCCCTTCGGCAGAAGCGGCATAACTCCGCCGGGGAGCTACTTATTGCATTCTTGCCGCCACACCTCTCCCTCCTCAGACCCCGTCCAGCTCTCATCCTCCCGCAGGCAGGTCCCTCCTCCCCCAGGCTGGCTGGGTGGCAGCTGTCTCAGTACAGGCCCCTGGGGACGCCCATGGTGAGTTACTGCTCAGCAACCCAGCCTGACTCGACAGCGCTGCACGGTCGCAGTCTGGCTTGCGGGGCAGCCACCCGCCACGTGGCCCAGCCCCTACTATCTACAGGGCGGGGAGCCTGCCCCATCTGAGGGCATGCGGGGTTTGCTCAGGCGCCGGTGCGGGGGCGAGAGCCTTTGCTGCCGCGCGCCTCCTCGCAGCGCTGGAATGAACAGCCGGGGGCTTCCCGTCGGCTGCCCGTCTCCCCCCGCCGCAGAGGGGGAACGACGCCGTGTGAGACAGAACCGGGGGAGGGAGCGGAGCTGGTTGCAAACACAGCCGCTGTCCTGTGGACCTGAACGCCATCCACCCCGGGTTACTAACGCAGAGGCTGATCAGGGAGCGTACGCCGGCCTTCCTCGCGAGCAGCGATCTATTGCAGCTCCCCCAGCCTACCCCACCCCCCGACTGACGTGAAATGGCACATCCCACGCACCCTGCAGCATAACTCTCATCTTCGGGTACCCACCCCAGGCAAATATCCCTCTCTAGTATCCTTCCCAATAGGGTTCTCCTCCCCTCAGCCCCAGGCAGGTGGCGGCAGGTACACGGCTGGCCCTGAGAGGCTAAGCAGCCCCTTTCCAGAGAGGCTCTGGAAGGGAGGGACAGGGGGAAAAACTTTTCAAAAACTTTCAAAAACCTGCAACTTCCCTGCTCAACAAAAACACCTTGATGCCGTCTGATCTGGGAGAGCGACATTTACTTAGGATTAGCCGGGGAGCCGGGAGCCCAAGGAAAATAAAACCAAAACTCAAGTGTTTCAAGCAGATGTTTAATGGGCAGAAGGTGGAGGCCACAGGGAAGACTTATGAGGCCTGGCGGAGCTGCGTTTGATGTGAAAGGCATGAATGTCGGTCTCGAAAGCTCCGTGAACCATGCAGCAGGGAGCTTGGCTAGCGCCCAAGATGAGTATTAAGAGTGGCCAGGACTTGGAGCAGAGGATCTCCAGCACTGAGGCCAAGAGGGACAGCAGTAAATCAGCCGAAAGCTCACATTATCTGCCAATGGCAGGAGATTTAAGGATTCCACGTCTAAAAGCGAGAGGGAGAGAGGGGGGACTGTTTATTGGTCAACCTCAAGACAGAAAAGCTGCGTCCCTGGATTGCTGCCTCTCCCCCTTCCTCATGTAACAGTAGAGGGACTTGAGAAAACAACTACCCATCTCCAAGCTAATTGGGCGTAAGTCATTATCGGCGCTGTTGGACATGGGAGTCCATTTGTCAGCCTGTGTTTTCTTTCCCCTAATTCATGGCAGGACATCTGTATTTTATCTGGGATCTACGGCCTCAGCGAAAGGCCGTGCTCCTGCCCAGCTAATGTAACATGGCCCCGTGCCCTCGGATGGCTCCTGGCCTAGTCTGTCCTTGTTTGCCCACTGTGGCCTTTCTGAAGTGCTTCCAGCCCCCGGCCTGCTAACTCTTTCCATTTCACTTTCCCCACATCCACCTTTCTTCCTCTTTCATGGTCGACTTCAGTCCCCTGTAGTATTTGGACAAGGCTGGGAGCTGGAGGGACCAGCCGGCCCACTTGAAGGGAGAACACTTCATTACAGGTTGGATTGCATGGGCAGTCTCCAGGCGGCGTTGAATTTTGTGAAGGGGCGAGATGCAAATCACGCTTTGGCCGGCGCCAGGTGGCTCTGGTCTCGCATGCTCACCCACCCGTCTGCTGCTCAGCCACGCTGGCATCCTGTATCTACCCTCCCGGAGAGCCAGGGGGAAGCTCCTGAGGCGGAGGGAAGCAGCAGAGACGGGAGACAGGCCGGGGCTGAAAGGAATGCAGGCTGAGGTTGTCTACGGCACCGGGAGGACCTGGAATTCCCATTAGTTTCATTCCCCCGGGCAGCTTTGAAAATCCCACCCCAAGTGGCTGTATCTTCCTTGAAACCAGGCGGTGGCACAAATTCCTGTGCAGCAGGAACTCACAGAGCGATCTGACCTGTCCCCTCCAAAAGACACCGGCCAGCGCCCCTCGAGAGATGGGAAAGCCTCCGCAGATGGCAGCAGCAGTAGGACCATTATCCTCTGTTGGCCCTGTCTCTGGGGTCAACCTCGGGCATTACTCATGCCAATAAAAGCAAGGCGTTACCCTGGAAGCTACGGCTGGCACAGGAAGCCCGTGACAGGCTGCTGTGAGCATAGTCGCTCCCGCTGTGCCATGCTCTGCACTCACTGCCTGTTCTCCTCCAGGACCTTTGCTCCGAGTCCCAAAAGGTCCAGGGCCCAGTTCCCTGAGAACTAAGGATGTTAAATTGCAGTTCATTGATGGATTAGTTGATGGAATTTCCATTGACTAGTCAACAGGCTCTTCCACATTCCTCTTTTGAAATGTACACGAACCCCCGCTGGGGATCTTGTACATTGCAAAGGAGGAATGCGGAACTCCAGGTACAGCCCAGGGCCAGCAGGAAGTCTGACTCCAGCTTTGAAACGTACAGAGTCCCCAGCGTGGGCTCTTGTGCATTTCAAAGCCATGGAGCCTGGGGTCAGTGGGGGGATTCATTTCCCCAGAAATGCCCACGCAGCTGACCCCAGGTTCCACGGCGCTTCCACGTTTTAAAGGGGCAGCGCCACACAGCTGAGCCACGGATCAGTTGGGCAGCGGCTGCCCCTTTGAAGCCCCACCTTGGGGTTTCAAAGCCACAGCCGCACAGCTGATCCCCGGTTCAGCTGTGCGGTGTTACTGCTTTAAAGTACTCCTTCTTTCCCTATCTGATAGAGGCGGCAAGTGGAGGGGGAGCAACGAGTCGACTCGACTATCCGATAAGCTTTGGCTTATCGAATAGTCGACTAGTCCTTAATATCCTTACTGAGAGCCTGCCTCTCCCACTCTGCAGCTGTTAAGATGGGGTGAGACAGCACTGCCCCTGGGCTCTGGGATACAGCTCTCCGGACACCAGGTGAACCCAGCAGAGGCCCCTGGCCTGTACACATGATATTCTCTGAGCCCGGAGGCCTTCTCCGCACCATGGCAGGGGTCTCCCTTTGGGCAGCGGGAAAGCGGCCTCTGAAGCCGTGTGTTCATTCAGCAATCTTCCCGTTGTTCCCCAAGCAACAGGAACCTTCAAAGGCTCCCATGTAAATACTGCCAACCTTGAGAGGCCTGGCCGGCCCAAAAAAACCACATTCAAGCATGACCCAACCAAATGATGAGGGTTCCCAAGTGGGCCACCTCCACATGGAACACGACGAGACCCATCTCGCTATCCAGCCTTCAGGAGAGATCCCTCTGTCTGATCGTCCCAGTCTCCAATCCAGGGCCCTCCAAGGAACCCCTTCCCCCCACCCCACAAAGACCATTTCCCCCACATTTCCCTGTGCTAGCTAATGGCTAACCCACTGGCAGCACAAGGGCGAGCGCTAGCCATGGCTCCCACCAGCCTGCTGCTAGTAACCCCGTGTCCGTCTGGAGGGGGTGGGGCTGGAGCGCTGTCTCCGGAGAGCGCCCCGTGTAGCTGACAAAGGGATTCCAGGTGCATACAAAAGCTCAGGATGCGTCAAACCACCCACCCTCACAATCCTCGTTCCGGTGTCCCCTGCAATCAAACGGTAACAGTCGTTGCATAGCCTTTTAATTGGACGGTCACAGTGTCCTCCAGGATTCTGTGTCAATAAAAAGCTCTAAGGGGTAACTCCCAAGCAGCCGTTTCTACCAAAACATTCGCCCCTCCACCACGGGAATGAGAAATGTCCTGAAATTCAGGACGGCAGGGCTCTCTGCTCTTCCTTAGTAGAGCCGAACCCTCCTGAAAGCACTGACAGCCGCGCCTAGATTCCCCATGCGCCGCACGTCGCAATGCAATCTTCGTTACCTAATTACATCCCGCCTTGGTGTAATCAGCCATGGCGGTGTTCGTCAGGGAATTAGAGGGGATCTAATCAGGAGATTAGGAGGCAGCATTTGTGTATGCATTTAACAACAAGGCGGCCTGTCATTGCTTTCCCGGGGGGTAAAAATCAATTAGAGCCTAAGGAAGCGGAGGGAATTCCGGCACAGCTGAAACGACACCCCCACAACCGAGGGAATGGCAGGGCCACGACAGCTGGGTGAATGGGACTGGGGCTCAGGGCAGGCAGCGTCCCACACGTCTGGCCCTAATTCTGAAGCCACTCCCCACACGTAGGTCTGAGGGACCGACACACCCGTGGGGACCTGTGCCTGCTTCGGAAGGCCTGGGGAGACGGGGCAGAGAGGGGGAGGAAGGTTGGCCTTGCAGTGAAGATACTGGACTGGGACTGAGCATATCTGAGAGCTTTCCCTAGCTTGGCGACAGGCTCCCTGTGTGACCTTGGCCACGCTGCTTCAGCCCAGATATGTAAATGTATTTCCGCACCTCCAGAGGCAGAGGCGCGCCGGGTGAGATTTTTTCAAAGGCATCTAAGCACCAAAATGGCTTTGACAGCCTTGGGTGTCCTCTCCCCCTGCCTCCTTCCATCTTTTGTCTACGTGCACGACCCTCTCTTCGGGGCAGCGACTGCCTCTTCATGTCTCCACGCAGCGCCTTGCACACGAGGGGGCGTAGGAGCAATCCTGATCCATAATCCATTTCACTAGCAGAGTGAGAACCGGATTAGAGCGATGCTGACTCACACAAGCATGGCTGAAAGCACAGGCCCCCTAAAAAGCCGCTATTTACATAAACCGAGCTATCGAGAGAAAGGGGGAGGCGCTCTCGTCCTTACTAAGGATGTTAAGAGGCGGGTAACTGGACGATCGTGTCGCTGATACAATTTGTATCACGATCAGTCGAAAGGGAGGGCGCTCAGTCCTGGTTCACACTGGGTCGGGGAGCTACCCCCCCTCCACCCGCTGCGGCTCTGCAGTTTAAATGTAGTAAGCGCAGGCAGTCTGGTTCCTGCTACATTTAAACTGCAGATCTGCAGCGGGGGTAGCTCCTGGACCGAGCATGAGCCGGACTTCCTCGGTCCCAGCTCGCACCAGGTCCACCAGTCCCTATCCGTGGGGGGTCCCAGCTCCCCTCTGGGACCCCTGCGAACAGGGGCTGCTGCCGGAGCTCTTTTACATCCCTAATCCTAACACAGCATAGGGTTCGCTATAGCTAGAGCAACATGGTTTCTTTTAAATGAATCACCTGGGGAGGGGGGAATCTACGGGCCTCACGAGGATCACTAGGAACACAGTCACCTCCAGTGACAGAGATGTAGCCGTGTTAGTCTGGTCTAGCTGAAACAAAAGACACGACTATGTAGCACTTGAAAGACTAACAAGATGGTTTATTAGGTGATGAGCTTTCATGGGCCAGACCCACTTCCTCACATCAAATAGTGGAAGAAAATTGGCACGACCATATATACCAAAGGGATACAATCAAAAAAATGAACGCATGTGAAATTGACAAATCTCCAGCCAGCAGAACTCACCAAACTCGGGGTTTCTCTCCTTCGCGCTGGGGTTCGGCCCCACACTCCCCCAGCACTGGGGACTACGGTCAAGTAGCTAAAGGCCACTTTCTCCCACCCCCAGGCTGAAATGTCACAAGGGGCAGGTCTCTTAACTCCAACTGGTTTGGTGAACTCAAGGAGAGCTTGAGAAATTTGCAAAAACCTTCCACTGCCCAGAGCTGCCCCAGTGCAATGAAGAGAAGCCCCTTAACAGCGGGGGCAGGGGACTTGACAGGCTGGAGAATACATGGGAAAACAAAAGTCTGCACAGTTTACATTGGTTACTGCGTCCTCCTGCTTCCAGATGGCTGGTGAGTCTAATTAGCCTATCAGCAAACTCGTAAGTCAACATGTGTAAGCCAAGATTTAATTGCACATCAACAGCTCCTCACCCAGGGAAAGGCTGGCGGAGCGCAATCAACAAACCGATTCACGCAAACGTTCATAGGGAGCCATCTTTTTCTCCTGGCCTCGCTCAAAGAGGCGCAGGGCCAGGACTTGGGCTTGCGTGTGCCGCAGCGATGCACACAAACACAACACAGCTCTGACACCAAATGGAGTTAATGGGTAGCAGGTTTAAAACGAATAAAAGAAAGTTCTTCTTCACACAGCGTGTAGTCAACCTGTGGAACTCCTTGCCAGAGGAGGCTGTGAAGGCTAGGACTATAACAGAGTTTAAAGAGAAGCTAGATAATTTCATGGAGGTTAGGTCCATAAAAGGCTATTAGCCAGGGGATAGAAATGGTGTCCCCGGCCTCTGTTTGTCAGAGGCTGGAGAGGGATGGCAGGAGACAAATCGCTTGATCACTGTCTTCGGTCCACCCTCTCTGGGGCACCTGGTGCTGGCCACTGTCGGCAGACAGGATACTGGGCTAGATGGACCTTTGGTCTGACCCTGTACGGCCGTTCTTATGTTCTTATGACAGCCACTCTAGCTTATGCCATTCTACTTGCAGAGAAAGCCTTGATTTGCAATGGGGGCGCAGGGTCATTATGCATGACATTGACGACTCTCCTGGCAGGCTCCTTGTCGGCCCAGGACCCCTCAGCCGGCTGGACAAAGGACTGTGCAGGAATGACATGGGGGGGGGACACGCCAACCGTTTTGCAGTGCGCAGCAGCATACGCCTCTGCCAAGGAGAGCCGGGGAAGAAGAAAGCTGCCTCCAATTAAAACTTACAGGGGAGGCTAAAAATGACCTGATCTGCCATTAGGCCAAGCCCCCGGGGAGACCCCAAACACTGGCTCGCACTCTCGAATGATCGCAACTGGCCAGGCTGCAGGAGTCTCCTTCCAAGGACACCCCGGCAGCGTCTAGCGCCACGGGATGGCATCAGCACAGTCCGGAGAGCAGCGCCCCCGTCCCGCCAGCATCTTCTCCTACAGAGGAGAACGCCTCTTCCCACGGCAGTGTAATTACCAGCAGGGTTAGCCGCTCTGTCCCCACGGAGAGTCACCGCAAGCGCCAAGGCTGCATCCCTCATTTCAAAGACGGCAGCTACCCACCGGCTAAGGCCCTAGCTCCGCAACCCTCGCTCAGAGGTATAACGCGAAGCCGGCGAGGAGCCCCCCGAGGTCACGGAGACGGCGCACGTGCCTCCAGTGAAGGAGGCCCATACCAGATGCTTCAGAGGAAGGTTCAACCACCTTCTGCGACACTCAAACTGTCGCATCCTGATCTCTCCTAGTCAGAGGCTCGGTTTTGCTTTGAGGCCGCTTGTTGAGTACAGAGTCGGCGTAAACTTGCGTCAGGGCCAATCCCGGGGGGCGAGGCCCAGAGGCCTCAAGCTCCAAGGGGGCCTCCCATTTCGACTCTTGTTTAATTTGGGGGCATTTGATACGTTTCACAACCTGGTTTCACGCGCCTCTGCGCAGAGAAAGGCTAGAAAAGGCTTTGTTAAAGTCAAACAAAAATTCAAACCACGTCTCGCTCTTCCCGCGGGGCCTTGTTTTGTTTCCACGTGCCGTGACTTGCTATTTTTATTATGGCTAGAGGCCTCAGCTGCTGGACGGGGCCCAGGCCTCTCTGGACCTCCGCGGGGGGCTGTATGGCACGGCTGCCATCCACGTGCGCGGGTGGGGACACAGGAGAGTCACGTCGTGTTCCTACCCGCTTCAAACCAAACACTCGATTTTGCACGCAGCGATGGGGAATGGCACGCACACGCCGGCGGCCACGCTCACTTGTACAGATCTCTGTGCCCCCCGCCACGCTGTGGCAAGCAACAGGGGAGAAGCAGTAGAGGAGACGGACACGGACACGGAATTCGAGGGCCGCGGGGAACGCGTCCGAGACAGAAGCGCTTCTGACTTACTTCCGGGGTTTGCTCTCCATGCTCTCGGCCACGTGGTATCCCGGCTTGCACTTGTAGCGGCAGACAGACCCCACGTCGTGGTTCCCTTGCAGGCACCGGGGCACCAGCAGCCTGGCATTGGCCACCGCGCGAGGTGCATCACATTCCAGCTTGCAGTAGGCTTCCGGGAGCGACCAGAGCCCATCCTCCAGGCAGGTCAGCCATTGGCTCATTCCTGACTCCAGGAGAGAGAAGCAGAGCATGCTCAGAGCCCAGGAGGAAGCCATCAGGGCTCCCTGCAGCAGACACAACCCCTCAGGGCATGCAAACCAGCAAGAGCTGCTTTCCGAGGGCCTGATGCCGCTGCCAGTGCAGTCACTGGAAAGCAACTTCTGGACTTTGACATTAGGTCAGGCCCTTCCCTTGTCAGCGCAGGGAAAAGTCCATGAAGCGCCGCCTAGGGGAGGAGGGACGCCCCTCTCTAAAGGAATCTGACAAGCTCTTTCAACTTCCTTCACATCCCTCCTCTGCCGTGAAGCCCGTAGGAATCTCAGCAGTCGCTCGGTAGCGGGTTGACCACCTGGCCACAAGCACCTTGCTCCTTCATGCTTCCCCCCACCCCATCTGTTTCATCCTCTGGTCTTAAACTGGCAGCTCTTTGGGGCAGGAGCTAGAGCGGTGCCCCCATGCTCCCTAACTGGGACCCCTAAATGGGATGCAATTAATACGTCGTCACCACCCTAATGAACAATGGGAAAGAATATCATCGAACAGTAGAACTGGAAGGGACCTCGAGCGGTCATGGTGTCCAGTCCCCTGCCTTACAGCAGGACCAAGCATCGTCTAGACCATCCCTGACAGGTTCTAGCCTGCTCTACGGCCATGTACTTCCGGGGAGTGGACACTGGCAGCAGCCTCTGTGGCTACAAAAGGCCACGTGCTGTCAGGTGTCCAGTGCCACATCCCTATGTGTGCCCTCAGCCCTCCGCCATCCCATTACATGCCCTCAGCCATTCTTCTCATTCCTGATCTGTAGTGCCCTCCCTCACTCCTGATTCGGCCAGCTGCACTTCTGGAGGAGGGGAAGGAGACAAATGAAGCGTGGCTACCCAGGAGCTGCTTGGCCGGCACACTCAGAACAACACTGGCAGGGAGGGAGAGGCAAAGCCCAGCTCTGAAAGAGACGGGGACGGATGCCTAGCAGCCTCGTGCGGGCAATCCCGCCTCCGAGCAGCCAATCCCGTACCTTGAAGCTTAGCTGGTTTGATGCAGGTGAAGGAGCAGCGCTCCAGGAAGGTGGTCCCCGTGGGGCAGGAGAACTCAGCATAGTACACGTGCGATTGGTCGGGAACGCCGCAGTCCACGGGGTCACAGGTCACGGATCTGTCCCACCGCCCGGAGCTGCACGTCAGCAGAAACTCTTTCTGAAGAAGAAAGCATCGAAGGCGCGACAGGACTACTCGGCTGATTCTTATCAGCGGGTTTGTAGTCTAAAGATAGGTGCAGACGGCACAGGCCTTATGGCGGCAGGTAGGGGACGTATGCTGCACGCCCTCCTCCCCCGGGTGGGCACGAAGAACAATTTAGGCCAAGAGAGTAAAGACAAGGCCGAACCTTTCTGGTTCGTACCCTCCACGGCTCCACACGCCGCTGTGTTTAGCAGTCCAGCGGCTCTGCCTTCTCCATGGCCAGGAAAGATTCCAGCAGCTCCCCACGGCCGGAGCCTTTCACGGAGGTGTGCAGCTACACAATGCAGCATGGACGCTGCTTGCAGTGTGTAACAGCATGGACCCTACATGCCGCCGCCAGTGCTGTGCAGCATAGACACAGACTCGGCGTTACTGCAGTGGCAAAAAACCCTGGCCGGGAATTCAAAGAATAGCAGCGTCTCTCCCTTCCTTTCCCTGCTGGGACACCGTGCCCAAACCCTCCCTCGTCCCCTCAAAGGCACGTGCTTGCTTTGCCGTCTCCAAGACTGCAATGCATGTGTGGCCCCACGATGCACAGTGAGGCCTTTGCGGTTATGGGTCATCTGCATGAGCGATGTTTGCAATCAGTAGCAGGGCTGGCTCCACAAAGCCATGGCTGGCACACAGCTCCTAAGCAAGGTGTAGCGTGTCAGACAATCTGGCTCGGTCTTTTCTCCACAGCAAAACGGAGCCATATCTGCACCGTAGCAGAGGACAGCCATACTGTCGCTGGGTCTCCCAAACTTACTTTTCTGTTCGGTGTAGCCCCACAGACACCTAGGAATTTGGATGACCGGTCAATAAGCAGAGTTTACAAATCCCTGGCACACACCAGAACCACCAGCTGAGACTCTAGTTATGGCCTGCCAATCACATTACAGCCCTACGGTGATCGGAGGTACACCCACGCCGTGTGTGCAGCCAGCGTCGCTGCAACCACACCGTCTATTGGCAGAGCACACAGGCCCTTACTTATGAAGCCCAGTTCTTGGCCCCTGGCATTGGGAAGTGAGGCTGGGTGGGATATACCCTTGGATTTTCCCAGCAGGCACGGAGATAAATCTGATTATGTGGCACGGTGCGGAGGCCAACATGGGTTAACCTCTACAAAGACGGTGAGCTACGGTAGATGTAATCATAACCCTGGCTACATGAAGGAGCATCAGGGGAGCAGTGTAGACCAGTGCTGCCTGCGCGCCCAGCAGCATGGGCAATCACAGCAGCAGCATCCCACCAAAGGCTCACCCAGTCATGGAGACCCCCGGGGCTCCCACTGCCCAGCAGTGAGTTCGAAGACCAGTGCTAGAGCCACGGCAAAACTCCCCGCAGGCCACCTGCAACATCCTAGGGGTTGGGTCGCAGCCTCAAGCCCAGCCCTGCCATACGCTTCACCCCCAACGGCCGAATGCTAAGGACTCCCTCCAGGCAGATTTACAGAGTGTGGTCTCGCTGGAGAGGCAAAAGGAACAGTTTGTTTCTCCTGAGAACGGACCAACGTGTGTTGGGGTGGCAGATCCCATAACACCTGCCTCGACCCACGCGGGGGTTAGCCGGAAAGCCGTATGATTAGCTGCATTTTTGGAGAGACAGGGACCAAGCAGCCCAACTAGGTTCATCCATCAGCCTGATTAATCTTCACACTCTAGTAGTTCTCTAAGTGTCCACCTAACCCTTGGGCAATGCATTCTCAGTGGGACGTCTCTTCCAGACACTAACTGCTTCCAGCCTCAAGAAAAAGTCTCCTAAGCTCTCCGGAGACACCCCTCTGTCTTCCCCCCACTTCACGCGGTGCTCTCCTGTCCAGTGCGGGAGAGAGGCGCTACCTTCACAGACCCAAGTCCAGCGGCCCAGACATGGTGATACAACCAACACAGTAAGGGCCGTGTCCAGCGCCCTGCCCAAGTGACTTTAACTAGACCTGCAAGGGTAATTTCTAGGGTAATTCACCATCGAGGCCCTTCTGTCCCAGGTTTTCTAGTTAACAAGCGGGGTGGCTCGTAACAGACCTTTGCCTGCAAGGAACAAGGCTACACTTGTGGGACGCTGACCTGGACTGTACAGAACCAGTGACCGCCAAGAGGAAGGAAGGGTTTACAGCACAAGGGAGGCCCATCGGGGTTCAGCGTGTGGCCCGTGAGATATTTTGTTGCCCGCATGCAGGGTTGCCTGACGCTATTGGTTTCCTTCCGTGTAGGTTTCTCCTATGGCGTTACCCAACTGAGGTGCACTTAAAGCAAGGGCCTGGGAAGGGAGGTGCACACAACACGGACTCCCGCCACAGTCAAAGCACTGCTGTGGTTCAAGCAGCACCCTCTGCAAATTCTAGGTCCAACGCCTATCCCCGGAGACCAGCTTGGTTACGCCAACCTTGTGGCCCACTCACTAGCCTAGGCTGTCTCTCTCTGGCCCAGAACCTAGGGCCTAGCTCCTCATCCATAATATATGGAGATATACCATCTCACAGAGCTGGAAGGGACCTTGAGAGGTCACGGAGTCCAGTCCTTTCCCTCATAGCAGGGCCAAGGACCATCCCGGATAGATTTGCCCCAGATCCCTAAATGGCCCCCTGAAGGATTGAACTCACAACCCCAGGTTTAGCAGGCCAATGCTCAAACCACTGAGCTATCCCTCTTCACATACTGTGTTCTCACCAACACACACACAAGCACCTTCCCCTTTATCCGTGACAGCCCGCCGGCAACACCCGGCATTCTAGCTACTCCCACCGGCATGGCCATGCGCTCCTAGCACCTGTGCCTATGGCGCATCACCCCACGCGCTCTCTGAGCCTCTCCCCAATGCCACAACCATCATCCCCACTCGGCTCCTCTCTGGACAATACGCTTGGCTAACGGATCACACCTGCACATGCTGTACGCGGCAAATTCACCAGGATTGGCCCTCCAGGGTGCAAAGAGCAGTATCCTGCATAGACGGGGTTGTATACTCATCAGCTGCTGCCGGGCAAGACGGAGGGCGTGGCACAGGGCTGGCCCCTGGACTGCTGGGACAATTCAGAAGTGGGCTGGGGCATGGGCAACAGGGAGTGTAGCTGGACTGAATTCACCCCTGAGGTACTTCCATTGACTTTAATGGAATTCCATCAGACATGACCTTGAGTCCGAGGGCTTGTCTACATGGGACATCCAGGAAAATTAATCTGAATTAAGATGTGAATCTGAAGTGGATTAAACTTCACTAAGGCTCCTGCACGGACACTGTTACTCAGAATTAAAGTTGGTTTAATTCCCTTTGAAGAAAATTAAACTCAGGGGAAATGAGGCCACTTTTTTCTTGTGGTTTTCATGTGGATGACCCAATCCACTTCAAATTCACATCTTTGGTTAATTTGAATGAACTTTGGATGTCCCTGTGCAAACATGCTCCAAGAGAGAGCATGTGGGTGTAACTGGGTAGGTCAGGGCATTGCTGGAGTGAAGGGAGAGGAAGGTGTACATTCATACACTGCTTTGAATGTACAACTTTGTGTATTTGTTTCCCGCCCCTCGTTGTGGAAATGGCACCAGTGTAGATACACTCTCCCTCAGACTCCTGTAGGCCCATATACGGGTGTCTGACTGTGCAGACTGCGATGAAGTGGGGTATCTGCATATTTCATGCGACGCCTGTGCATGCCTCAGTTTCCCCTCTGTGCTGCATGCTTGACTAGGAGGTGTATAGAGCGTATAGAGATCAAGGTGTGACTAGCAGAACTCAAAGGAGGAAAGGTAGGCCAATACGGAGCAGCAGGGTCGTGGTGTCTGCTTTCTTCCCTTCTGCGTCACCTCAGCCCTGCATCCATGAAAGAGGCTACTACCAGGGGAGAGGTGGAGAAGGAGTATTTCTGAGGCACCAGTCTTCTGCATTCCAGAAAAAAATCAAACCAAGGGGTGATCCTGGACTCACAACAGATGTCTGTCTCCCCTCCCCCCCAC
The DNA here is from genome assembly GCF_052426305.1 of Pelodiscus sinensis. Classification (NCBI taxonomy): domain Eukaryota; kingdom Metazoa; phylum Chordata; order Testudines; family Trionychidae; genus Pelodiscus; species Pelodiscus sinensis. The sequence goes on from NC_143060.1 coordinate 63,300,228, forward strand.
TGAATGTGTTCCTGCGGTTGGCACCCAGAAGAGAGATTTGAGGGCAAAGCCCTCTCCGCACTCCTCAGGAGTAGCTTCCCGCCTTGGGCGTTGTCGTCACTTCCCTTCCATGTGGCTTGACGGGCAGCCCCTGTGCCAAACAGCCTCAGGCTGACAGAGCCGTGGGTGGCCCGGGTCAGACTGAGGGGCACTGGCAGAGCTGGGGGCAGCTGGAGAGAGGTGGGTAGGGTGATTTGCAGGGTGATTTCCACCTGAACTCACCTCGCTGGGGCTCACCCGCTTCCCGCTGCTGGACTGGAGGACGAATCCCGTCTCACAGGTGACGGCGCATTTCATGTGTCCTGGGCCGCCGGACGTGCAGTTCACCGAGGCGTGGTCCAGCTGCAATGGCAGGCAGCTGCCGTGCTCCCCGCAGGCCGGGCGGGCGCAGCTGTAGAGGAGACAGAGGGAGGAAGAGAATCGCAGGGCAGCCCAGCGCGGACAACCCCCTGGGTGGATTTGGGGTTCTCCGATTGGCACGCTGCAAAGCGCCCCTCATTCTACCTCGTCCCCTTCCATTTTGTAAGGGAGAGGCGGTGCGGCAGCAGGCTAAGACAGGGAGTTTCCCTGCAGTCCAGCGCTGGCTAGTTCATCCACAGCGGTGGCAGAACCAATGGTAGCATGGAGCGAGGGGGCTCAAAGCACCCTGTCCACAACAGCTTCCTGGGTTGCTCTGGGGAAGTGTTCTGCCCAGAGGTTACTGGATCCCAGCATATCCTCCCCCGCCCCCGCCTCAGTTGACTCTCCACCTGCTCTCAGCACGCGCACCCACACACACACGCACACACACACACGCACGCACACACAGAGCCAAGTGTTGTCTAGCGGACAGTAAACTGACAGCCAGGGAGCCTGTTCCCAGCTCAGCCACTGACCTGCCACGGGAGTCACCCAGGACTCCTCGCTGTGTTTCTGTTTCCCCTCTCAGCCTGACTGGCCTACTTGGGTTGTATGTACAGCACCTGGCTCGATCTCGGTGTTAGGCTCTAGGGACCACTGCGGGGGAAAGATAATAATGGGCAGCCCCTGGCAACCTGGAGAACAGCATCTTTGTTAGCGAGACTGTGCAGGATCGGCCCATGTGAACCCACTCGCAGGATGGGGGCTCAGGCAGGCACGTTTTTCAAAGCCATGGCTCCCAGAGGTTATGTAGCGCCACTGACTTCAATTCTGGGCATCTCTCAGGATCAGGCCCTACAACACCGCAGACTGGGCTCTGCTTCCCCATCTCTGCATCCCTCCTGGCTGCCCCGGGCGATCGGAGCCCCCTGGAAACTGAGAAAAGCGGCGACAGCGGAGCGGGAATGTACAAATGAGGGGCTCTGAGGGGACCCGATGGACGTGAAGGAGCCCTGGTCCCTGTCTGCAAGAATCCCAGCAGAGCCCACCTCTACAAGTGGAGCAGTGGGTTGCTCTAGGACAGGCTGCCTCCACACAAGGATCCCCTCCCCGGAGCTTTGGGGTCACTCAACAAAGCGTGTAAGCCGAAGCTGCTCACTCCAACGCACGCCTGCATCGCCAAGCCGTGTGTTCCTGGCCACCAGCTGCGGACGGGGGCACCCGAGGAAATCAGTTAGCTACACAAGTTAAACCAGCCCAGTGTTCGTCTGCACTCACAATATCACCCCCCTACACACACTGCCACCCCTACCCTGAGCGACACGGTGCTCATCCGCACTCACACACATGCTCTCACGCTGAGCGAGACTGGCATCGGGGCAGGAAGGTTTGTGGTGCGTGTATACTGGCACAACTCTTGCACGCTACTAACGTCTTGTGAATTGAGTTAAAACATCCGATCACATTCAGACACTGATTAATAGGCATCTTCCAAGTCCCAGGCTCTTCCCTAACCACTGGGCCAGCCTCCCCTAGGATCCCGCTTGCGTGCAGGCACCCCCCCCCCAAAAACACACTTCCCCTCATGGAGATCTGCACCGACCCAATACGCGTGCGGCCAGCACTGCAGGGGCCGCGTCAGCCAACCGGGGCTGCGTACTGGACACGTCTGTACGCTGGTTAAATACACCCTAGACTTAACAGTGTGTGGAAGAGTCAGGCCTGGTCTACACTTACAGCACTCAGGGTGTAGACACAGCTCGGCGGGTGGAAGAATGCTTCTGCCGTCCTTGCTACCATCACGAGGACGCGGTGATTCTACAGTGGCAGGGAAACCCCCTTCTGGAGCAGCCATCTCTGTCTACACTACAGGGTTGCAGCGGCTTAGCTGTGGAGCCATGGCTAGGCCGCTACAGCACCTTCCGAGTAGACATGGCCTCAGGGACACTCTCCCTCATTCCTCTCAGACAGTCTTCCCCCTTTGTGGCGTCTCCTTTCCCTCCTCACTCCCCTCAGGGCCGTCTCTGCTTTGATCCAGCGCCACAGGTCGCTGGCCAGACCTTACAAGGATGTTTTTGTGGTTAACGTGCTGGCCTGATGCTCAGGGTTCAGCTCCTGGCTCTACCACAGACCCCCTGTGGGATCTCAGGCAAGCTGTGATCTCTCCGTGCTTCATTTCCTTAACCATTCCCCTCACACGCACACATCCTAGCTTGGCTGTTTCGATTCTCAGGGCACATCTACACTTCCGGAGATCAATCTTCCGGTGTTTGATTTAGCGGGTCTGGTAAAGACCCACTAAATCAAATGCTGAGGGCACCCCCGTTGACCCCCAGAACTAAGGGGAAAGTTTCTCCTGTCGACTTCCCGCTATGGGGCTGCCCCAGAAAATCGATGCAAGGGATGTAGCTGGAGTTGCAGGTCTTCTATCCGCCAGTACAGACCTGGCCTAAGTTCTGCATGGCAGGGACCATCTCTCCTTGTGTGTCCGGACAGCACCCACCAAACAGGGCCCCGATTTCTCAGCCAGAGTCTCGAGGGGCTACAGTACCGCAAACAGAAATAATCATGCTGCATTCTGTACCAAAGATACTCAGTTGTCGGGGGAGAGGATTCGCTTTCCCCACCGAGGAAATGTAGCCACCGCTTGGATAAAACACCGCCAGTCTGTCACGGACCACAGCCACTGCCAAGAGGCACAGCACCCCCAAAACTACCTAGTGAATCAGCCACACAGCTGCCTGCAACAGCTGGGGTTCCGCAGGCTGCTTGCACCAGACGGTACGGCTGCAGGAAGCGGCTCTGTGGAAGGAACCCGCTCAGCCACGATGAGAAACCGTCCTTGAGCGAAGTCACCCAAAAACGCGACGGGTGCGTGTGTAGCATGGACAGAGCTCAGCGCCAATGCCTGCCAAGTCCCATTCCCATGGAAACCCACATGGAACAGCCCATCCAGGACTGGGATTGGATGGAGGAGGGGAAAAATGGCAAGAGAAAGGACCACAGGGGGAAAAAAAAAAGGCTGATTTTCCTGCACAGGCCTGTTTATGAAGTGAGAAATGGTTTCAGGGCAGCCACTGCAAATTCTTTCACTAGCTTATATTTCCATGTGCTTCCTTTTGAAAGAATTTGTTTTATGAGCACAGCGCTTGTCAGGTCATTAGCTTCCGTGTGCATCTGGTACCAATTGTAGATCTCTCTTTCTTCTCTCTCTGGGCGGCTGTAGTGGTCTGTAACTGTGCCCTCCAAACCCCACGGTACAACCCTTCCGCACCTGTACCTCCCAATGAACACTCTGAGCTCTTTCCCAACGTAACCTTCTCAAGTGCATGCGTGAGGGTGTGCATGCTGACGGGTGCACCGGGGGGGCCTTTTCTCTTGGGGCGGTTTCTCGTCTCCAGTCTCTCACTAGCAAGGAAGGCAGAAGGGGAATTTGCTTATTTTCTGCAAGCCACCCTCGAGGTGCCACGTTTATTACTACTGAAGATTTGGGGCCCTGGTCCTGAAGCCAGCCCCCCACCGTGCTAAGCACTACACAACAGAGACCAAAAAGGATGCTTACAAGCCCAATGTGCCTGTCCTGGCTTACTTCTCAAGCACTTTGTAAGAGCAGGTCTGAGTTGCACCCTAGAAAGGCAGGTAGAGACCTCAGGCTGGAGGGGGAAATGTCAGGGTGACAAAACTAGGAAGCCTACAATACTGCCGTCTGTGCCACAGCGCCAGGACCTCAGCGTGGCCACGGGACCGAACTGCACGCTCACCCTGTGGTGAAACTGTGAGCTCCTGAGCCAGTGACGCGGCAGCACGATACCATGGAGATGCTCGGGGAACATAAGAAGGTAAGAGCAGCCATACTGGGGTCAAACCAAAGGTCCATCTAGACCAGCATCCCGTCTGCCAACAGTGGTCAATGCCAGGTGCCCCAGAGCCAAAGGGAGTGAACAGAACAGGGAATCATCATGTGATCCCTCTCCTGTCATCCATTTCCAGACAAACAGAGGCTAGGGACAACATCCCTACTCCTCCTCGCTAATAGCCATCGATGGACCATGAATTTAGCTAGCTCCTTTTTGAACCCTGTTAAAGTCCTAGTCTTCACAAAATCCTCTGGCAAGGAGTTCCACAGGTGGACGGTGCATTGCATGAAGAAAAACTTCCTTTTAAACCTGCTGCCTATTAATTTCATTTGTCGACCCCTAGTTCTTATATTATGGGAACAACTAAACAACTTTTCCTTATTCACCTTTCCCACACCAGTCATAATTTTATAGACCTCTATCGTATCCCCCCTTAGTCTCCTCTTTTCTAAGCTGAAAAGTCCAAGTCTCTTTAATCTCGCTTCATATGGAACCCATTCCAAACCCCTCATCATTTTAGTTGCCCTTCTCTGAACCTTTTCCAATGCCAATATAGCTTTTTTGAGATGAGGTGACCACATCTGTACGCAGTGTTCAAGATGTGGGCGTACCATGGTTTTACACAGAGGCAATAAGATGTTCTCTGTCTTATTCTCTATCCCCTTTTAAATAATTCCTAAGATTCTGTTTGCTTTTTTGACTGCGGCTGCACACTGAATGGATGTTTTCAAAGAACTATCCACAGTGACTCCAAGATCTCTCTTGAGTAGTTGTAGCTAAATTAGTCCACATCATATTGTATGTAGAGTTGGGATTATTTTTTTCCAATGTGCACTACTTGGCCATTTTACTTGCCAGTTCTGATTCAGAACAGGCCTTGTCAGTATTGGGGATGGGGTGGGGCATCAGCATGACACCAGCTCCAATAGCGGGTCAAAAGCTCTGTTGGCATAGACCTCCAAGGAGTTATATCAAAGGACGGGACTTGGTTTGGCTCTCTCCAGAATGCTTGTAAATGGCCCTTACCCACAGATTTTCTTTTCAGGAGAAGTGTTTTAATAACCACAAGAACAACAAATTCACGTACTGTGACAGAACGTAGGACCCTATCGTGCAAGGCGCGCTACAAACTCGTCTACACGTTACAACCAGCTTAGAGGCTAGAATCCAGAGCACGATTCTCAGTAGAAAGTGATTGTCCACACGACCCATGGAATCTATTCTCCCTCAGCAGTATCTGTGTTGGGACATGCTGGCGATAGCACAGCTCTGACCTCAGCATGAAGTAAATCTTTCTTTCCTGTATGGATTATAATAGATGGAGATAGATTATCCTACCAGCCCACTCTTACATTCCCATGACACTTCAAAATTTTGGACTAGAGCCGTGCACAAAAATCAAGCGGTCACTCTTATTTTTTTTCCTCCAGGTAACAGCTCAAAAAAAAAAACAAAACCCCACACTGGCATTTATACCCTAGACTCTTTTGCAGCCCAAAGAAATCATTTGTTGTGACTTTTTGGCAAAATGGCCATTTTTGGAAACAGCCCTGTGACGCTCTGAACCACCCCCTGGGTCTGGAGGACAAATCTCGTCTACAAAAGAAAAGTTCAAATGTGAAAAGATGGAAAACTGCTCAAAGATGGCGCTCCAATAGCTGTGAGACTGCGGGTTTTTCAGGAAATTGGGCCCATTTTACAAACAAAGCAAAACATGAAAACCTCACATTTCTGAAAACAGGGCAATCTGGATGTTATTGTGCATATTTTTTCAAAGAGCCCGGAAAACACTGGTGGGTTACACCAGACCAAAGAGAACAGAACCTTCTACAGCACCACAGATTATCCAGAAATCTGCTGCAACCTCTGTCCAGGCTGTAGCCTTGCTGGCTGGTGTCAAAACAACCTCTAAGATGAAGCTGCAATTTTAACAATTGAAAAGTATTATTAGAAGTGATTTCTATACTGCTGTCAACATGGAGGGGGATGGACAATGGAAGCTCCAGTCAAGGAGCATCTTTGAATTTACTTTGGTGGGCTTTGGATCAAGACCAGGCTGCCAGACAAAAGCTGCCTACCCCAAAGCAATCTGGCAAAAACAGACCCATGGATTAAGGAGGAGAAGTGATCGTATACATGCGAGAAGATCCTTTTCCCATCAGTGCAGTTTCAGAGAGCGCCATAGTCTTTTTGAGGAAGAAAAATATTTTTTCTCTGGGATCTCATGCTTTTATCATAATGGTGAAATTTATACCCTAGACTCTTTTGCAGCCCAAAGAAATCATTAGTTGTGACTTTTTGGCAAAATGGCCATTTTTGGAAACAGCCCTGTGACGCTCTGAACCTCCCCCCTGGGTCTGGAGGGCAAATCTCGTCTACAAAACAAAAGTTCAAATGTGGAAAGATGGAAAACTGCTCAAAGATGGCGCCTTTCTCCCCTTGATGGAAGCATGCGATATGGCGGGGTAGTTGGAAGAGGTCTTCTCTGATGTTCTCTTTTCCCCTCAAACCAAAGCAGCTTTCTCGGAAGAAGGTGCTTGTTCCTGTTACCGTAATACCATTTTATTCTCTTTGCCCATGCAGTTGGGTATGCACAGGAAAAGTTGAGCAGGGAACATTTGTGTGTCTCCTTTGCTAATAATTATAGTGCCGGTATATTCCACATTCTTTATGGAAATATGCTTAGGAAGATGAATATGCCTAACTCAAATATGCTTCATGCATTTAACCCATCATTGGAAACTAGTAATCCTCTGAAAGGGTATATTTTATTTGTATACCCGTACCATTTCTGGGTCTGAGATTAAGAATATTGACTGTAGATTTATTAGCATGTTGGGAAAAGCCTATTTCCAGCCCATCAGGAACAACAATGAAGAGGCCAGACACAGAACCAAAAGCCCGTTAGCAAGAGACAACTGAGTGGGGGGAGAACTGTCTCCCTGCAGACGTGATACAAAGACATATATCCAAGTCACCTGATGCTGGAATCCATTTTGAATTTTGCACTTTTCCACGGAGGTGTGGGGGATCCAACAAAGGCTTCCCACCCTCGGAAAATTCTATATAAGGGGAGGGAAGTAAACAGTGATGGTCTTCAGCTGGCTTTATAGACTGGCTTCCCACCCCAAGAGGATACATGAAAACACCAGGAAACAACAGGATTGTGAGGACGGGGTGGAGGAGAACGGTGGGACTCGGGACAGAAAGGACATCTCTGTCTCGAGAAGGACTTTATCTGAAATAAGAACGAGGGTAAGAAATTTTATATTTTGCATCAGCTTCTTGTAGTGGATTAGGCTTAGCTGGAGTGTTTTGTTTTCATAGAACACTAGGACTGGAAGGGACCTCGAGAGGTCCAGTCCCCTGCCCTCATGGCAGGACCAAAATTTTGTTTTATTCTGCTTAGTAACTTACTTTGATCTGTCTGCTACACTTGCAACTACTTAAATCCTACTTTTGACATTTAATAAACTCACTTTTGTTTAATAAAGCTAGTAGAAATCACTGTTGTCTGGGGAGAAACAACAGCTGTGCACCTTTCTCTTTCATCGATAAGGAGGCAAACGTCTTATGAGCTTACTCTGTATTAACTTTATACAGAGTAAGAAGATCCTGCTTACTGGGCTCTTAGGAGACATTTAGGGATAAATTAGAGCTAAAGAACAGCACGGAACACTGAGCGCCAGGACCAGTGGCTGTAAATAAACTCTATGGGGCTGCAGAAAACTTGGCCACACCCACGATAAGTGGGCATCCTGCTAATTCAAATCATGCCGGACCACGGATATTGCTGGTTCAGAGCATGCCGGACTAGAGAGGTTCAAGCTGTAGAATGGTGCTTGTAGTTATAGGAAACAACTGGAAGAACTAGCAGATAGAGGACCTGATGGATTCTCAGCTGCTTCCGATTGACTAACGAGCGGCATCAGCCAACACCATCGATGTGCTAGAAGGTTATGACCTACAATTATCCCTGCCTTTGTCACTGCAAGGCTGCGTGTCCTGCCTCCACCCCATTTGCAACACACAGTTGTAGCAAGCATCACATCAACACCTCTAATAGATAAACCATGACACAAACTAGAAAAATGTCTATAAAACTGAGTTTATGGGCATCACAATTTATTTAGTCAGCTAGTGATTAAAAAATGTCTCTGGTCAAACAGAAAATTCCATTTGTGATGAATTGAAAACGAGGATAGAAAAATGTGGGGGTGAAACAAAATGTTTCATTGTGACTCCTTTGAAAACATTTCTGATCTTTAAAAAAGTAAAACATCCACCCAGCCAAGCCTCCAGGAGCAATTTCAAGCTCTCCTGACGCTGCACATTCCACCGACACGTTGTGGTCCCGCCCCACAGACGTGTGCAACCAACTAGTAAGGGCTCTCCCCAGAGCCATTTCACATGGCCACAGGAATCTCATGCAGTTTATTCTCTTCCCAAATGCCACAATGAGAAATCCAGCAGATTCATCTCCTCATGTCCTGGGAGCTCGCTGACAAATTGCTTTCAAAGCTTCTGCCTCCTAGGATGAAGTGGACCTTTCCTGTCTTATTATATGAGCTAGTGTCTCCTCTTTCTAGCCCTATTCTAGAGTTGACAAATCATGTGGTACCTGACATTGAGAAAAGCAAGTCACCTTCAACCTTGACGTGTTTTTTTAACCTACCGTCTTTCTTTTGTGTCTGGCTCTGGTTAAGTCCAGCTATACTTTAGAGGTTCATCTTCTGACTATGGGTATGTCTAGACTACATTTTTTTTTAAATGCCCCTTTAAAAAAAAAAACATCACCTGTGTCCACACTGCAATTGCATTCTTTCTAAATTAAATCGAAAGAACGCAGGGGGGGTTTCGTCCTTGGTAAACCTCAAATGAGGAGGAAGAATGCCTTTTTCGAAAGAGCTCTTTCGAAAAAAGGCGTGTGTGGACACAGAACAGGGACATTTTTCGAAAGACGCGGCAATCGAAAAAAGCCCAGGTGCCCTGGTGGCCATTCTGCGAATAGCAATCGGAGCTTTCTTTCGAGAGCGCATCCATGCAGTCTGGACGCTCTCTTTCGAAAAAGCAGATCGCCTTTCCGATCTGGTTTTGAGGTGTGGATGCTCTCTTTCGAAAGAAGCTTGCAGTCTAGATGTACCCCAAGGGACAGCCCAGCTTTGGAGAGGTCTGGGAGTGAATTGCCAAAACCTAAGGCTTGGCCTATAACATAGAAATCACTCCTGGATTGAAGTAAAATACGTGGACGTGGAAGCTGAGGGAACGGCAATTCTTCCCTTGCTGAACAAGGAAAGGCAAAAATTAAAAACTTCCAAAAAGCCAAAACTAGATTTGTCTTTAATCCTTTCAAAGGTGGGGAAAGGACAAGAATACAATGCAGCCTGGATTCCAATAGCGCCAACGCACTTCCCAGCACAAGCAAATGTAAACTCAAAGAAGCTAAAAATAAAGGCAGCTTAAAAAGTCAATAAATAAAATCTCCTGCCCTGGCTTGTGATCCCGTCCATACCAAAGAAAACAGGAGGAAATGTGGCTCAGCATTCGCATGCAAAGGGAAAGACAGGATGGAGAGGAAAAGCCATTAACTGGAAGGGGCTGAAATTCCGGCACAGGCCCTGCTTCGGATACTCTAGGTCAGTGTTTCTGAAACTTTTTAAGACCGAGGAACAAAACAAACAAACAAGAAAGGTGGGGAGGGGAGTTGCTGAGAAAAAAAAGGTCGCCTGCCCCTTTAAGGGTGGCCATTTTGAACTCTGTTCTCCACCGCACACCTCCGACTGCCTCGCGGCACACAGTTCAAGAAACACTACTCTAAGTGCAACGAGGGTTTGTCTACACTGAACTGGAAACCAGTCTCCCAATCCGGATAGGCCAACTCATGCTGAAAACAGCATCGTGGGTGCTGCAGTTTGGGCGCTTCAGCCCACTCAACTCCCGGGCTATTTTCAGCACGCTGGCCGCCAGCGTGAGCCTGTCAACGTAGGCAGGGGGGCTTGCTCCCCGCTGCGGAGTGGACACACCCCGTGTAGGATGCCACAGGGCTAGTCTGCACTAGAAGCGTGACATCGGGGCTGTGCCATGCCTGGTGAGGACATTCTATGCGGAAGGCAGAGCGCCTCTCACTGGCATTGGGTTGGTGCGGACAGCACTTCGGTTACTGTCCTGTGTGTCATCTGGGAGTGGGGAGTGCTTCTTCCCACCCCCGAGCGACCTAAGTCATAGCGACGTAAGCCATCGTGTAGACCTGCCCGTGGAGCCTAATGCAAGCGCCCCTGAAGTCAAGAGAAAGATTCCCACCGGCTTCAGGGTGCTTCGGTTCAGCACCTCGCGCACTGCATGCTGAGGCCTACGCCTTCCCGGCTGCTGGGCACGTTCTGTGATCACACCCGGGGCTGAGCAGCTCTGTCGTGGTCCTGGAGTGCCCCATGAGGAAGGGAGTCGGCAGGCTGCTACCCGTTCTGCATGCCTGACCCAGCGCGGTGCACGAGGAGGAGAGGGAGTGTCTTTCGGATGAGACTCCACTCAAAGGCCTGGAAGCTTGCGTTCATTAAGGCAGTTCCTGTGCTCCCTGACGCCCTTACATTTCTCCTGCAGTTTCACCTGGGGAGACTGTTTGAAACAACCGTGTTTCACTGCCAGGACAGAATGGCTGCCATGTTCCCCGGAGATGGCTGCTTTCCACATGCAGGTATATGATGTCTTACTGCAATTCAGGATGTGAAGCACTTAGATCCTTCAGGATGAGAGATGCTACAGAAACCCAGGGAAATTATTTTTATTATACTGGAAATGAAACTAGACGAGGGCCAAGAAACACAATGTTTCCTAGTTCTCTCTCTTACTTTTGTGGGGTTATTTTCAATAGGCTTACATACACACTGGGTGTGTGGCCAGTCAATTCTTGACTGGACTGTCACCGATTTTGTCTTTTTACTGTGGAGCGGAAGTCTCTGAACCTGCTAATATATTATGTGCCTGAACTTTTATGGGGTATTTTCTTCCCAGACACATCTGCATTAATACCCAATGTATCATTCTGTATTTTAATGCAGGCTGTCCTTGCTAGAAGTCCAGGATACGTTCCAAAAAACTTGGACTTATAGTGAAACAACTTAAAGCGGGGAATTTTTATCTCACGGCTGACTTCCACTTGCCCAAACATTTTTGTGTGTGTGCGCACAACTTAAGAGCGGGGAATGGGAGGACTTATAACGCATCAGTTCCTGCAAGTGTCAACGACTTTAGTGCGGAACGGATGTATACCAGGGTGACATACAGCAGGGATGTCCTGTACTCATTTATGTTGGTTTTGGACTTGAAAATAGTTTTTAAAATGAAATAAAGGGGGGAAAATTAGCCAAGTGCTTCCAAAGCTGACCTAGAGGCTCTGTTATTGTCACTATGGCTTCTGCAGGGGAGCTGGGCTTTATGGCGACTCTGTGGGCCACAAGATGGGCAGAGCCCTGTGCAGATACAAAATTTGCATCTACATCCATATCTGCAAAAATGAGCTGTGGATAGCCACAGCCACAGATGCGGATCCCCGTGGATTTGAAGCAGATAGCTGCAGATTAGCAGGGCTCTAAAGAGGAGGATGTTGTTCTTCCAAAGCCTAAATCCTCTGAGCTACTCAAAATACTTTCCTGATGAGACTCCCCGGTTGGCAGGCAGGTGCTGTTACATGAGCTTTATAGGTAGTGACAAATAACCTCCTTGAGATTTCAATAAAGAGATAATAGGGAGGAATATGCTGTTGCCTATCTTTTCCATTTGCTTTCTATGTGTATTTGGCAACTTTTCCCTTCAGGACCAGCTTCCCATCATGTTTGTGTGAGTCTTTCAACACAGCAGTGAGAGAGAGAAATTTAATCTTTCTTTCTTTCTTTCTTGCTTGCTTGCTTACTTGCTTGCTGGGAAACTGATTGTAAACCCACCCCACTGACAAGACACGTGTGCACCTGTGATCACTCCCAAAAGGAAACTGACTTGATTTCAGGTGGTTGGTGCCCCTTCAATGAGGGCCAGAGACCTGGACATGCACGTTTATTCACTAGGAAAGCCACAATTGCTGGTGTTGTGTGAATCACATTAGCCCTCACACCCTGCAGAACTCACCATAACTCAGTTACATCACCTTCGTGCGCGCACACGCTCTCTCCCGCCATTCTTCCTAGCAGTACCATTCATAAAGAACACTTGTAACAACAACCTGTAACTATTACTATTAGAGATGAGCATGCACAGACTCCAAAATTCCCAGGTGGATACTATCTGCATAATTGCTTGAATGAGAACCCTGGATCTGGACGTGTCTAAAACTTTGGAAAACATTGGAATCTGGCTGCACTGCCAAACTTCGCCTCGTCAATCACCATCTGCTGTCATCATCAGAACAAACCTTCTCACCTTCCTTTAATTGCGTCTCAGTTCCTGCCTTTGGCTCTGGGGGTGCTTTCGGCATTGTTTATTTACTCATTCGAACTTGGATGGCAGCTCTTCTCCCTTTGCAGTGTGATTTACTTGGAACAGGATCCGCTATTCTGCAAACGCTGCTCACTTACATATTTCATTAAGATGTCTGGAGGTCTCCGCGCATTGGACACCGATAAATTAAAGCCTGTTCGTATTATTATTACTACTGAAGCAGCAGCGTGAGAGGCGGGAAAGAGGCCGTTTCGGAAGGAAGGGGTGGGAGCTCTGTGTGTTTGAGGAATCTAGCATGGCACCCAAATCCAAGTGGGAAGAGAGGAGAGTCTCCTCCCAAGGGGAGCTATTCGGAACAGAACCGGGACAGCCAGTGCTGAAGTGGAAGGGAACCAAAACACAAATGGAAAGGCAGGAGTCCGTCAAGCTCCCGCCAATGGTCTGTTTACGGAGAGTCGCTCTCCTTGTGTTTCTTTCTCTGACGAGGAAGTGGGGGGTGCCAAAGCTGACTTGGGAAGTGTGAGCTGTCTCCCGGGGGGCGCCCTTAACCAGCATGTTGTGTTTAATGCCAGGGTGTCACAGGGCTAGACCCTGCATGCAAGGCATGGAGCACACAGAGACTTAAGCAGGTGCCTCATTCTCACCGGGTGAATAGCTCTTTGAGGTCAACCAGCCTGCTCACAGACGCTGTATGTGGTTACGTGCTGTGCTGAAGCAAGACCTGACCGAGGCAGGGGTCCTATCGAACAAAGAGCATGTGATCGTGTAATTAAAGCTACATAATGCTACAGGACCAGGGCTGAATCAGGGATGGGGTGCTTCTTTGCAATCCTCATGAGATTCTTTTAACGCTACGTCTCTGTTTCTCTCTCTCTCGCTCATGCACCAAACTGAACTATTTCTCCCCACAGCCAGACAGTGCGTTAAGCCTCAGTGCCTTTTGTCTGAATGCAGCATGGGCCATCTGAGTGTGTATGCACGCAGAATGGGACAGGGGCCGGAGTTTACGGTGTAGTGCTGGACTCCAGAGAGAGTCTCTGTGGTTCTAGGGAAGAGGGTAGCAGGCTGGATGAAGGATCTGCTGTGATTTCCAGCAGACGGTCACACCTGGTGTGGATTTCACCCACTTGTCTGCCCTTCATCGGGTGGCTGCATGAACCCCTTATATTCTATTCCAGCCACAACTCTCTCCTGCGATAGGATCGGAAATGAGAGATGGCAAAGAGCTACCGAGCCAGGTTTACTCCCTAGAGGTTTATTCCAGGTGCTGTGTGTCCACACTTGGAACTGGAGGTGTAAATGCCAGAGCAAGGAGAAACAGTTGCTCTAGCTCAGATCGAGCGAGCGTGCTAAAAATAGTGCACAGCTGTAGTGCCGTGAGCAGCAGGAGGACTGGCCGCTCTGTCCGAACGGCAGGCGTGCACCTGGAGTGGCTCATCTTTCCCATCCCTCCCTCCACCGAGGCTGTTCCCCATTTTTAGCACACTAAAAATCAGAGCCAGAGCCGGCCAGGGTGAATCGTAGAATCCTAGAGCTGGAAGAGACCTCAGTTGGTCATCAAGTCCAGCCCCCTGCTCTAGGCAGGACCAATCCCAACTAAATCAACCCAGCCAGGGTCTTGTCAAGCCGAGTCTTAAAAACCTCTAGGGATGGAGATTCCACCCCCTCCCTAGGTAACCCATTCCAGTGCTTCACCACCTGCCTAGGGAAATAGCTTTTCCTAATATCCAACCTAGACCTCCCCCACTGTAACTTGAGACCATTGCTCCTCGCTCTGTCATCTGTCACTACTGAGAACAGCCTCTCTCCAGCCTCTCTGGAACCTCCCTTCAGGAAGTTGCAGGCTGCTCTCAAATCCCCCCTCACTCTTCTCTTCTGCAGACTAAACAAACCCAAATCCCTCAGCCTCTCCTCATAGGTCATGTGCTTCAGCCCCCGAATCATTTTGGTCACCCTCCGTTGGACCCTCTCCAATGCGTCCACATCCTTTCTATAGTGGGGGGCCCAGAACTGGACACAACACTCCAGATGTGGCCTCACCAGAGCCGAATAAAGAGGAATAATCACATCTCTGGATCTGCTGCCAATGCTCCTCTTAATGCACCCTAATATGCCATTAGCCTTCTTGGCTACAAGGGCGCCCTGTTGACTCATCTCCAGCTTCTCATCCACTGTAACCCCCAGGTCCTTTTCTGCTGAACTGCTACTTAGCCATTCAGACCCCAGCCTGTAACAGTGCTTGGGATTCTTCCACCCCAAGTGCAGGATTCTGCACTTGTCCTTGTTGAACCTCATCAGATTTCTTGTGGCTCTAATCTCTCCAGGTCACTCTGGACTCTCTCCCTGCCCCCCAGCGTATCTACCTCTCCCGCAGCTTAGTGTCATCCCCAAACGTGCTGAGGGTGCTCGAGCTGGGATTCACGGCTCTAGCTCGAAGCCTCGCTGTCCCTACAGCGTTTGCCCAGCGACAAGAAGACAGAGATCTAGCCGAGCCCAAGGATAGCTCCCTCAGGCTGAGCCCTGGGGAGCGATGCTCTAAGCTGGCGGTGGCCTTCTGCAGGAGTGGCAGACTGAGCCAGCAGAGCCGCGGCCCTCGCCCAGCACCGAGACGAGGTGGTACCTGTATCGGTGGAGGCCGTGTCCCTCGGGCTCCGCCAAGCAGGTGTTCGGCACAGAAGAGCTGAGGGGGGAGGAAGTTCGCAAGGCCACGGCTGAGACGCCCACTAGCGGGGAGGAGAAGTTGAGCAGCACCGAGGTGATCCGGTGGAAAAGGAAATCCTGGCCGTGGGTCACGTTGATGACCAAGGGGTTCCGCTGACATGACAGCTCGTGCGTCCCTACGAGGGGCGGAGGGAGGCAACGAGAGAGAAGTCATTCGCCCAGCTCTGGGATGGTTTAGCTGGGTTATTCCACCGCTCAGATACTACCCCTGTGGTCTGCGTTCCCCACTTAGCAACGTGCAATGGATTCCTCCACAGGAACGGCCCTGCGAGGAAGTCAGACAGGACAGGACGTGTCCCAGGCCACGGCTAACCCTTCCACTTCAGCCCAACTAGAAGCTAGATAAAGTCACGAGCGCAGGAGAGGGCGAGCCGGCGCTTAAAGGAACGGGACGTAAGGAGGATCCCAACAGAGAGAGGACACCGCAGCCTCCCGCATCCTTGGTCTGCTACGAGGGGGACACAGCCTCAGCCGACAAATGAGGCACGGAGGAACTCAAGGGAGGGCGCTGCCACAGAGATTCCCCAGGTTCCACTGAGCTCAGGGTGAGCCATACTGGCCATAGGAATTTGGGCCGGTTGCCAGGACCTGCCTTGCTAGGCTCCTTGCCCACTGCTGAGGAAAACCCAGGGTGAAGCAGAGAGGGACTCTGGTGCTGAGGGTGTGGAGGAACAGAAGGGAAAGGGGAGCTCTTTCACCGTGACCCGCCCCCCTCAACGTCAGCTCTGTGTGCACTCACCCAGCGAGTGGTTGTGTCTCCTCTCGTCCCCCAGCTGGACGGTCACAGTCGGCTTGTGCTGGTTGCCCAGGGCAACGCCATCCGAGGCCAGGAAAATAAAGACTGAGGTAGCCAGTCCGGGTCTATCGAAGCACACCTGGGCAGGGGGGTAAGAACACCAGAAGGGGCATTCAGGCAGAGGAGGGTAGCGAAGCAGACCGAGCTATACAAATGAGACGGACAGACTGACAGATGTCTAGCTAGATGCATTGGGGACTTCCCGCTCACTCGGCAAGCCCCACAGCAGCTTCGTGGCACCCATTAAAAATGACCTGCAAGCACTTTGCTTGTCCAGGCTGGGTTGCTCAGACAGCTCTGCCAATGCAGCTCTCTCTCTCTTGGAAAGTGAAGGGGGCGTAAATTCCCCAGTGTTCGGAAGCTTTTTATTCAGATCCACCCCCGGCAACGCTCTCGCCACCATCCGGCTGGAGACGGGGCAAAAGAGTCCGGATAAAGCGAAACTTCCTGTGGGCACAACCCCATTAGCAGCCCAGCTCACCAGGCCCGAGTGCTGGGGTGCCCTGCAGTGCAGAGACCTGGGGAGAAAGAATAAATCTGCCCCCACATTGCTGCCTCAGGGCTCTGCTATTATGAATTCAATGACTGTGGTGCCTGGAGGACCCAACCGAGACCAGGGCCCGCTGCACACAGACAGCCAGTCCTCCTTCCAAAGCGCTGACGACATGAGCAGACGGGGGCAGAACGGGGGGCGGAAGCAGAGAGGCAAAGTGACTTACTCACGGTGCCAGGTTCAGTGAGAGTGCCCTCGCACGGGCTCCTCAAACCCTGGCTCTGGTGCCCTGGGTCTGGCATGGTGCCTGCAGAGGGTGGGTGTGTACTGAGCATTGAGGAACGGCTGAGGAGCTGCCTGGGAGCTCAGCACACAGAGCACAATCAAGGCTGAGGAAGTGTTTCAGCTCCACAGCCTCTCACTGGGGCCTACAAAGAGCTGGTACGGGGCAACGCCAGGCAGAGGAAACACCTTTCTCCTCTTTCGCCCCAAATTCCAGCACAGCCCTCGCCGAGGACGGGCAATTTCCCAGTTACGTTTCCCTCCCGTTATCTCACGGTTGTTGCCCGGGAACACCACGAAGGCCAATCCTGTTGGCAGCATAGCCTGCTGCAAAGCCGGATTCGTCTTCCCACGCCCAACAAGCTGGGACGAGCGCCGCGACATCAAGCGCTCGTCCCAACCTCACTCGTTAGCCTCCGCCTCTGCGAAGGCTGACAGCTCCACGTTAGCCAATGCCAGCTCTGCGCACATTTCGGGGAAGGCCCCCGTGCCATCCTCCCCCACGCAGGTGCTTTGCAAAATCTGTGTCTGAGTTAGAACTGCGGGATCTGGCATCACTAACTATTCCCCACCCTGCTTCCTTTTTCTTATTACGTACTGAACCGCACGTGGCTGTCGTTTTTTTCTTTTGTTCCAGTCCTTGCTTGTTACCGTCTGATGTGCCTCCAAAGCTTTCCTGACTCCGATACGGGAGGAAATAGAGAACAAAACAGTGCAACTGGAAAGTGCTTTTCCGTAACTCAGAACAACTCCTTTCTGCAAGTATATCATCTATGCCGAGGTGCATTCTGGGAGACTAGTTATGTTGCACACCATCTGGCAGATGGCCACACCCACTTCAGCCTGTGCCGTCACGAGGAGGCACAACACTGTGTTGCTCTTTAGTGCCACCTGTTGAACATGTTTCATTCCAAGCAACAGGAATCACGTGCCTAACGAGGGACGGGATATTGCTCCTTCTAAGCATGACACGGCGCCTCCAAACAGCCCTGCAAGTGGAGGTAGGTGCTCCTGAGAGGTGTGTATTAGAGCGTGTGCTTTCGTACAAGCATGTGAACAAGAAACCGCCTTCCCAGCCCGATCTGTTAGCAAACCGGCCAACGCTATAAAAACAGAGAAAGAACATGGGCATATTCATTACGAGCCCATAAATAATTTTATGGGAAGAAAATCATAGTGCACCTAAAGCGAGTGTGCGGAGCCAGCCATGAAAGTCTTTGCCATAAACATGTGGGGAAGAAAGGAACTGGCCTAACGCTCCAATGCACTGGAACCTGGGTTCTGGTGCCAGATGGAAAGTAAGCCTCCATCAAAGTAGCGCAAAGAGGGAGATTTCCTATTTCCCGTGAGCAAAGGAAGAAGTGGAAGGCATCTGCCTGCAGGGAACCCAACAGAAAGTTCCAGGAGAATGGAGAGACTGTAGGTAGAGGTCTTTGTAGAGGCGGGGGATATTAGGGATGCAAGGGCATTAGGGACACAAAGATAAGTTTCTTTCCCTTCTTCCTGTCCTGGTGTAACCAAGAGCTGTCCCTCAGCCAGGTGTTCTACAGATGAGTCATAGCTGGGGTGAAAGTGACTTAACATTTCTTGCAGGCGCTGTCCTATTCCTATTGGGTCCCGGCCAGCTCCTTAACTAGCGCCCTGCTGGCTTTTGCCACAGCTCAGCCAGCTCTTGCCGGAGCTGCGCACCAGAGTGCACCTGCTGACTTTCACCTCTGGCCATAGCAAGGGAAAGCCAATGACTGGCACAGGGCAGGGTGGTACTAAGAAAAATGGCAACGGGCAAACACCCAGAGGGGTTACTTGAGATTTTTCTGCTAGTCTTCAAGGTCACCTTTAGCATCACTTTGGCTCCAGGGCAGCAAGGACGCGAACAGCTGAGAAAGCTGGCGTGGAATTCCTGCCCGTACCCACCAAGATTTACGACAGGGCCTCTCTGACCTGGCATCCGAGACCCTGTCCCACAACTTCCCTGGCCTCTACTCCACCAGGGAGAGGAAAACATGGGGCTCAGTCACCTAAGCAGGACAGGAACAGAAGGGACACAGGGAGCAGATACGTCCCCTAGGCAGATGATGAAGTGGGGATTTTCTGATTGTAAGCACAGCTGAATTTTATGCGGCTGCTGCCTTCTATTACTGGGAGGCTGTTCATTGTCTTTGCTCTTTCCATATAGTTTATTTGGGGCACGCTGCCCCGTTCGGTCCTAGATCGTCTATAATTATCTTTTGTGAAGGCGCTCAGAAGGCTTAATGATCATTAACCATTGGTCAGTCACTGGTGTTATCCCTGGTAGTGCAGGACAAGGAGAGGAAAGCTGTCCCCCGACTCCTACCAAGTACCTTCCCCTATTAGGCCCAGCTGCCCAAAACCACTTACTTTGAGCCAAACTCTCCCGTCATCCAACGATGTTTTCTCCCCCTCGGCAACCTGAACGTTGTCGTGGCTGGTGGTGCAGGGGAACCAAGCAGCAAGGGAATGAAGCTCCAGCATATCTTGAAGATGGGGTTGGCACACCTGGAAAGAAAAGATTTTCAACCTCAGCAGCAGTGTTGGGCATGGAGGGAATGGGAGGGAGGGAGCCAACAGCCTCCTACATGCCCACCAGGAAAGAGGCAACACAGTGCCCACCAGAGCTGAAGGAGAGGGGCAACCAAGCCACCTGCGTGAATAAAGAATCTCTCACGGTACCCGAGGAGCAGATTATGGGCTCGATCGCTGATCGGTGTAAATCAGCACAATTTTAGCACACGGACCCTGGTGTATGTCAGCTGAGATTTGGGCGCAATAGCCAAGAAGAAACAACTTTCCAAATAATGAATATGCAAGGTCAGATCCTCAACTGGCATAAATCAACACAGACCTGTGGAACTGCACTGATTTACACCCAGTGAGAAACTGGCCCTAGAAACCTGGATTCCTCTGCAACAAGGGACATTGGATCCAATGTAGTACCAGGATCCATGCTCCTTTCCCCCCTAGCTTAGCCTCTTGGTAAGAAATGTTGATACAATGTTACAAATGACTTACAATGATACTTACAAATGATACAACATCTCAATTACTTATTAGGATGATGACAATAACACCTGCACCCCAAAAGTACAAAGCACTGCACAGACAAACATAAACAATACCCAGCAATAGCATTTTTCACCAGTCAATTCGCAAAGCGCTTCCCAAAGGCGGTCGGTATCGTTACATTCATTATTTTAGAGGTGGGGAAACCGAGGCACAGAGCTGTGAAGCGAGTTGCTCAAGGTCCCCCAGCAGGGGAGTAGCTGAGGTGAGAACAGAACCCAGGTCTCCAAAATCCCACTCCAGAGCACCATCCACTAGACTTCACTGCCTCTCTGAAGAAGAGCGGGATATGCCGAGGGACAGTATGTCCCATTGAGCTTCCTTTACAAACGAAGACGACAGGATATTATTTAAAAGGATGGCGCACCAGAGCCCTAGGACTTCCCAGAGCATCCCAGGTCCATTTAGGCCAGCATCCAGCCTCAGACAAAGACCAGCCCCCATGTATCAGATGAAGATGCAAGGAGAAGTCTGTACAAAAATGCCTGGGGGTGGGGGAGTCTAACTTCCAGGCTCACTGACGTCATGGAAAGACGCCCATTTACTTCAAGGTCTTTGTTTCAGACACTAATTGGTAGGCATAGACATGAGGGTTTATATCCTTTCACACCCAGAGCCTATAAGCATTTAGGCCAGTGCTAATTTTTATGGCTTTAGTGGGACAACTCAGTCATGCACGTACTTAAGTGCTTTGCTGGACTGGGGCCACAGCGTCTCCTGATATCTGGTGTAACAGAAACATGCTTCCTTATTCATATCAGGGTGACATGCCCAAGTAGGGCTGTAGTTAGAAGTGCACGGTTCTTTTTCGGCACATCCTTTTTTACTGTAAAGCTTCTGGCCTGAATACAGCTTTGTGGCCGGGACTGCCCAGGGCTAACAGTGCAGGGGGGCTGTTAAAAGGCCTTTCCCCTGGGTGAGGAGGTGCCGTTTGGGGAGGCCCCGCACCGCGCGAGGGAAAGCGGAGCCTACAACCCACGGCCACGCCCGGGTTGTTGTCCGGATTTTCTTTTCCTGGGTCTATGGCTGATTTTAAGCCGCTCGGGGTGCGGACGCTGCTCCGCCGGGAGGACTCCGTCTTTGGAGAGGGTGCCCATCCGGAGAGACATGAAAGGCAAGGACCCTGTGGAGATCGCGTCAGGCTGGGGGCATCCCCGGGACAAGAAATCACCACGCCTCACCCGCACCACAGGCTCGCCAGTCACCATGGAAACAGGGCAGGCCTCCTTGTCCTGGTGGGAGGTGTACGCCTGTGCGGCCCACTGGTCCACGAACCCTTTGGGCGTGTGGAGGCCACAATCTAGGACGCTGCTTCTCCTCTCGAAGGGCTCGCACACTCCGTCCCCCTCGTGGACATAACACAGGCTCGGCTCTCCTGCAGGGAGAGGCCAAAGAGGAGACGTTCAGGGGTCAAATTCCGCGCAGTGTCTACGATGCTTCTGCTGGGGACAGATCCCTGAAGAGAGTCCTGACAGACAGGGCAGCCCACTGTTACGGTGACCAGATGTCCTGAGTTTAGAGAGAGAGTTGCAATATTGGGGTTTTTTTTTTAATACAGGAACCTATTAGCTCCCACTCCCGACCTGATTTTCCCTATTTTCTATCTGGTCAGAGATACCCACTGCAGAGACGTTATGACAGGAGAAAAAACTGCCCTCCCCTGTGTGTGGGGGGGGGAGTGGAGTACTAGGATGGCCATCACAGTCCAATAAGGGGGTGGCCCTCTCCAAGGATGGGAGTGTCACCAAGGAGAGAAGGAATGAGCTGACTCAGCACAGGACTCACCAACACAGTTGAAGCCTTTTTCCTTTTTACACTTCCTAGAGCAGCCATCTCCATCTAGCAGGTTTCCATCATCACACTCCTCCTCCAAGCTCCTAAGAGACCGAGGGCAAGAAATGTTAATGCCCCCTTGACTAGACACACCCTTCGAGTGCCTCAGCTCCATAAGGACCCTCATAATGAAGGACAGCCCTTGAGTCAGATTTCACTCGAGGTTTCAGGGGAGGCCAACCACGTGGAGGGAAAGACGAATCCAACTTTTGTCAGATGAGGAAGGACTTGAGAAAGTCAGAGGAGGGGAAAAGAGGTGCCACGCTGCCATCATCTTCCTGGGTGAACTCAGGGTGGGAGCAAGGGCAGCTACCAAGCTTGCGTCAGAGGAGAGCAGCCAGGGATTCATGAGGGCAGATAAGAACAGCCAGTTTCTCCACTGAGAGCTGGACAAGTCGAGGTGGGGTAAGGGACCGGGAGGAGTATAGTGAGTGAGAGGGGAATTGCAATAACCACAGGCAATTTTCACAAGCAGCATCTGTCGCTGGGTCGCGTAAAGCTAGTCCGAAGGCAAAACCAGGGACACCACCATGCTTAGGTGAATTCGGGTTTATTCTCATGCGTGCATCCACATTCACACACCTTCACGCTCAAAACTTCAAACACTCGTGCAACTTTGCTTCACATGCACGCTTCATCTACAAAAACACACAGTGTGAAAACCAATCTTGTCTCTCCAGTCTCTGGGCTTTGACTCTAAAAAGCCTCTTTGGAAAGAGATCGTCTAGATAGCCACAAGAGTTGTGAAAAAGCGATGCGCTTTTTTGAAAGAGAGCACCCTGGAAATCTGGATGCTCTCTTTCGAAAAAGCCCTGCTTGCATTCAAGAACGCCTTTTCTCGCAAGAGCTCTTTCGAAAAAAGGTATTCTTCCTGGTAAAAGTAGGTTTACCAATTTCAAAAAAAACCACCACGTTCTTTTAATTTAGTTTCAAAAGAACACGATGGCAGTTGAGATGCAGGTGACATTTTTTTCAAAAAAAGCCACTTTTTTCGAAAAAACTCCGTAATCTACATAAGAACATAAGAACGGCCGTACTGGGTCAGACCAAAGGTCCATCTAGCCCAGTATCCTGTCTACCGACAGTGGCCAGCACCAGGTGCCCCAGAGAGGGTGGACCGAAGACAACGATCAAGCGATTTGTCTCCTGCCATCCCTCTCCAGCCTCTGACAAACAGAGGCCAAGGACACCATTTTATCCCCTGGTTAATAGCCTTTTATGGACCTAACCTCCATGAAATTATCTAGCTTCTCTTTAAACTCTATTATAGTCCTAGCCTTCACAGCCTCCTCTGGCGAGGAGTTCCACAGACACACCCACTGTTATTTCACGGTGGTTTTACACCGTTTCCCAAACAAGACTTCCTCAGCCGGATTCTCCACTGCCCTTTAGATCAGCCACGTTAAAAGCACGTCACAAATTTTCATTGCTTTCCTCCTATTTACGGGGCTTATTTGGGGTTTTTTACTTCACTCGGCTTGGACTCTGGAACTAAAATGGTCATTCTCTGTCCTATGGCCAGACTCCTAATGGGAGTAAATCAATAAACAAAGTCAATGGAGCTATGCTGAAGTAATCTAGCTCCTTCTTTCTAGCCAGTTTCCTCTGTTGGGTCTCATGCACTTGGTACAACCACTTTGTGTTGGGTTTCACAACTCTACACAGGGAGGCTAACAATTTACAAAGCTGTTTTTCCTGGAAAAGAGTCAAGCGGAAGTCAGAAAAATGTAAAGGGGAAACCCCACACATTTTTACCAGGGAGGATAGTGACGTTTGGTCTAATTCGGGGTCTTTAAATCGAGAGCGGCTGTCCTGCTACAAGATCTGCTCTAGCAGAACCACAAGTTACCTGGGACGATGGAGAATCATTGAGGGAAGTCCTCGGGCCTACACTATGCGGGGGGCCAGACTAGATGAGAATGTTCCTTGTAGGGGTTAAAAATCACTGACACTTTGGAGAGATTGGTCCAAAGCTTAGACCAGAACCAACCACCCATGACTTTGGGGAGTTCAACTCAGAACCCAGATCCAAACTCTGCACCTTACAAGGCCCATCTTTACCTGCTAAGGAGCATTCAGCTTTACTTGGCAGAATTCAGCACTTACACGGTCACTTTTCCTTCTCCACAATAGGGAGCACCGTGAGTATGGATCAAGGATGGAGAGGGTTCACCCATGGCCGCCCCAGCCACAGTCTGCACCTGGTACCGGTACACCTGGCCTGGCGTGACTTCCCTGCAGAAACACAGAGGAATGAAACAAACTGCAGGAGAGACCAAATACAATGTGTGAATGCTACATCTGCATGTGGCCGTAAGCAGAGATTCATTAGAGCCTCAGGGGGTGGCTATCGGAGATAAAAAGCATGTGTGTTGTACGCAGGCAGAATGGAAAGATCAACAGCCCTATGGATTCTGCCCTCAGAGGCAGGAAGTGGTGTAAGAACTGGACCGATGAACGTACCCTAATCATAGCTCAGTTGTATCAAAGTTCATTAAATAATACAAAGTCCCACCCCAAATGCTAATGAAAACCAAGTCAAGTTGCTTTCAGTGGTGAGTGTTGTAAACAGGTGCACGAGAGACTAAATTAATCCAAACCAAAATGCCGCACGGATCTAATTCAGGGAGCGTGTTGAAGTCATGCTTGGTAAAAACAGAAAATGTGGAAGTGGAAATTCATTAAAACTCACGTGCCAGATGTTAGGCCTAATGGTGAGCAAAAGAATGCAGAGATGGGCGATTCCACCCACCATTCTTTCTGTGGGTCCTTAAAGAAAGTGTCTTTGGGGGAAGAAAATTAAAAAAACTGATGGAAGCTACTGAAGCAAGCGTCAAAGTCATGGCTACCAGCCCCACCGTCTCCTGGGATCCATGGCCTTCATCTTCCTGATCCCAAGAGATGCCCTGACTAACCCAGGCCAGAGAGGGAGCTCCAGATAAAGCCACTGCCTCTATAGGCTCCAGCTGCATCCTAAACACCACCTGGGATGCAACAGGATTGGACCGTAACTGCAGTAACATCAGAAGCATATTACGTCTAACGCCACATCTTCATTAAACAGAAGATTAGAGCTGCCGAGATCGATCTTCTGGAGTTCGATTTAGCGAGTCTAGTTAAGACTCACTAAATCAAACTCAGAGGGTGCCCATGTCGGCAACCGGTACTCCTGCTTCTGCAAGGAGTAAGGGAAGCCGACAGGAATGTATGCGCTCATTGGCCTCCTGCTATAGCCCTGGCTGAGTCCAGCCAGACACGTGGGGGGTAGCAGGCAGGGCCCCAGCTGCTCTGACTTGGCCTGGGTTAACCAGTTCAATGTAATTTTATTTGTTTAACCAGTTAACTATTTAAACGGTTCTTTACATCCCTAATAGTAATACAAGTAGGAAAAAAAACCTATGCACATGGAAACCAACAGAATCGTGGGTAACGGTAAAGAAAACATCATGTGGGTCACAAATAGAACCCTGATGGGCCACAAGTTGTCCACGCTGACCTAGTAGGACACAGCTTCCTGCTGAGTGTCGTGGTAGCATTGTGGAACTGTCAGATCCAAGGGGGGAGTTTTGGACAAAGTCTGAGGCCGGGCATTTCGGGCCCTACTCACCACAGACAGGCCGAGCCTTAAACATATCAGAATGCAGAAGCCGGGAGAGCATGGAGAACGAGAACAGTACGCGCGCCCCCCCTCCCCACCCGGCCTTTGGTGGACCGATGCTGCTACTCACGTGTCGGTGAACTTCCGGTGCACGTGCAACATCTTTATGGGGGAGCTGCCAGCAAACGGAGGGTCCCGGAGGACCCTGTACCGCACAGGTTTGCAGCTGGAGCAAAGGGAGCTCTGGGGGATGGAGATTAAGAGAGCCGCATCGATCTCCATCCGCTCGTCGAAGGTGTAGACCTTCACCCCAGACACCTTCCTGTTGATGTTGAGTCTAACGGTGAGGGGGATGTCACAGAAAGTGTCTAGGGGGCCGAGGTGGATGGACTCCCCATGCTCCGTCAGGATTTCAATGTCAGACAAGGCCTTGGGCGAGTCGGTGGAGAGGTAGGTGGTCCATAGCACAAGAGACTCTGGGTACACGGGGTGCAGAAAATGCAGCTCCAGGATACAACCGTGGGGTAGGGGGCAAGGAACAGTCATGTTCATGTGGTACAGGTGGAGCTCCGGGCTCCAGGCCTGCAGGCTGGGTTCACAGGGCTGATCCACATCGGGCGGACCTGGAGAAGGGGAGAAGATGGATCCTGATAAGGAGCGGGTTAGCTCCTTTCAATAGCAAACAGAGCTGTCGGATTGTGTGCGCACAGCAGACACTGAGCGAGGGAGGACACGGCACTTTACCTACAGCCTCCTCGGGGGTCCAGTAGCCGGAGGAGTCACAGACCCGAGGGGACGAGGCTTCGTGTACGTATTGGCTGAACGTACCATCTTCAGTGCAGTCTCCGCAGAGGGTGCTGGGGTCCCTGCAGAACAGAGAGAGAGAAAGAATGAGGAAGACTCTTCCGCCCCTCCCTGCCTAGTTTCTTCCTCACCCATCTCTGCATGACGCGGGAAGCCCGCACGAGCCAGTTGCTTGTTCTCACAGGCAGAGGCTGGGAAGGGAGACGGTGGGGTTGGAATTCCCAGCTCGTCCACCGATTCCCTGTGTGATCTCGGACAAGTTGGCAAATGCTTCGTGCCTCAGTTTCCCCTCTCTGAAATGGGAAGAACTGCACTTCCTGCATCTGCCTGGATGATTTAGACTGGAGTCGTGCACTCAGATTTGACCTCTAGGGGCCTCCCAGAATACAAACACGGGATCCTGTTAAATTAAAATGCTGTCATTAAGCTAATACAGGACCAGGGGAGTATTTCCTGCACCAAAGACAATGTCACAGAATCACAGAACATCGAGAGTCATCGAGTCCAGTTCCTCGCCCTCATGGCAGGACCAAGCACTGTCTAGATCATCCCGGATAGATGTCTATCTAATCTGCTCTTAAATATCTCCAGAGGTGAAGATTCCACAACCTCCCTAGGTAATTTATTCCAGTGTTTCAACACTTTGACAGGAAGTTTTTCCTACTGTCCAAGCTAAACCTCCCTTGCTACAATTTGAGCCCATTGCTTCTTGCCCTATCCTCAGAGGCCAAGGAGAACAATTTTTCTCCTTCCTCCTTGTGACACCCTTTTAGATATTTGAAAACTGCTCTCATGTCCCCTCTTAGTCTTCTCTTTTCCAAACTAAACAAGCCCCGTTCTCTCAGTCTTCCCTCACAGGTCACGTTCTCTAATCCTTTCATCATTTTTTGTTGCTCTTCTTTGGACCTTCTCCAGTTTCTCCACATCTTTCTTGAAATACAGTGCCCAGAACTGGACACAATCCTCCAACTGAGGCCTAACCAGCGCAGAGTAGAGTGGAAGAATGACTTCTCGTGTCTTGCCAACAACACTCCAGCTAATGTCCAAGCATTCTGAACAGTTCGTCCTGAACGGTCTGCAGTAATTTTCTATCCTATGCTTCCACTTTCCTTCTCGGCCATTTTTTTAATGACATTTGATGGCTCAGATGCCTGTCTGTGCCCTCCCTGGGTGATAGAGCCCTGTTCCAACGAGGGATGTAAAATTCCATGTAATCAGTTAACCGGTTTAATGTTGTTTAACCAGTTAACCACTTACATGGGATCCCATGGGCAGGGGACCATGGTGGGCCCAGCTGGGCAGAAGCCAACACAGGCAAGGGGGCTATTCCAGCCCAGCCTTGCGACTGGTAACCGTCACTCAGTAAGGATCGTGCTTGCCAGTTACCCGCTGACCTTCCTAGTTTCAGTGTCATTCGGGAGCCAGGAACAGCCCTTTGCATGGGAGACATTTGGGGCAGCAAGGGAGCAATTATGCCCTTAAGCATTGATTTTCTCTGAAGAACAAGGCATCTGAAAGACCCGATGTGGGGAACGCTTTCATAGGGCAGCAAGACTTCGCTCTCCTTCGAAAAGGGCTTGGAGCTGGGAGTTGTTAGAGATGTGCAAAGTATTATTTCCAAGCAGCTGACGGGCACCTCTGCTTGGCACAGCCATTGTAACTCACAGCTTTCACAAGCCACTAAGCTTGGCAAGGCCCCAAGCAGAGAGATGGCAGGAGACAAATCGCTTGATCGTTGTCTTCGTCCACCGTCTCTGGGGCACCTGGTGCTGGCCGCTGTCGGCAGACAGGACACTGGGCTAGATGGACCTTTGGTCTGACCCAGTACGGCCGTTCTTATGTTCTTATGTAATATTTAAGCATCCCTATCCGCCGAAACAAGTAAACATGCTGCATTTTTAAAGATGTGCCTAAGTCCCACTAAAGTCCATGGGACTGAAGGAGCACATGCTGGAAGTGGAGCACATGGCAAAGTGCTTTGCTGAACGCAGGTGGATTTGGTGAACTGGGGCCTTAGCTACTGTCAGCATCTGGTCTATACAAACATTTACCAAGGCACTCCTAAAGAAATGGACAGATTAGACACAGTCCTCTCTGAAGCCCAGGGAGGGAGAGAGGGAAGAAGGAAGGAAGGAAGGGATTACCTAGCTCTCTTGTTTGACACATTTTATCAATAGGTCTCCAAACTGTTTACAGAGGACATAAATATCCTTGCCCCCATTATACAGGAAGGAAAACTGAAGCATGGAGAGGTAAAGTGACTTGATCAAGGTCACCCAAGAGGCCAGTGGCAGAGCTAGGACTTGATGGCAGGTCCCGACTCCCAATCCAGTGCTCTATCCTTTGGGCCATGCTGCCTTTTCACTGACAATGATTTAGAGCCCCAGCCCACATGATTTTTAAAAATAGAAGCAACACAAATCCTATATCAGAGCAACACCCTGCTACCCACCCTCAGTGCTTCCCAGCTCAGGATCGCAGAGGATTTAAAGGTCTGGTCTTCAGAAGGATGAGCCCCAATTCCAACCTGCCCCTTCCCCCCGCCCCCCGCCCAGGGACGTCAGCTCCCTGGTGGTTAGGTGCCTCGCTAGGACCTGAACGCAAGACCCTGACATCTGAAAATATTCCTGACGTGCCCCAAGTCACAAAGCAGGGATGCAAATCCAGCTCTTCTGGCTCTCGAGCCTTAACCACAAGACCATATTCCCGCCTCATAAATCAATCGTTTACCCAGCAAGGGCTAACTAAAGCTCATTTTTCATTCGGAAATTGCGCTCTCAGGTTGCACTTGGCATAGTCTCCTGATGGCACCCGCCCCGAGCCCCCAGCAGCGGAATGCTTTTGGGAGGACGCTCGCTCGGCCCCCTCCACGCGCTGCCATGACAATACCGCACGGGTAACCCGCTGTGCTATTCTGTTGCCATCACTGGGGAGGCTGGGGGGGGGGGGGGAGTTGCCTCATTCCTCTGTGCCTGCAAGGGCTGCTGCACAAATTCCCACCCGCTCAAAACACAGAGAAACAAGTCGGGGTTGCCAGCTGGCAAAGAGCTTCAGGGTTTTGCCAACTCATCTTCAACACCTTCGCGAACTTCTGAAATTCCCTGCGTCGGTCCCCAATGACTTTTCCTAGGGAACCACGTACAAATCCGTCGTGACAAGCAATTCCCAGCGGAGGCAAGCACAGGCACTTGGCTCGGCATCCCGTTACAGGCTGGGGTCAGCGGTAGGACTACAGGACTGGTCCCCAGTTGAGCCGATCTAGACGAAGCCGGAGGCCATCAGACACGCCGGCCCGTGTTAGCGCATGCCGGTTTCCTGGCACCTTCCGCTGAGGACGGGCCTGTCCTAGAGACCATGCCTCTTACCTTTCATAGAGAACACCGCTAATGGGAGGCAGCCAGTGGATGGTGAGGGAGTCTTGGCTCTGCCCGGAGACCACGGGGGGCAGGGGAATTGGAGTGGGCTTCCTACCCTGGCTCCATCGCTGGTACACCAGATCCAAATAGCAATGCATTCGAGCCACTTGGTTGGGGGTAAAGCTGTCGGTGCAGGCGTCGTCTGAGAGACAAAGGAGGGAGAGGACTGGCTGGTGAAATGTTTCGAGAGCCGCGTGCGAAGGGCGCTGTGGAAGGGCTCGTTAGCAGGACTGATTACTAACGACAGCCCTGGTTTAGGGCACGGCGGGACGATCAGAGACAAACACAAATGCCCTAGGCTAGAGAGATTGCCCAGGGCTTGTCCGACAGGACGCCCCTCGCGTGGTTTCCCCAGGCTGCCACAAGATGGCACTATCTCAGCAGCTGTTCCTTTTCTGGAACAGGCCTGGCTGCCGCGCTGGGTTGCACGGGGACGGGCACTACCTTGGGGACGGGCACTACCTTGGGGACGAAGCTCTGGAGATGGGGGGACCTGACAGGGGACCACAAAGGGACGAAGAGCCATTGGCTCTCCTCAGACCTTGCTGCGGACCGAAAGGGCATCGTTGCCAGCGCGCCGCCGTGGCCAGGCACTTCCGCACGCTCCCCTGGGCTCCGCCAATACACGCGCAGGGCTAATGGGCTGGCTTCCGTGGAGCTCTGCCCCCTTACATCCGCCGAGCCCTCAGCCCACAGCACAATGGCTCATGTAGGATCCCGCGTCCTGCCCCAGGCATGACCTGATGCTCCAGGGGAAAGCAAGGGGGTCCACAGCGCATGGGACGCTAACTCCTCAATCCGCGAAGCCACGGCGCTGGGCAAAGCAACCTCTGCCTCCGAGCTTCCCGGCGCCTGGAATTTGCAGGAGTTCGGACGGAGGAAAAACTCAGCAAGGTCAATAGGAGCGGGCCTGTTTCATTCCCGGTCAGCAGAGCCACCAGGTGTGGGTTATTGGTACATACTGCACCACAAAACACCCACGCAGTGTAATGGATTCAACCGTACCGCCACGCCAGCCAACGCACCAGCCTGCAGGGCTCAGTCCTTACCCAGGCATCACCCTGGACTTCCGACCCGGGTCGTCTTCCCGAATGCTGAGCGGTTTTTTGTGCTGCCCCAACGAGCCAGCGGATTATTACTGGATCAGCTCCCCGGCTGAGGTAAACTGCCACAGTGCCGGTGAATTCACAGCCCCCAGGGATCTGCCCCTTTATCATCACTAGCATCTGCATGACAGTCGAAGCGAGGGTCCCCCCCACCCCCCGCATCGGGTGCTGTGCGGACATGTAACGAGGGAGACTCCCGACGCCAGAGAGCTTACAATCTCAAGAAGCAGGGCAGACCGCGGCTGGGAGGAAGGATGCGGTATCCACGTGTCCGGCCACTGTACAACTAAATGGAGCCCCTGTCCCCAGGCAGCCTGCCACCCCTTTAGAGCCCCCCAGAAGAAAGATCTGCGGTGAGTTCTGGTCTCCAGAGCGCGGAGGTGAGCTGATGGTGATTGGGTGTGCACTGTGCCGGGAATACCACGTGTGGCTGTATCCCCGGGGCAGCAATGGTTCTCCGCTGAGCCCAGGGGCCTGGTGGGTCTCCGCTCACTTCCCCTGGTTCCACAGGCCTGGGTGCCATGGAGCGACCCCTGCGGGGCAGTGGGGCGAGAGGCAAAGGGTGCAAACACTCGCAATTCCAGCAGATGCCAATGGCTGCTGTCGGGATGCTACCCCTTTGCAAGTCAGGGCAGAGGGGGCCTAGGACCAGGCGTCAGCCCTGAGTTGGGTACCGAACCCAGACATGCATTTAGGAGCAGACATGTGGATTTAAATGCCTGCAGGATTGGCACATGGTGCTCTTCATACTGCTCCGGTCGCCCACAGCAAGTCGAGCCAGGAGGGAGCAAAATCCCTGATGCCAAGAACAAAGCAGAGGACTGAGCACACACCAAGGGCCAGATCCTGGGCTAGTCTAAACTGGCACAGCCCCCGGGCTTGTTTTATGTCAATTCAGGTCCTAGGTGGGACTGGACGCTGGGGAGACCCACACTCCTGACAGGAAGGAAATATCCCAGAAGCGACGGGGAACGAGAGACAAGCGGAGTTTCTGGCGGATACAATAACTAATCCCTCCTGTTACCTGTGTAGCTCATGTAGTTGTTGAACGGCGTGCTGGAGAAGTGGGTGTGGCCACAGGTGTCATTGGCAGGCTCTGGATCTCGGCAGAGTTTACTTTTGGGGGTAGGGGCGGTGTCAGCACAGAGGTCTCCGGTCTCCATGGAAGGTGTCGTCTCCCGGCAGGGATCATCACAAGATTCCCTTTCGCTCACTCCCTTGAAGACGTGGTAGAGTCCCAGGATATGTCCTACTTCGTGGATCATGGTGTTGGTATGGCCCGGCATGCCATAATAGGCTGGGTTGAGGACCACGCCACCTGGAATTGCAAAAACATTTGATATCATTGAAGAGAGAGACACGGGGAAGCAACTACCTCCAACTTCTAATGGTTTAGTCCAGCTGCTCCCCATGTCTCCGTTTTCTTAGCAATCACAAAACAAGGGGTCTGATGCAAGACGCAAGACAGACTCCCATGAAGGCTGAAGGCACTCAGTGCCTTGCAGGAACTGATCGGCACCAGGGAGGGTGAATGGTTAACCAGTTAACCAGGTGATGCTTACCAGTTACGGTTAACCAGCA